>NW_004444071.1:5405922-5494055 GCF_000243295.1 Trichechus manatus latirostris | reverse complement strand
CTTTGAATTATGGTGTTGGCAAAGAATATTGACTATACCATGGACTGCCAGAAGAATGAACAAATCTGTCTTGGAAGAAGTGCAACCAGAATGCTCCTTAGAAGCAAGGATGGCGAGACTTTGTCTCACATACTTTGCACATGTTATCAGGAGGAACCAGTCCCTGGAGAAGGACATCATGCTTGGTAAAGTAGAGGGCCAGCAAAAAAAGAGGAAGACCCTCAATGAGATATATTGACACAGTGGATGCAACAATGGGCTCAAGCATAACAACAATTATGAGGATGGCGCCGAACCAGGCAGTGTTTTGTTCTGTTGAACATAAGGTTGCTATGAGTTGGAACCAACTTGACAGCAACTATCAACAACAATAGTACAACTTGGGATCAGGATCAGGAAGCATGTAAGCAAAGTCTGGAAGGCTCCCCCAGGTGGAGAGCACATCCCTTCCTTCTTCAGTCAGGACAGTTCTCTCAGCTCCTCCGGGCCATGCAAGCAAGCAGACCCTTCTCTCTGCCCTGAATGCCCCCTCTCAGCTATGCAAGCCTCCTCTCAGCCCCCTCAGGAAAGACCTCCTCCTGGCCCCCTCAGGACAGGGCTCTTCTTGACCCCCTGAGCACAGCCTTCCTCTTGGCCACCTGAGGACAGGCCTCCTCAGCTCCCTAAGGATAGGCTCCTCTTGGCTCTGCTGTCTATCACCACTAACTCTGCAGTAGGGCTCCTCTGGGCCTATTGCTATCTTTAGTGTTACAGCCCTTGAACCATGTTACAGCTCTTTAGAAGGGTCCTTGCTTCCTCTTTCTCTGCTTCTTCTCTCTTCCTTCTGCTTCTGTCTGCTTCCGGTCTGAAAAACCTCTGTGGGGTTGGCTGTATATATACATAAGCTCCTTGTCAATTTCAAGGCACGGCCCTCCCACCAGGGCCACAAATTGACCACTCACCTCTCAGTAGGCTACAGACACTTTATTTGCATAGCAGGCTCCAGATACTTCATTTGCATAGTCTGTAGTCACTTCATTTCCATAGTATATTGACCAGTCCCTGCAAGGTGCATACCACTCACAGGGCAGGCTGTAGCTCAGGACCAGATAAAAAGTATCAACCAAGTTGTTTACAGCTTACCCAGGGAATGTAACAGACACTCTGGGGTAGAAAACTAGAGTAAGGTAACTTCTCAGGGATTAGGCGAAAAATCTCTCAAGCTATTTTTCTACAGAACCAAGGCAAAAGGTCACATAAAGGAACTCATTTCACCACATAAAGTAACACAGTATTTTCATTACTGATAATTAGAAAAAGAAGAGTAATAATTACCTATAATCCCACTCCTCAGGGATGACCATTATTAACATGTTAATGCGTATGCGTACATATACATACTTTAAAAAAAAACAGAATGGAATTATGTTGTATATGGTGTCATATAGTTGCTTTTTTTCATCGATTATACAAGTAGTTCCTGAACACATTCCTCATGGATGTTATTGTTTATTTTATAGGCCAATCTATTATTTGGCTGAAAGGTGACCTTTGGAAGTGCCTTCAGTTCCAGTTAAAAGAATGTCTTAGGACAATAGTCTCAGGGATTACTCCAGTCTCTATCAGTCCAATAAGTCTGGTATTTTTTTATGAATTGAGTTTTGCTCTACATTTTTCTTTTCTTCCATTCTAACCAGGACCTTCTATTGTGTCCGTGGTCAGAAAGGCTGGTAGTGGTAGCTGGGCACCATATAGTTTATTATTGCCTTTTATTATCGGTATCTTTATAAATCCAATTTTTATCTGTTTTGGGGGGTTGGAAACATTACATATAAACTTACATATATATTTGAATACATACATAAAAAATACACAAATCATAAAAATTTACTTTGACAATACAGGAGAGTTGGATTACATTGGCATTTTGTCAGTTGCCATAATAACTATACTTGTAGAAGGTTCTGGATCATCTGGTTTATCCCTGGGAATGGGGATGGTGTTTCTAGTCAGAAAATTAGTGGGAATTGTCCATATGTTTCTTTTATGCACTGTAACATTGTATGTAGTAGATATTAGTAACAGTAAGATGTACTAAAAAAAAAAACAAAACAAGCAGATGGTTGTAAGTGCGACTTGTCATAACTCAAATACATTGTAAGTTGAGGACTACCTGTATCAAAAATATGGTTCCATGTCATTATGTATTCTACTGTTGTATCACTTTGAATCTGCTACATGATTTTAATCAAATCTATAGTTTATTGAACTAACCTGTATGTTTTGATATTTTGATTGATTCTCATTTCTTGCTATTTTAAGCAGAACTGCAATGAACAGACATGTAGATAAATTTTTGCAGCCATCCGTGTGATGGTTTAGGTTGTGTGTCAGCTTGGCTGGGCCATGATTCTCAGTGGTTTGGCAGTTATGGAATGATGTAGTTATCCTCCATTTTGTGATATAATGTATCACTTTTGTGATCAGCCAATCAGCGGTAAGGGGTGTTTCCTTAGGGAGGTGGGCTGCATCCAACATATATGGACATTCTGGCAAATCTCACTGGTTTTTTCTCACTCTGGATCCTGCACCTGGCTCTTGTTCATCTGCTCTCTGGTTCTTGGAACTGGAGCCAGTGGCCTGTCATATTGCCTGCTGAACTTGGGCTCATCAGTCTCCGCAGCCTGTGAGCCAGCAGGCTGCTGTCTGACCTGCTAATCTTGGGTTCATTAGCCCCTGCAGCTATTTGAGTCAGGAGAAGGCTCTAACCTGATGCCTGATCAGTGGACTTGGGACTTGCCAACCTCTACAACCATTTGGGCCATTTCCTTGAGATGACTCTCTGTCTATATATATGTCTATATATATGTCTATATATATATGTGTATGCTTCACTGGTTTTGCTCCTCTAGAGGACCCAGCCTAAGACATTTGGTACCAAGAATGGTTTTAGAGAAACAAAATTGTAAGGATGAGTTTTCCAAATTGGCTCTCAGGTCTGGTTAGTCTTAAGATGTTGATGACTCTGCTTCCAGTAGTAAAGAGGGCACTGCTAATCCATAGTGTGAGGGACAATAGAAATATGCAAAATATCACCACCAATAAATCAGGTATTTGTGAGAGATGAGGCTCTGGGTGATTGTGTATTTGATACTTTTCTACAATTTTGTCAGAATGACAAGTACAAGGAGGCTGATTGGTTGGTGCTATTTTCTCTAGATAAAGTGGCAAAAGAAAGAGATGGGCTCAGGGCTTCGGAGTTACAGCTCAAGAGCCACGTAAATGACCTCAAAGTTTCCACTTGATCCCTGAAAGAAAGTCTTATTTCTTGTAGTAACAGAGCTGATATTACCAAAAACCAAACCCAGAGTCTTATCATAAGAGTGGCTGAATTACAACGTCAATTGAATTCCCAACTTCAAATGATGTCTGAAGTTAAAGTAGGGGTATTGATTGGGAAGAAATGGGATCCTGAAACTTGGGATGGGGACACATGGGCAGATAATCAGGACACTGGGGCCACTAAGCCCCTAAATTCCATTGAATCATTATGGCAACAGAACCAGCCTTCTCACTCCCATCTGAAGAGATTAATCCATCTTTGCCTGTTAAGCCACCCTCCCCAGTAAAACTATTATCTCCTTCACCCCCATCTGATGAGATTAACGGAGCTGTGTCTGAAGAGCCTTTGTCAGATTTTGCTTGGGGTGGTGTCTGAGTCATCACCTGGGGATGCGTCTGAGTCATTAATGAGATTAACCGAGCTGTGTCTGAAGAGACTTTTTCTGAGATATCATCTTGGGAAGTGTTGGAGTCATCACTTGGGGAGGCATCTGAGTCATTGCCTGGGCTATCACCTGAGGCAGATGCCTTACAAGACATTGCTGAATGTTCTCAGAACACATCTCCACCACCCATTTTTGCTCCTAGACCTATAACTGGACTTAAGTCTCAGAGAACCCCAAAAGGTGAAGTACAAAATATGACCCAGGAGGAGGCATGCTACACTCCAAAAGAACTGCTTGACTTTTCAAATATGTACAAACAGAAACCCAGGGAACATGTGTGGGAATGCTTATTAAGGGTGTGGGATAACGGTGCAAGGAGCATAAAGTTTGATCCGTCTGAGTTTATTGATATGGCCACACTAAACTCCGATTCTTCATTCAGTGTTTCAGCTCAAGAAGTTAGGAAGGGATCTAATAGCTTATTTATTTGGGTCACTGAATCACGGATTATGCAGTGGCCTACACTAAATCAAATTGAAGTACCAGATCTGTCTTGGAATACTGTAGAAGAAGGTATCCAAAGGCTTAGGGAAATTGACATGTTAGAGTGGATTTATCAGGTTAGACCCACAGACCCACACATAGAGTGCCCAGAGGACACACCTTTTACCATGACGGTGAGGAACAAATTTGTGAAGGGAGCCCCAGCATCCTTGAAGACTGCCGTGATTGCTATTTTATGTAAGCCAGATTTGACAGTGGGAACTGCTCTAACTGAATTAAGACACCTAAGTACAATTGGGTTGATTGGACTCTGTGGTGGTAGGGGCCAAGTGGCAGAACTCAATCAACAATGATAAGGTGGGCATGGTTATTGTAATGGACAGCAGAGTCAAAGCAGTAATCAGAATAGTCTGACTCGTATAGACTCATGGCATTGGCTACTTAGTCATGGTGTCCCTAGGAGTGAGATAGGTGGGAAATCTACTATTTACTTAATTTGTACAAGTGGAAGAATTCTAGGTCAAGTGAATGGAAGTCCCACTTGAATCACCAGAAAAGAAAGTCATGACCCCTCAATCAATTCCTAGACTTGAGCTGGTTTACAGACCCACAAGCCTTTGAATGAAGGGGAGCCTGGGTCTCCTTGGGGAAGGACCTGCTACAATGCCAAAAATGTATACTGTTAATCTTTCTCCTAGCCATTCACAAAGGCACCTTTTACAATAGTGAGAGTTCAGTGAGGAAAAGGAAATAATCAGACTTTTCAGGGATTACTGGATATTGGCTCTGAACTGACACTAATTTCAGGAGACCCAAAATGGCACCGCAACCCACCAGTCAGGGTGGAGGCATATGAAGGTCAGGATATTAATGGACTCTTAGCTTGTGTCTATCTCACAGTGGGTTCAGTGGGTCCCTGAACTCACCCTGTAGCAATTTCCCCAGTTCCAGAATGCATAATTGGAATAGATATACTCAGCAACTGGCAGAACCCCCACATTGGATCCCTCACAAGTGGACCAAAGGTGATTATGGTAGGAAAAGCCAAGTGGAAGCCATTAGGATTGCCCCTACTTAGGAAAATATTAAACTCAAAGCAATACCACTTTCCTGGAGGGATTGAAGAGATTACTGCCACCATCAAGGACTTAAGTAAGCAGGGATGGTGACTCCTATCATATCCCCATTCAACTAGCCTATTTGCCCTGTGCAAAAAAGAGATGGATCTTGGAGAATGACAGTGGATCATTGAAAACTTAATCAGCTGGTGACTCCAATTGCCGCTGCTGTTCCAGATGTGGTTTTATTGCTTAAGCAAATTAATACAACTCCTGGTACCTGGTATGCAGCTACTGATCTGGCTAATGTCTTTTTCTCGATTCTAGTTTCAAAGGACATCAGAAGCAGTTTGCCTTCAGCTGGCAAGGCCAGCAATATACCTTCAGTGCCCTACCTCAGTGGCATATCAACTCTCCAGCTCTATGTCATAATTTAGTCTGCAGGGGCCTTGATCACCTTTTCTTTCCACTAGACATCACACTAGCACGTTGATAACATTAGCTGATTGGACCTAGTAAGAAAGAAGTGTCAATGACTCCGGATTTATTCATAAAACATTTGTGTGCTAGAGGGTGGAAAATTAATCCAACAAAAATTCAGGTGCCCTCCACCTCAGTGAAATTTTTAGGGGTCCAGTTGTGTGGGGCATGTTGAGATATTCCTTCTAAGATGAAGGATAAGTTATTTCATCTAGCCTATCCCACAACTAGAAAGGTGGCACAAAGCCTAGTGGGCCTCTTTAGATTTTGGAAGCAACATATTCCTCATTTGGGCATGCTACACCAGCCTACTTATTATGCAACTCGAAAAGCTTCTAGTTTTGAGTGCAGCCTGGAACAAGAGAAGCTCTTCAAGAGGTTCAGCTGCCGTGTAAGTGGCTTTGCCACTTAGGCCATATGATCTGGCTGATCCAAGTTGCTTGAAGTGTCTGTGGCAGATACAGATGCTGTTTGGAGTCTTAGCAGGTCCCTAATGGTGAATCAAGTGCAGGCCCTTAGGATTTTGGAGAAAAGCCCTGTCGTCTTCTGCAGATAACTACTCTCCTTTTGAGAAACAGCTTTTGGATTGTTACTGGGCCTTAGGAGAGATCGAATGCTTAACCATGGGCCACAAAGTTACCATGTGGCCTGAGCTGCCCATCATGAACTGGGTGTTGTCTGACCCACAGAGCCATAAAGTCAGATGTGCACAGCAGCACTCCATCATTAAATGGAAGTGGTATATACAAGGTCAAGCCTGAGTAGTACCTGAAGGTACAAGTAAGTTGCATGAGGAAGTGGCCCAAGTGCCCATAGTCCCCACTTTTGTGACATTACCTGCTCTCTCCCAGTCTGCACCCTTGGCCTCATGGGGAGTTCCTTATGGTCAGTTGACTGAGGAAGAGAAAACTCGTGCCTGGTGTACAGATGGTTCTGAGTGATATGCAGGCACCACTCAAAAGTGGGCATTGGGAGCACTATAGCCCCTTTCTGGGACCTCCCTGAAGGACAGTAGTGAAAGGAAATCATCCCAATGTTCAGAACTTCGAGCGGTGTACCTGGTTATTCACTTTGGTTAGAAGGAGAAGTGACCAGATGTGCAATTGTGTACTGATTCATGAGATGTGGCCAGTGGTTTGGCTGGATGGTCAAGGACTTGGAAGAAACATGATTGGAAAATTGAAGACAAGGAGGTATGGGAAAGAGGCACGTGTACAGACCTTTCTGAATGGGCCAAAGAAGTGAAGGTATTTGTGTCTCTTGTGAATTCTCACCAAAGGGTGACCTTGGCAGAGGAGGATTTTAACAATCAAGTGGATAAAATGATGCATTCTGTGGAAATCAGTCATCCTCTTTCTCCAGACACTCAGGTCATTGCCTAATGGGCTCACAAACAAAATGACCATGGTAGCAGTGATGGAGGTTATGCATGAGCTCAATAATATGGACTTCCACTCACCAAGGCTGTCTTGGCTACAACCAGTGCTGAGTGCCTAATCTGCCAGCAGCAGAGACCAACACATGAGTCCCCTATATGGTTCCATTCCTCGAGGTGATCAGCCAGCAACCTTGTGGCAGGTTGGTTACATTGGACTGCTTCCATTATGCAAAGGGCAGTGTTTTGTTCTTACTGGAATAGACACTTACTCTGGGTGCTGATTTGCCTTCCCTGAATGAAATGCTTCTTCCAAAACTACCACCCGTGGTCTTACAGAATGCCTTATCTACCATTATGGTATCCCACACAGCATCACCTCTTATCAAGAGATTCACTTCACAGCAAATGAAGTGTCACAATGGGCCCTTGCTCATGGAATTCACTGGTCTTACCATGTTCCCCATAATCCTGAAGCAGCTGGCTTGAAAGAACGATGAAATGGCCTTCTAAAGACACAATTATGGCACCAGCTAGGGGGCAATACCTTACAGAGTTGGGGCACTGTTCTCCAGGAGGCTGTATATGCTCTAAATCATCATCCAACATATTGTGCTGTTTCTCTCATAGCCAGGATTCATTAGTCCAGGAATCAAGGGGTGGAAATGGGAGTGGCACCATTCACTATTACCCCTAGTGACCCATTTCCAAACTTTTGTTTCATGTCCCTGTGACCCTGTGCTCTGCAGGTCTAGAGGTCTTAGTCCCAAAAGGAAGAATGCTCTCAACTGGATACACAACATGGATTCCATTGATCTGAAAGTAAAGAATGCCACCCAGCCACTTTGGGCTCCTCATGCCTCTGGATCAACAAGTATAGAAGGGAGTTAACATATTTGCTGGTGTGATTGACCCTGACTAAAAAGGGGAAAATGGATTGATGTTGTGTAATGGAGATAGAAAGAGTATGACTTGAATACAGGAGATCCCTTACAGTGTCTCTTAGTACTATCATGTCCTGTGTTTAAAGTCAATGGAAAACTACAGCAACCCAATTCTGACATGCCCAGACCCTTCAGGAATGAAGGTTTGGGTCACCCTCCAGGCAAGAACCGTGACCAGCTTAGGTGCCTGCTGAGGGCAAAGGCAATATGGAATCGGTGGTGGAAGAAGGTAATTCTAAATACCAGTTACAACCACATGACCAGTTTCAGAAACGAGAACTGTAATTATTATGAGTATTTCTTCCTTGTATGTGTGCATCAAATATTTTTGCTTTTCTTTTCATTCATAAAATGTAACATGTAAACGAGGCTAGTGCGTTTTTGGGTGGTATGCATGTTAGTTGTATCATGTTAGGTGCAAGTGTGACTGTAACTGTCTTTATTTAGAGACTGTATATGGTTTAAGGAGATGTGTACGAGTGCCAAGTTGACCATGGTTGAACTGTGATGGTTAACATTGTGTCAGCTTGGCTTTGCCATGATTCTCAGTGGTTTGGCTGATATGTAATGGTGTAGTTTAGCAGTTATATAATATTGTAATTTAGTAGTTACATAATGATGTAGTTATCCTCCATTTTGTGATATAATGTAATCACCTCCATGATGTGATCTGATGTGATCAGTCAATCAGTTGTAAGGGAAGTTTTCTCAGGAGTGTGGCCTGCATACAGTATATATGGATATTCTGGCAAAACTTGGGTGCTTTTTCTCACTCTGGATGCTGCATCTGGCTCATCATCATCATCTGACTTCCGGTTCTTGGGACTTGAGCCAGCAGCCTGCTGTATTGCCTGCTGATTTTAGGATTCGTTGGCCTCTGTAGTCTGTGAGCCAGAAGCCTACCATCTTACCTGCTAATCTTGGATTTTCAGCCTCTGCAGCCCATGAATCAGCAGTCTGTCATCTGATTTGCCAATCTTGGGTTTGTCAGTCCCTGCAGCTACGAGAGTCAGGAGAAGCCTCCAGCTTTGGGACTTGCCAGCCTCTACAACCACGTAAGCCATTCCCTTGAGATACATTTCTCTCTCTCTGTATATGCATATAGAAGCAAAACCAGTGAGGCTTAGGTATATATATATAGCTAAGACAATCCGTAACTACTGCTTTAGAATAATTTTCTAGAAGAGAGTTTCCTGAGTAAAAGATATAAACATATTGAGAGATACTTGTCAAATTACTTCCCAGAGCTGTTGTACCAGCAGTTCATACAAGTTTGGGAAACTTTCTTACAGGCCTTCGGGGACTTGGTTCTATGGGTGGATGAGAGATTGTGATTAATATCTAGAAGAGGTTTTTTCTGAACTCTCAAGGAATTTCTAGAATTACAAAGGGTCAATAGGATTGAAGTGTAAATGGTGGTAGTTTTTATGATTTGTAGCCTAGGCAGTTAGTGTGGGGTGAAAATTATCCTAAAGAGATCACTGCCAAGAAGTCACCCAAATATTCTATTTGCCTATAATTAGACTTTATGTGCAATTATGTTGTGTGTAACAGCATGATCACATGGTACGGAATCATGGATTTATAAAAATTATACTAAAATCGTGTCCTGTAATTTGAAAAAAACAAAACAAGACTTTTTTCTTCTCCTTATTTGCTATTGTGAGGTGTCATCGAGTCGATCCTGACTCATAGCGACCCCATGTATAACAGAATGGAATGTTGCCCAGTCCTGTGCCATGCTCACTATAGTAGGCATATTTGAGCCCATTGTTGCAGTCACTGTGTCAGTCCATCTCGTTGAGGATCCTCCACTTTTTCACTGATCCTCTACTTTACCAACAATGATGTCCTTCTCCAGGGATTCGTCCTTCCTAATAACATGTCCAAAGTAAGTGAGGCAAAGTCTTATCATCCTCACTTCTAAGGAGCATTTTGGCTGTTCTTCTTCCAAGACAGATTTGTTTGTTCTTCTGGCAGTACATAAATATTCAGTATTCTTCACCCAACACCATAATTCAAATGCATCAATTCTTCTTCAGCCTTCCTTATTCATTGTCCAGCTTTCACATGCATATGAAGTTATACCATGGCTTGGGTCAGTTATATCTTAGTACTCAAAGTGACAGCTTTGTCTTTTAACACTTTCAAGAGATCTTCTGCGGCAGACTTGCCCAATGCAATGTGTTGTTTGATTTCTTGACTGCTGCTTCTATAGTTATTGATTGTGGATTTGAGTAAAATTAAATCTTAACAATTTCAATATTTTTGCTGTTTTTCATAATGTTGCTTATTGGTCTATTTGTGAGGATTTTTGTTTTCCTTATGTGTAGGTGTAAACGTTCTGAAGGGTTACCCTGGTAATGCAATGGTTAAGCACTCAGCCGCTAACCAAAAAGTCGGTGATTGGAACCCACCCTTGGGTCTGTGGGAGAAAAGACTTGCTAATCTGCTCCCATGAAGATAGTATCCTAGAAAACTCTATGGGGGCGGTTCTACTCTGCCCTATAAAGTCTCTATGAGTCGGAATCAGCTCTACAGCACATAATAATGAAAAAGCTCCTTATTTAATCATTAGTAGTTACTGGTTTGTTTGGGTTCCCTACCCTTCTCCCTTTCCAGCTACCCTTAAGAGTTTTATTTTTTGTCACTTAGACAAGCAGAGGCAGTCTACTATATATTCAAAAGGGGGTACTTTAAACTTCAGCTTCCTTTGTAAATAAAATTTCAGCTCAAATCTCTTTCATGTTTACTGACACTGAGCCTCATAATCCCCAAGTTCATTCTTGTATCAGATTTCACTTCAGGGAATCCTTACATATTCCTTCTCCATAAAGCAGGCCTGCATCTGGGCTTCTAGAAAAAAAAATCAATAAGAGGGAAGCACAAATAAATCTACTAGCCGCTGGAACTTGGAAGCTCAGTCAATCATAGAAACAGTCACAATTTCTTTTTTTTCAGCAAAGATTTCATCCTTGTGCTATGGGGAGTGATACTTATAGAATAGAACCAGGATTCTGAAAAACTATTATAGAACACACAGAGGCTTTATAATAAGTAGATATGTGATGGACAATATTCTTTGAAGATAGACTTCCACTGTGAGTTATAGATGACACTCCAGGAATAGAGTCCAATGGCAGAGATAACGATTAACCATCGATAGACAGTCATTTTAGGTGACTAGTAGCTTGGGTCTGTTTATGTTTATACACAGAAATGCAATGGATTTTATAGCCTCCACAGTGGGCAGTCCTAGAATTCCCATGGTACAATGGCTCATTCTTTTAAAAATGCATTCAATATGAATTAACCATTTATCATGTTATTTTCCAGCCCCTTCTTCCTTTTTCCTTCTCTCCCCTACACCGCTGTTTTCTTTCTTCCAGCTCCTTGCCTACATTAAATTTCTTTGCTTTTAGAGCTTACTCACACATCTTTTTAGTTTCCTTTGTAACAACTCCAACACATTTCCTTTTATGTTTGTGGTTTTCACTTAGCTTCTCTGTCTTGTTTTTTTTTTTCTCAGCAAATCTTGCATATTTTTGTTTTTCTCCTAATAGTCTAATTCTCTCCATGCCTGTCACATTTAATTGAGGCCTGCTGCATGATTAAGATGAAAAAAGCTTTTTCTTTTCATCGTTAAAATGGAAAACTGCCCACTATGCATGCAGTTTCAGCTTATCCTAGATTACCGCTTCTCTTGAATAGAACCACCAGCTCTTTTTTTTTTTTGTAAAAAAAAAAAAGAAACCTAGTCTCAGAATAGCTTAATGCTCTGTATAGAACACACTCGGGACATGAAAGTTCAAGCATTGTTGTTCTGAATTTTCAGCATTGCTTTTTTATGCATTACGGAACATCCTTATCACTAGCTTCACCTCTTTCTCTCTCTCTCACTGCTTCTATTTACAGATGTTTTGGGCTGGAATCCACCCTCCTTGTCAGAAGGTAAATTGGTAATGCTAAACTGGCTAACCAGGAGACAACAGATGTTTAAAGAGAGGTGCTAAATTCACATTGTCACCCCAAGAGTCTTGCACATGTGGACTAAGAAGAATTTGAAGGTGCATTGGAAAAGAATTCTGGAATAGTGAATTGTTATAAAATGGGGTTTACATTGTGAAGAATTCACTCTGCCCCTTGAGAGTTCCATCGGACATATTTCTCTCTTTTGGAGAATCTCTGGAACATGTGCAGCCATGTGAAGGGAACGTACTTTTTGATGTCTTGCTTAAGTCCATTTTTTAACGAGCTTACGTGGGGTAGGGGGAAGAAAATCAATTCTAAAATGTAGAGTATTTCGTATTCCACTGAGTCAATTCCTTGTTTTATTGATTGGCTTAGATCCAACTGTAGAATCAAAGGCTATTTTTATGCATTTTCTCACAACTGAGAGATCATAAGATTTAAACGACACAATCTGCCCGTTTAAGAAAGAGAAAAATTGCCTTATTATATTCCATAAATTTAGGCTGACAATATGTTTCCCATTTTGAGATCATTTTTGACTCCTAAAACATTCACATATAGGCAAGAATAATTTGTGGAAACATAACAGTGCTTGGAGATAAAGGTAAAGAGTCTATCATTTTTCCTCTACTGTGGCTTCCTTGAGATAGTTTTCCTTTGTGCTTGACTTTTCTCATGGTGGGATGGACTGAAGCTCTATAAGACACAAATGCTTTGTAGTAAAATATGACTCACCTCTCAACTCCATTGTAAAAGCTGCAAAGGCAGTAACTCAAATAAATGAGACTCAGTAATTGCCCAGCTTAGTCTTTATTGAAATTATCCTGCAGTCTAGAAATTAGAAGTGAAATAGCCCAAAAAATCATCCTGACCCAACTGCTTTTGACCAAGGCAAGAGTATTTTCTGGGTAATCCTTCTATTACTCCTTCAGCTTAGTTTCATAGTCATTAGCCATGTAATCCCTCTGATCATTAATTTAGCAACTTTCTAGTCGAATATCTGCAAAACTATAGGATATAGCACTAAGAAGCACAACTCCTGAGATGAAATTGCATTTCTTTTTCAAGGAAATAACAGGGTTGGAGGCCAGTCCATAAAACTCAGGAGAACACATAGGAAGCTTAAGGAGATTATTCATGAAGTCTAATCTTGTCAGTGTCTAGGGGTAGCAAGATTAATCAGGTATGGTGCCTGGAGCAAGACGGAGAGGTCTATACATATAAGGGAAAGGACTGTCCACCGAGCAGTCTTCCTCTTTCTCCTGTCAGTGCCTGGGCATGAGGTCAACAGCACAGGAAGATGGGAAGGAGCCCGAAAAGGGAATGTGGCAAGGTGGATTGGGCAGCGTAGGCAGTGCAGTGGATTCCAGTGGCCTCAGTTCTAAAAACGTAAATCTGGTCACGGCTCCCCATTCTCTGCAAGATAATCTCCAAGTCTTGTAGCATGGCAAAGTGGATCATCAAGATTCCACCTCACCTCTACACTTGTTTCATCCCAGATTCTTCACCTATTCTGTTCCCTCTACCTCCAATCCAGTTGCTGTTGAGTCGACTACGACTCTTGGTGACCGCATGTGTGTCATGTGAGTAGGACTGTGATCAACAGGGTTTTCAGTGGCTGATTTTTTGTTTTGTTTTTCATGGCTGTAATTTTTTTTTTAATTGTTCTTTAGGTGAAAGTTTACAGAGCAAATTAGTTTCTCATTGAACAGTTCATACACAAATTGTTTTGTGACATTGGTTGCCAACCTGGCGGTGTGTCAACACGCTCCCCTTCTCCACCCTGGGCTCCTTGTGTCCATTCATTCAGTTTTCCCGTCACTTCCTGCCTTTTTGTCTTTGCTTTTGGGCTAGTGTGCCCATTTAGTCTTGTATACATGATTGAATTATGAAGCACACTCCTCATGCGTGTTGTTGTTTGCCCTATAGACCCGTCCAATCTTCGGCTGAAGAGTGGATCTTGGGAGTGACTTCAGTACTGAGTTAAAAGGGTCTCCAGGGGCCATACTCTAGGGGTTTCTCCAGTCTCTGTCAGATCAGCAAGTCTGGTCTTTTTTTAATTTTTTTGAGAATTTGCATTTCGTTCTACATTTTTCTCCCACTCTGTCAGGTTTTCTATTGTGATCCTTGCCAGAGCAGTCAGTGGTCAGTGGCTGATTTTTTGGACATAGATCACCAGGTCTTTCTTCCGAGGCACTCTGTGTTGACTCGAACTGCCAATCTTCTCGTAAGCAGCTGAGTGTGTTAACCATTTGTACTACTCAGGGACTACTTGTATCTAGAGTACCATATTCCCTTGTCAACCTGGAATATTTGGATTTATCTTTTGAAGCTCAATTTAGCTCCTATCTTCTTTAGAAAACTTTCCCTAACCCCAGGGTCCAAAACTCCTTGTGTGTAGCAGGCACATATTTCTATTTTTTACTTATCCCAAAGCGGTATGATTTATTTATTTGCTTGATTTAATTACCTGCTTCCTCTAAGGGACTGTGAGAGTCCTGAGGATAGTCTTGTCTTTATTCATCTTTATATCCACTGTGCCGAGCACAATACTTGGCACCTAGTAGGAGCTCAATAAGTTTATACAGAATGAATGAATGAGAGAGGAGGCACATTTTTGATATTATAAATCCAGGAGGAAAAGCATCCAGAGACACTACAGAAGATGTTTCTATATTGTGAGGGAGCTTGGATTAAATGTTTCCTAAGAAAATGCCATGAATCAAATAGTTTTCCTGGCTTTTATGGAGTCATAGATTCAGCATAAAGGAATATTAGAAAACATGGAGTCCAACATCCCACTTCAAAAGAGATGTCCTTCCCAGGGCATTATTGACACACAGGCTGCTGGCTTGCATTTGAACCCCCCAGGGCCAGAGAGCCCACAGCACCTTATCCTGCAGCTGATTTTAGTCTTTGATGGCTATGATATTTGTTTTTCATGATTAGACACAGTTTACCTCTTTGAAGCCTTCATCTAAATAAGCACCCAGCATCATTTAGCCATTATTATCTTTTTTCTTAATGAAAAATAGTTAAAGGTAGCTATCAGTGTTTCTGCCTCTTCTTTTCCCAAGGCTAAACTCTCTGGCTATTTAAACAATTCACCTGTGACTTGGTTCCCAGGTCACTTATAGTTACAACACCTCACCTCTCACTCACCATGTAGTTCATCCAATGCAGTGACCAGTGCTTCTGTGATCAGCTCTGTCTGACATTTTCAAGCTCAGTTCATTCCAGAGAAATTTTTCTTTCATTCCTCTGCCCCATGCTTATCAGAGACATACGCCTAAAGCAGGAGGCTTAAGTTGTGATTGGTGGACATGGGTGAAAAATATATGCAGGCACATAAATAAGAATCAAATCTAGTGTAGCATTCATTGGCTAAAGGAGAACTAGAGTAGGAAGAGTGATATTAAATAAGTGTTCAGGGACTCAGGAAGCTCATATTGGAAATAATTTAATAATATTAAATAGAAATTACAGAAGAAAGAACACTTTCTCTCTGTAGGATTTATGCACATGTTTGCTCATCAAAAAGCAAAACAAAATAACCTTCAATTCTTGGGAGCAAAGCTATTTCTTATTTGAATAAATAAATTAAATTGTAAAAGATTAAGAGACCCACGGAAGATTAAAAGTGGACTGTAGGTTTTTTCATTAGATTTTAAATTCTTGGTGGATGATCTGTGGGGGAAAAACAGAGCAGAAAATCAGGGAAAAGAAATGGGAGAAGTGGAAACCAACAATGCCTGTTTATAATATTTCACCCTCATCCTCTTGCTTCCATGGACCATCTCCCTGAATTTCAGAATCATTGATACAAGCAACACAAGAAGGAAATCAACAAGAGACTAGAAAGTCCTTCTAAACCTAAGTAAATTTTCTTAAAACAACCCTGTGCTCCAGGGAATGCTGGCCCCAGCCCCAGGGGATACATTGTGGTTGTTATTGTGGTTGTGTGCCATAGAATCAACTTTTGACTCATACTGAACCTATGTGACAGCATAGAAACCTTAACATTTCCTAGGCTGTAATCTTTATGAAAGCAGGTCACCAGGTCTTTCTCCTATGGAGCCACTGAGTGGGTTTGAACCACCAACCTTTCAGTTAGAAAGCGAGCACCAGGGCTCCTTAGATTGTGATTAGCCCAAGCCAGTCACGGCAGTCCTTGTTGCCTGCCAGTGATTAGTTTAGGGATGGGCATGCAAAGAGATTCTGGCAGCGAGATGAGAAAGGTGTACTCTGGGGACTTTGGAAGCCTTGTAAAAAGACACACAAGAAAAGACAGTGTCTTATTCTGCCAGGCTTTATCAAGTCTAGATGTGATGCTCAGAACTTCGACAGTCATTTTACATGAGAGGAGCTAGCATGACGATAAACCTCACATGTTGAGGATGACTGAAGAGAACGATGGCAACACCTGGGGCTTGAGGATATCATTGAAACTCTGAATTAACCAACCACACAGCTGTCCTACCTGCCTTTGGACTTCTTGTTATATTAAAAAAACAAAACAAAGCAAAACAAAAAACCAAACCCACTGCTGTCGAGTTAATTCCAACTCACAGCAACCCTATAGGACAGAGTAGAACTGCCCCATAGGGTTTCCAAGGCTGTAAATCTTTACAAAAGCAGACTACCACATCTTTCTCCCACGGGGCAGCTTGTGGGTTCGAACTGCCGACCTTTTGGTTAGTAGCCAAGCACTTTAACACTTTGCAACCAGGACTTCTCAGTGATTGTTGTATTAGGCCATACTTTTTTATTGTTTTAGTCTCTTGATTGAGGTTTTCTGTTTCTTGTAGCCAAAAGCATTCTTTTTTTTTCCCAGTTGCCATCAAGTCCATTTTGACTCATTGTGGCCCATGAGTATCAGAGTAACACTGTGCTCCATAGGGTTTTCAATGGCTGATTTTTCAGAAGTAGATCACCAGACCTTTCTTTCCAGGTGCCTCTAGGTGGATTTGAACATCTAACCTTTTGGTTAGCAGTTGAGCATGTTAACCATTTGCATCACCCTGGGACTCCAAAAGCATTTTAAGATTTGTTAAAATGAGAAAGATATTGTAGCAATATTATTCTACCACAAATGAAAGCAAGTCTAAAGATAGGGGAATGTGATGGTTAATGATGTGTGTCAGCTTGGCTAGGCAATGATTCTCAGTGATTTAGCAGACACTGTGTAATCACCTTCCATTTTTTGTGATCTGATATGAGCAGCCAGTCAGTTGAAAGGGGAGTTTCCTTGCAGTGTGGCCTGCCTCCAGCATATAGATGGATGTTCTGGCAAAACACACTCTCTGTCTCTCTTTCTTGACCCTGCACTCATCTCACTGCCTGGCCTGTGGTTCTTGGTACATAAGCCTGTAAAAGTCTTCAGCTGGCCACCTGACCTGCAAATTTTGGGCTGATCAGCCCCCACAACCCTGGGAGTCAGGAGAGGTCTTCAGCCTGTCGTTTAACCTATGAATTTAGGACTTGCCAGCCCCCACAATTGCATGTCATTTCCTTAAAGTAAATCTCTCTCTGTTTATATACACACTTCACTGGTTTTGCTCCTCTAGAGAACTCAGACTAAGACAGGAGAGTAGCTAGAACATCTAACACTGTGGGACAGAACATAGGGAAGGATCATCCCAAGGATTATTATCATAAACATATGGAAGAGATCATCTAGTGACCAAGGGTAAGCTGAATATGTTGGAGGAGTGCTGGTGTTTTTTTTTTTTTTTTTTTTTTAAAACACCAGGATAGGGTTTTAGTTTCTGTTCTCCCTTCCCTCCCATAGCTGGACCTGAGGCTGGCGCCTCATGAGGATATGGTCTGTGGCCAAGAGACAGAATGAAGCTGACTGTGCCATGTGTGTGCTTGGATCTACGATTCTGACCTCAGCTAACCAATCAAATTAACCAGCAACAGACAAAAAAACAAATTTTGGCCAGCTTCAGGGAATGAGAATTCATAAAGCCATATGTAGTGGTTTGAGTAGGATGGCATGGAACATACTTCATTTTATGGGTTTCCCCTCATTAATTTAGGTTGTCTCAAATTCTAACTTCAAAGCAAGATGTTGGGCAACTGCTGGATAAAGAGAGACCAACCTCTAACTTATAAGTAAACTTATAAGTAATATATTTATATATTATCAAATAGCTCAGGTTTGGCTCTGAGCTATGAAATAAGAAATGTTCCTCTCATGACTGAATACTAAGTTATGTTTGTTGAACCAAGCATATTTTTGCTAGAGAATAGAGGTCAGGTTAAGCATAGCCACATTATTTCAGGCCTTAAATGCCTGGACTCAAATAGCTCTTTAGTCTTCTTGCCTCCAGAAGCTTCCCTTTTAACTCATTGTCTCCCTGGTGAAACTTTCTAAGGTCATTTTCATGATCTCCTCCTCCATCTCCAAAACATTCAATTGGCTCTAAAATTATTGAAGAAATCCTTTAGTGCATCTGTCCAGCCTGCAGCCCCTTACCTCTTCTAGGACGGCTGTTTCTTCCTGGCGGTGGACCCCAGAAGTTATGCTTATTCAATATAACATCATTTCTATTATTATACTAGAAATAAACAATCAGATTCTCTTTCTTGGAAATTTGGAATTGAAGTCAAAGATACTGGTTGCCTTTGCTGGTCATTTGAATTGAGGAGGTGTGAATGGGTAAGCCGTATGGTGGCTTGTCTTATACCATACTCCTGGGGAACAGAAAAATCTATTGTGCATACATGAACAATGAGGCAGAAATACAGAGAGAAGCTGAGATGAGAAAGTACGTGACTGAGGGAAGGACTGAGACTAGGAAACTTAAAACCCCAGTTCCTGACAGCTTTTCATTCCTGGTTCCAGATTTAGGGGAGACCCAGCTACCCATTCTGCCCTTGACTTCAGCCAGATGCCTTTGTTTTTGTTATTTTAATTTTTTTTATTTTGGTGAAGGTATATAGCCACAGATACAACATTTCAACATATACAATTTCAACATGTACAATTCAGTGACATCGATTACATTCTTCAAGTTATGCGACCATTCTTGCAATCCTTTTCCAAATTATTCCACCATCATTATCTTAAACTCACTGCCCCCTAAGCTTCCCATACCACCTTTCAAGTTGCCATTGTCAATTTGATCTTACATAGATAATTATTTAAAAGAGCACAGTGCTCAAAACAGAAATACTTTACTAATTAAGACATATTGCATTGGGAAAATATATAGCAAAAGACCTCTTTAAAGTGTTGGAAAGCAAAGATGTCACTTTGAGGACTAACATGTGCCTGACCCAAGTCATGGTATTTTCAATCGCCTCATATGCATCTGAAAGCTGGACGATGAATAAGGAAGACTGAAGAATTGATGCCTTTGAATTATGATGCTGGTGAAGAATACTGAATATTCCATGCACTGCCAGAAGAACGAACAAATCTGTCTTGGAAGAAGTACAGCCAGAGTGCTCCTCAGAAGTGAGGATGGTGAGACTTCGTCTCGTGTATTTTTTACATGTTATCAGGAGGGACTAGTCCCTGGAGAAGGACATCATGCTTGGTAAGGTAGAGTGTCAGCAAAAAAGAAGAGAATCCTTAATGAGATCAATGAGATGGATTGACACAGTGGCTGCAACAATAGGCTCAAACATAACAATGATTGTGAGGATGGTGCAGGACTGGGCAGTGTTTTTTTCTGTTGTCCATAGGGTCACTATGATTCAGAACCTACTCGAGAGCAGCTAATAGCAACAACAAAATTTTCTAGTTCAAAGAAGATTTCAGGGAATAGTTTTGGTTTAAGGTTTAAAGATTATCTCAGGACAATAGTTTCAGGGACTCATCCACCCTCAATGGATCCAGAAAGTCTGGACTCCATTGATAATTTGTAATTTTGTTCTACATTCTTCCTCCTTTTGATCAGGATTCTTCTACAGAATCTTTGATCAAAACGTTCAGTAATGGTAGCCAGGTACCGTTCAGTTCAGATGCCTTTGTTTTTAAGTTATTTCACTCCCTTTGGCTTACGCTAGTTTGATTTTCAGTTACTTGTATTTATAACCATCTTGACCAAGGCAAAGATAAAAGGCTTAGCTTGGCATTCAAAACCATTTCCCATATGGCCACCACATATCCTTTGCTATCCTATAGGGCACTTCATTCATGCTAGTCTGCTTTCTGTGTTCCTCTCACATAGGGCACATTTTAGGCTCTTTCTTTGTTTCATATTCTTTCCTCTACCTAAAATACTTGCCTTCTTCTTCTTGGTCTACTCCAAACCGTCCTATTTTCAAGGATCATATCTAATCCCCCTTCTGTGTAAAGTCTTCCATAAACTCCTCAGCCCACAAAATTTTCTCCTTCTTTTGAACTTCTCTAGTACTTATTGGTTCCATTACCTACTAGGAGCTTTCTTTTTTTTAAGTTTTAATTTCTTTCCTTTTTAAAAAAAATTTATGGTAATGGAGAAAAATAGGTTGGTTTCAGAGAGACACTTTGATAACATAAACTCTAATACCAGAGTTTGGAAATAATATGAAAAACCAGGGAATGCATCCTAGGATGTCAGGAAAGGACGGTGGTGGCAAAAATTATATTTAAGCATTAGAATTAATTAAAACATTGAGAAATGTGTTCAAAAACATTAAATGTGCATATTCATATGACTTTTATTATCCAGCTTAATCAACATCACCTACACTGAGTATGATAAAACCATATTGGATAGAGAGGAGATAGAGATAGAAAACAAGGGGATACAAAGGAGGAGATGGATACTGAGATGTTGGACAAGATGGAGATAGTAGGGATGGGACTGGATAAGATAGGGAGTATGAGAAAGAGAAGAGGAAGTGAAGATGGGTCCTTCTTCCTTCTCTTTACCTTACAGGTAAAACAGAATTTAACCCTGACTCCCTGACGTGACTTCCTCTCTCATGGAGAAGAAGGGAGAAGAGGAGAAGTTATGAGGATAAAGTAAATAAAGAACACTGGAATGACAAGGAGGAAAAGGACACTGCTTCACTCACGCAAGGCAGACTTAGAATCTCCAGCCTCTGACCCAGGGTGGGGTACTCCAGTCTTTAGAACAAGAATTAACCTACAGTGACAGTTTAGTATTTTCAATAATAAGTATGTGTGGATCCTTATAGCCCTCTTCACCAGCAACATTCATTCAACAAATATTTATTGCACACACTATTATAAGATGGCTCATTAACATATGAATTAGTCACACTTGTCTCCCATTATGTATTACATAACCCCAGAGCCAAAATCAGATAACACTGGCAATAAACATTATTTAGCCATAGCCACTTGGATGAGGCTGCTTCTTTGACTCACCATTGACCTTTGGTCTAAGAGTGCTCCCCTCACCTGTCTATCTCTGGAGTTTCACAAGGGTAATGCTCCATGATTTGTGGCTGGGCATAGGTCCTTTTATCTGGCAGTACATGCTCCCAACTAGTATTAAGCTAACTAATAACATGCGCTTGCTTAGGCTTATCCCCTGGTTACCATCTAGATTCAGCACTCTAGAATGTTTGAAGCCCAGAACAGGTCACACATTGTATCTATTTCCTCTCCTGGAACATCTTTATTCCGTTGTATCAGAACATCAAAGGCAATCTGAAGGGGGAAAGATTACATATAGGTTTTAGCCTTGTTCTTGGGAAGTTGAAAAAATTATTGCATTTTACTTATTCTTTCTTCCAGCCTAAACCCTTTCTGAGACTAATTCTGTAACAAGGTTGACCTTAAGTAGCTCACAGCTTAATGGGAAGACACCCTGGAGAACTTATAAATCATATATATGAAGAAACAAACGAACAAAAAACCAAACCAGTTGCTGTCCAGTTGATTCCAACTCATGGCCACCCCATGCCTGTCAGAGTGGAACTGGACTCCTCACGGTTTTCTGTGGCTGTTTTTTTTTTTTTTTGGAAGAGATCACCAGGCCTTTCCTCTGAGGTGCCCCTTAAATATGAGTACTAGCCTCTTTATTTTTAGAACTTACACAAATATCAAGCTACGTTTTCTATCCCACCAAAACCATTGCCGTTGAGTTGATTCTTATTCATAGTGACCCTATAGGACAGCACAGAACTGCCCCATAGAGTTTCCCAGGAGCATCTGGTGGATTCGAACTGCTGACTTTTTGGTTAGCAGCCATAGCTCTTAACCACTACAACACCAGGGTTTCCATCCTTTTCTATCAGCTCTCCACATCTCATATCTGTCCCCTCTCATATCTGTCCCATCCCATATCTTCCCCAATTTTCTTATTTCACTATATCCTAGAGATGACACTAACCAGTGTTGTAAAAGCATTGATTATGTATGTGTTGTATGTGTGTCTATCTCTCTGTTACTATGTGAGAGAGAAGTGTTCTGATTTAATGGTTTATTTTTAATAAAGTCAAGCCTGTCTCTTACCATGAAAGTTATGCGTCTAGCTTCTACTCCATTTAACTCCTTTAGAATCCGGCTAAACACATAAGTCCCCTTCTTAGCCCTTCCTCTCTCAATTCAGAAATAAATAAGTGCTGACTGATGTCTCTGCTGCCCATTCACTGGGCAGCATGTTTAATTCAGTATGTACCTCTATTTGTGGAATGAGCAAGAAACATTTCCAAGGGTTGTACATATTACTAGGCTCCATCAGGATGCATTGGAAGCAATCCTGCCTTCCCCGGTGACTGGCAGAGTTGCTTTTTCCTTAAATGGCCAAATCTGTGTTCTGTTTTCACTCCTTCCCCTCTATCAAGTTCACAGCGTATCTACTGGGTGTCAACTATTACCCTGAGTAGGCTTAACTTCTGGGTGCTTCTTTGTATTTTCAATTATGTAGGCTTGGGGCCCTGGAAAAGCTAAACCTCAACCCCCAAATCAAACCAAATTATAGTGTTGCTGAATTTTAAAATTCTTTAATTGGGGGATGTTAGCTGCCTGTTAATCTAATTGCGTATGTATGCCTTACTTTCCAAATCCAAGTCACAGTACTGTGATGAAATAAGAAATAATTATTTTGGCCAAGACGCCGATACCACGGATATGACTGAAAGGTTCACAGCAGGGTCAGTTCCAATCCTGTCACATGCTCATCAGCTCAGCTTAGAATTGCAAAGCAGGAGATTTCAGGTTCAAAGAGGTATTGGCACAATGCCTAGCACATACCAGCTCTTTGGCAGATATTTGTTAATCAGTGGAAATAGTCTTAACACCAGATGCCATCTTTTAAGAGTCTCATTTTCTTTTATGAAAGGTAGTTGATGGATCAATGCATAATACAAACAGAAACTGACAATTACAAAGTAACATGGTTTGAAAAAGAAAGCAAACCACCCCACTGCATCCCAGACTGGCTACTTAATTTGCAGGGCCCAGTGTAAAAATGAAAATGTAGGATACCTTGTTCAAACCTTATCAAGAATTTCAAGATAGCGACAGCAGAGCATTAAACCAGGCTGCCTTCTAAGCATGAGTCACACACCCATGAAGCCGGCCCTAACCCCCTAACTGATTCACTTGGATTGAGTTCCCATTTATTGGGCATTGTCCCGTCATTGTCATATACATCATATTCTATCATTCTTACAGCAACCACATGAGTCCCAGGGAGATTTCTTAATTTGCTCAAGATCACATACAAAGGACTGTATATAATGCCAGTTTTTCCCAAGTCCAAATATAGGACTTTTTCACTAGACAGAATGTGGATCTGTACAATACATTTTCACATATGCTACTGAACACGTTGTCTTGTAAAACTTTTCGTCACTGATAGTAATAATAAACACAAATTGAGAACTTACAATGTATCAGGTAATGTTCTAGTTGTTTTACATCTATTCACTCCTTTAGCCCCCTGCAGTCCTGTTTATACCGCTTGGTCAGTATCAGGCAGAATACAGAGAGCACAACTCTCTTGATTAACTGCAGAGATTGTAATGAAGGCACTATTTTCAAAGGTGTGGATAGGATTAAGGAATCTTTAAGGAATATAAGTGCATCTAGAATTAGCAAGAACAGGAAACTATTAGCACCCTAGGCCTGAAGGAGCAAGGGGAGGACAGAGTCATCAGAACCAGGTGACATCTTTAGCGATGGCAGAGAGGCTACTTGTTAGGTGCTGTGGCCGAAGGTAAAGGAAGTCCAAAAAACCCAGTGGCCATTGAGTCGACTCTGATTCATGGCAACCCCACGTATGTCAAAGTGGAACTGTGCTCCATAGAGCTTTCAGTGCTGATTTTTTGGAAGTAGATTTAAAAACAAACAAAAAAAAAAACTAAACTCTTTGCCATCGAGTTGATTCTGACTTATAGAGACCCAATAGCACAGAGTAGAACTGCCTCATAGGGTTTCCAAGGTTGTAATCTTTATAGAATCACACTGCCACATCTTTTTCCTGAGGAGTGGCTGGTGGGTTCGAATTGCCAACCTTTTGGTTAGCAGCTGATTTCTTAACCACGGTGCCACCAGGGTCCTTGGAAGTACATTGTCAGGTCCTTTTTCCAAAGTCCCTCTGGGTGGACTTGAACCTCCAAGCTCTTGGTTAACAGCTGAGTGCGTTAACTGTTTGCACCACCTAGGGATTCCTAAAGGAAGGCAGTCACTGCCCAAATCTCCGCTTTTCTGCTGCCCTCGGATCTCCTCCCCAGGCTTTTCTGGATGCCCAGGGGCTGCAGTTTCCAGAAGTCAGGCTTCTGGGGCATGGAGCAGGGTAGAGACTGGAACAGGCAAATGGAGAAAAACCAGAATAATTATTAGCTTCATTGTACAGATAATAAAACGGAGATCCAGAGAAGGTAGGTAATTTGCCTCAAGTTATAGAGCCAGGATTCAAACCCCAGAAGTCTTGGTGCAGAACAGGAACACTTAACGCTAAGTTCTAAAACAAGTTCTCAAATAATATAGAAGCACAGCATGTGACAATAAATTCTCTGCTACCAAACTCATTGGTTTGGAATACTGTAATTGGAGGAAAACCAATATGAACAAATAAAGCTGAATTTTAATTATTATAAATGAATGTAATTGGATTAGCTTCAGCATGAAGAATAATTATGACTAGGATTACAAAGCACTGCATGGAAGATCGTTTAGGAAGACTTGGTTTTAAGAAAGCAGAGGAGCAGTTTGTAGCTAGCTACATTATTTTAGAAGCAAATAAATACTTCGAAACAATGTCAAGAGTACTTGGTAAGTTCACTTTCTTAAGTAGGGTACACATTATTCTCAAATTAATATTCTTTATAACTTGTTTAAATTGTGCATTCATTCAATGACTATGTATTGAGAGCCTCCTACATGCCTGGTATGGTTCTCGGTGCTGGGGAGACAGCTATAAACACACCAGACGAATTTCTACTCTCAAGGGACTTAAAATCTAGTGGCAGTAAACAAACGATGAATAAATATATAATTCTGCTCTGTTGAAAAATAAAACAGTGTGAAAGGATAGAGAGTAATGGGGGAGAGGGAGGGATGCTATTAATATAAAATTATCAGGACAGATCTCTCTGATAAGGAGACATATGAGCAGAGAACTGAAGGAAACATCTGTTTCATGGTGCAGAAGTGAATATTAGCCCAGTTACATATACTAGAATTTTAGATCTGGAAGGGGCCACAGAGATGTTTGCATCCTGTATGAAGAAACTCAGACCTCAGAAGGTTAATTAATTTATCCTAAGCCATATAGTGAATGATGATCAATGAGGCTTGAGCTAAAAATCACATATTAGGACAACCATTGTGCCGTTTAAAAAGTATTATTGAGCCCCGTCATGGGCCACGTACCCAGTCTCATACTTTTTGCACTGAATCCTATTTGGGGATTCAGAATTTATTTCAAATTAATGATTTTTTACTGTGGTTTTGAAGTCTTAGCTACCTTGAGTGGTGGATTCCCTTTGTGTGACAAGTGTTAAGATGCTCTGGAAGATAAACAAAGTCCTAGAAGTTGTGGCTCAAGGAATGTGGCATTACAAACACTTCCCCGCTTCTTTCAATTTGCTTATTTTCCTTTTTGTAACTTGAAAATTAGACTCTGATGGCTCCAGGGGACTGCTTAAAAATCATACTGTATCCTTTATGTCTTTTGCCTGTACTTATAAAATACATAACAAGAGAGGTATTGTCCTGGTGTGAGAGGTTGAGCAAAAGAGAAGGATTCAGGCAGGGAGAGAGCCAGGACATTCAAGTTCAAATCAGAGGGCAAGCTGGAGCTTCAAGGGAGAACCAGCATCAGGAACATGGCACAGAATGTTTCCAGGGCTTACACCAAATGCAGGGTACACACGTAGGAACAAGGTGAGAGGCCAGGGTGAGGAGGTGGAGTTCTGGGCAGAGTGCTGGACGTGGCTGGGGATGAGGAGGAAGACAAGAGGTTAGCCAGGCCAGGTGTCAAGGGTCAAAGAGAAAGTGGGAGGGTAGTCCCTGAAAGGAGTCCCTGGGAGTTGCAAACAGTTAACACTCTTGGCTGCTAACTGAAAGGTTGGAGGTTTGAGTCTATCCAGGAGCACCTCAGAAGAAAGGCCTGGCAATCTACTTTGGAAAAATCAGCCATTGAAAATCCTGTAGAGGATACTCTGACACACATGGGGTTGCCATGAGTCAGAATCGCCTCTATGGCACTAGTACTAGTACTACTAGTACTAGTAGTACCAGAGATGCATTTTTTAAAAAATATTTTATTGTGTTTTAGGTTCCCATTTAACAATTTTTATACAAATTTTTCCGTGACATTGGTAACAATTTCACAATGCATCAACATTCTCAATATTTCCATTCTGATTGTTCTGTTTCCACTGATCTAGCTTCCTTTCCCCTCCTTGCCTTCTCATATTTGCTTTCGGGTAAACATTGACTGTTTGGTCTCATATATTGATTATTTAATATTAAGTAATACTAAGTACATTACTCATGGATGATACTGTTTATTTTATAAGCCAATTTATTATTTGGCTGAAAGGTGACCTCTAAGAGTAGCTTCAGTGCCAAGTTCAAAGGGTATCTTCGGGCAATAGTCTCGGTGGTTCCGCTAGTCTCTGTTGGTCCAGTAGGTCTGGCCTTTTTTAGGAATTTGAATTTTGTTCTACACTCTTCATGTAGTCTGTCTGAGACCTTCTATTGTGTCCCTGGTCAGAACGGTTGGTGGTGGTATCTGGGCACCATCTGGTTCCTCTGGTCTCAGGTTCGAAGGGGCCGTCCCGGAGATGAATTCTTACAGATGCATTTCTCCAAAAGCTGTGTTCAAATGCTCGAGTTCCATCTTTTCCAGTGTTGACAATTATTTTTTAATATAAACTCATTTAAAATAGCATTTATGCTTTCAAAATCCTTCACACACACACACGCACCATCTTATTTAATCAGTCAGATACTGAATATTGGTATTTGTCCATATTTTATGGATGGAGAATTGAGGTCCAGAGAGGCTGAGAAATGGAACTAGTGTCTGATAATGAGTTGATGGCAGAGCAGAGACTAGAACTTAGGTTTTCCAAACCAATGGGTTTGTTTGTTTGTTTGTTTTTTTGGTCCCAAGGTCAGAAATTCCTATATCTTGATAAACAATAATTTGCTTAGGTAATTTTACCCCCTTCTTTCCTTGGAGGCCAGTCACCTTAATTACAAAGAAAGACAACCTCATGACTTTGGTCTTTAACCTGGAGCATTCGACTTATTTGAACTTGAAAACTGTGGTGTTACCCTGGGCTTCATCACGTGAAGTTCCATGTTAGTTTTTATGTTCTGAATGTAGATCCTAAAGAAGGTATTTATCAACAACAACAATAATGACTATCATTTATTGGCTGCTTACTATGGCAGGTGCTATTCTAAGCACTTTAAAAGTAACTTCCTATTTAACCTTAGTATGACCCTGTGAAGTAGATACTACTATTATCCTTATATAAGGAAACTGAAGCACTGGGTGGATAAGGAACCTGCCCAAAGTCAAACAGGTCATTGCTGCCCCACCCTTATATGGTTCCCATACACGACATCAGCTTCCTACCGAAAGTACCTGAGACTCTCCACCTGCAGTCTTTCTTTGGCCACAGAAACATGCTGTGCCCGTGGGGACAGACCTCAACCAATGAAACTGGTGGATAAATACCCTAGTTCCCTTTCTGCTTGAGTGGGGGTATTTCTGGAGCATACTCTATGTGTCTTCCAGAGTCCCCATTGGGATTGAGACCCAGTTGCCCACAAAGTTAACAAGCTCCTTAACGCACGCTGTATTTACTGTCTTCCATTCCATGCATCACTCCCTTACTGATGCTTCCTGGCATTATCTCCCAGATAAAATATTTTCACTGAAATCCTTATCTCGGGGCCTGCTTCTGGAGATTCACACCAAGGTAGCTGACCCACAAGTAGAATTTGGAACTGGACAATTCATGGCCAGACGGTAACAGTGATCCCTTGCTGGAGGTGAGTGAGGTAGTGAAAACCCCTGGTGTGCTGGAATGTGACAATTATCAAGTCTCTCACTTGTGGGGAATTGCATAGGGCACAGATGGAAAGCAATGCCTTGGCTTATGAAGTAGTTCTAAAACTTGAAAGATTTGGAGCCATAGTAATTATAAAAATCGGGGAGTTAGTTGTCTGTTGTTAACTACAGTAGTAGCTTTAAAGCAAGAAATAACAGGTTCACATCAAGCAACTACCTACTCGGGGCAAAATGAGAAAGCCAGGGGTTCTCTATGCCAGCATTTAAAGAGATTCTCGTATTCTACAGCTGGAGGGTAGACTGCTGAAAAGCAGGCTAATAATTTGATTGTAAGAGTGTTCTTAGAACAATACAGCACATAGTAAGCACTAGATAAGAGTCTGTTACTATTATTACTTCCCTCATACTCCTATGGGACTTTTAGTGCCCAAGCTGTTGCAGGATTGTTAAGCCACTCCTTCCTTATGTGTCCAGCATCAGCCTAGCTTCTGCTGCTTGGAGAATCTATCTGCCAAGGTCAAATGTCTGCTCTTCATCCCGGTGGTATGGCTCTTGCATGATGACATTGACCTCTACAACTGTGCCTCGTATGACCTCTGAGGCCAGGAACTTCTAAGTTGGACCCAGGGAATGAGTCTCTGGTATGCTGGTTCCATCTGGACGGCCTTTCTTTTTCACCCTGCGAAGTAAACCTCCTCCAGTAAGTTAAACACCTCTGCAGACACATCCTGGATGAGCAGATAGACAGTCTGCACTTTTTTTCCTCTCTTCCCATCACTTAGGGATCCAGGGACAAAGGCCTCTTATAATGAATCTCACTTACTTCCAGAATTGAATCTAGACACCCACCTCCACCAGAGTTCAGTGACAACAGACATTGCTACCATCTATTGGGCATCTAGTTATGGACCAAACAGTATGTATGTTTCACCTACACAGTGAAGGTGGCAGAGTCAAGATTAGTCTGTTTGACTCCAAAGATGTTTCCACCACACAACAATGCCAATGGATTTACCTTGAGTCTTGCATTTTTCTTCTAAGCTTTCCCTAGTCACAAAATGCATGTAAGTAAAGAAACCTTTCTGCCCTTGAATATTTTTTATCAGTGGGAAGACAAGATTCGTACAAACAGAGCAGTTTGAAAATGATCCAGAACTGTATCTAATCAGGTGTTAAACAGCACCATAAACTCTGCACGTTGGGTAAGCTTAGAGAAAGGGGAGAATATGAGGGAGAAGTGATTAAGGGAGACTTCATGAGATGGGGAGGCGTGCTCTGCAGAGAGAGGCAAGGATGGTCCACAGATGGGGAAATCACTGGATAAACAGAAGACAGACATAGAACTTGCCAGTGGAAGAGACAAGGAGGAAATTGACCTAATCAGAGGGGAGAGTGGAGTCCCTGCGTGGTGTAAACTGTTAAGGTGCTCAGCTGCTAACCAAAAGACTGGAGGTTCCAGTTCACCCAGAGGTGCCTGGGAAGAAACGCCTAGCAATCTACTTCCAAAAAATCAGCCATTGAAAACCCTGTGAATACAGTTCTAATCTGACACACGTGGGGTCACCGTGAGTTGGAGTCGACTGGATGGGAACTGGTAGGAGTACTAGGGAGTAGCAGGTGATAAGAAGGGCTGAGACAGATTAGGGAAGTCTTTGAAAGTCATGAAAAGGAATTCAGGCTCAAGGTGGAAGCGAAAGGAACTCCCAGTAGTTGAGGAGGGGCAGTGCCATATGAAACAGCAGTGTTAGGAAGGTTTAAACAAGCAGGAGTAAAGGGAAGGCGCAGAGGGGAGGGAAGGCTATAAAAACACATTAGTGTGTGAAGTATCAAGGGCCTAGAAAAGTAAGTAAATTGGAGCTACCCTTCAAAGAAAGAACTAGCCATATTTGGTGAGTAATAATCAGAGTGGATGTGACAAGGATGACTCCACTTTTTTTTACCATTATGCTCAATAATGGGATAGGGAGAAGAAAAGCCAGAACTCACTGCCATCGAGTCAGTTCCAACTCATAGTGACCCTATAAGACAGAGTAGAACTGCCCCATAGGGATTCCAAAACCGTACATCTTTACGGAAGCAGACTGCCACATCTCTCTCCCATAAAGTGGCTGGTGGGTTTGAACCACTGACCTTTTGGTTAACAGCCGAGCGCTTTAACCACTGTGCAACCCGGGCTCCTATAGGGAGAAGAGTCATCTATAAATCGAGTTCATTTAAACAACTTGAATTGAGGCTTCATCAAAAGGAAATGAAGACTGCCTTTCTGATAAGAAAAGCAAAATTTGCTTTTGTCTTCTTTTTTTATGCCAAGGGGACATGTAATTTTACAAAGAGCTCCTAGTTCCCCAATTTTGATAGTTCAGAGAAGGCTTTAAATAAATGTCTGTGAACTTAGAGGTCACTGTGTGTCCTGAGTCATGGGTGACTTCAAGATCCGTGGGCTGAGGAGTCAGAGAACAGATGGAGGAAGTCCCCACCTCCCTGAGGTGTGTCAATGTGTTCTTGCTGGTTCGAAGGAGAAATCTAAACGAGGCCAATTTGTTGTCTTGGTAAATCTTTAGGAATTCAAAATGCATCCTTAATAATCAACCAGTCAAAACTATTTGCTCACTGAGCAAAAATCCTGATCTATTTGACCCTGAAAAGTGTTTATACTCATGGCTTTCCTTGGCACTGGTTTATTAAAACACATTTTCATTTTCGTCAAGATGTCTAAGGAATTGTTTCTAGTAAATGGTCGCTTCTAGTAAATTGTGAGCTCCATAATATTTCCATGAAGATCTTGTATTTCTCTGACATCTTTTTTTTTCGAAGTTATAAATAAATATATATAAAGTATAAATGATAAATAAAAAGAAAACAAACATTTCTTCTGTGCTCAGAGGGGCAGTTTTCATTTCCTTTGGGAAAGCCGCAATCGAAGTTGTTAAGGGCGCTTGATTTATAGATGACGCTTCTCTCTGCCTGTTCCCTCTTTCCCACATTTATTGAACACCAGAGAAGAGCTGGATTTATTTGTTCTTACAAGCCTTTTAAATATTTTCTCTTTATTTCATATAAATTAAGGGAAACTGTCATCTTGCTTTGAAAACAGACAATATGCTTCAGTCTAAAGTTTGCCTCATGCTGTGTGACGTTTCTTCCAAAGAATTTTCGTGTGGGGGGGGGTGTGGGGGTGTGTGTGTGTGGGGGTGTGTGTTGTATGGGTGCGTGTATGTGCATGGCTGGGGGTGGGAGTAGGGCAGGGAGGAAGAGGAGGAGGGTGTAAAGTTTTCTCAAAATTAGATGGTTGTGAGAGTGTGACGGCAGTCTCTGAAGAGATAACAAGTCCTCACTTTAAAATGATTACTCCCAACTAGCTACTATCGAACTTTGAAGAGGCTTTACAAGCCCAGACATAAAATGGCATTTCGTGATTAACTGTCAGGAATACTATGTGTCTACAGACATGAATCACATCCCCTGTTTGTACATTCCGTTTCACAACAGGATCATGAGACTGTACCCCATCCAGTCCTTGCCCGCTTGAGGGGGAAAGATTAACCAGCCTAGCTCCTGTGGCATGTGGGTCTGAAAGGCTTGTTCCTCTGGGCTGAGGGAGACCCACCTCCAAGACACGGGGAGATTGGATGCCTGGCTAATTTTGTCATGCTGACAGCACAGTAAAGAACTTAGCTCTGTGGTAAAAGGGGAAATAAAAGAGGGCCGTGGGATTTTCTCCATGCACTAAGTGTTTTGAAAGCCACCTAAATCCTTTGACTCAAGGAGCACCCTCAGCGCTCTACAGCCTTGTGTTTCCAGCAGAATCAGCCATTTGTACTCCCTCTCACTCCTTCTCCCGTCCAGTGCCATTTGCCTCTCACCTTGTATGAGGGGCAGCTTCCTGTTTCAGCAGGAAGTGAGTAAAGTGGTCCTAAGTGGACTGGAAACTTAGTTCAGTTTCCTGCTTACTTTATGGTTCCTTGTTTCTACAGCTTTGCACCGTTTTGTATCCAGATTTCTGATCCATGGCCTCACACAATAGGTAGCTATTGTGTATCCCTTTATCTTCAACTTGTTGGTTTGGATTCCAGACCTACCGCTTTGCTAGGATCTCTGGGAGAGTGTGCTCCTTACTACTACTTGCCTACCTATCCCTGTCTGCTTTCTTCTCTCTCTCCCTCCTTTCCTTCCATCCATCTGTATTTTTTGGGCATTTAGTATGTGCCAGCTACAAACAAAAGCCAGGGATCCCACAGCTTTAGCAGCTAAGATGGACAGAGAAAATTAATTATTCTAAAGTAAAATAAGTACAGGGTTAGTATAGAGAATAACGAAAGACTTCAAGAAACTTAAAGTTCTATAGGTCAGGGATGTCTGTGTGAGACAGAGAGGGAGAGATGAGGCTGGAAAGAAAGACAGGGGCCAGATTTTATAAGTCATATTACAGAGGTTGGACTTTATTCCAAGGACAAACAGAAACTCTGAGTAGACTAATAATAAGGGTTAATATCTATTGAGCACTTACTATGTACTTTATGAAAAGTACATTAATATTCTCATAATATTCTTAAAAAAAAAGTTGTCATTGAGTTGATTTTGATTTCTAGTGACTCCAGGTGTGTCAGAGTTGAACTGTGCTGGTTTTTCAAGGGCTGATCTGTTGGAATTAGATTGCCAGGCCTTTCTTCTGAGGAACTTCTGGGTGGATTCGAACCTACAACCTTTTTATTAGCAGACAAGGGCATTAATCATTTGCATCACCCAGATAATATCCTTAGGTTGTAGGTATTTTTTAACCCTTGTTTTATAGATGAGGAAACTGAGGGTTACAGAGTGAGCAAATCAGGGTCCAACTAGGACTCGGAACCCCTCTAAGTTTTTTTAACAAAGGAAATTTAATCCAGGGAATGGGTTATGCAGGTGATGGAAGAGCTGTGAACCTAGACAGGAATGGTGAGGCAATTGAGAGATCAGTAAAGCAGGAAGCTCCTTCCATCCCTAGACTGGAGTGCAAAAGAGAGGGGGTTGTGTTTTTGAAGCCAAGGGGCCAGTCAGTCACCTGGTGGAAGCTGGAACCACAGGAGGCAATACGGAAAACAGAGAAGGATAAATACCCCAGGAAGTCCTACCTTCCACCACCCAATATTAACCAGGGTCTCTACTGGATGAATCCACATACAAGCCAGAGGGTCTGGGGAATGTAGTCTCCTGAGGCACAGAGAAAAGCAGGGGAAGGATATTGTAGCAGTCTGGGTCCTAACAAGAATCAGATGGCACATTCAAATAGGATAATTTGAAGTGGGCTTATTTACTAATCACCACCCATCTGTCAGTTTGATATACTGTGGTGGCTTATATGTTGCTATGACGCTGGAAGCCACAACACCGGTATTTCAAATACCAGTAAGGTCACCCGTGGTGAAGTTTTCAGACTAAGAAAGACTAGGAAGAAAGGCCTGGCAATCTACTTCTGAAAATTAGGCAATGAAAACCCATGAATTCCAGCAGAATATGGTCTGATATAGTGCTGGAAAATGAGTCCCCTAGCCCACAATATACACAGTGGCTTCAACAATGGACTCAAGCATACCAACAACCATGAAGATGGTACAGGATCAGGCAACATTTTGTTCTGTGGCGCATGGGGTCACCATGAGTTGGAGCCAACTCCACAGAAACTAGCAGCAACAATATTTACTAAGGGCGCCATCACTTTCCATGGCCACAAAAGATGGGGATGCGGATAGCATAATGAGGGAGTCTAAGTGCTTACCTCAGTTCTGCCACTTAATGTAAGCTCTCTGTGTTCCATGGGACTGTTTCAGTAGCTGGGCAAAGAGAGGAAGGTGTCTTGAACTAAGGTGGTTAGAAGTGATCAGATTTGGGATATGTTTTGAAAATAGAGAAGACGATATTTAGCTATGGGGCTCTGAGCAAAAGAGAAAAGAATCAAGGGTGATTCCTGAATTTGAGGATAGTGGTACCATTATCTGTAAGTGGAAGGCTGGAAATGTACATCTGGGGAGAGGCATGGATCAATAGCTCTGTTTTGGCCATGTTAACTCTAACACTGAGTCTCGCTCTGCATTCTTACTGCCACTAATTTCATGTGAGCCCTGTCCTCTCAAGACCAACTATGGCAGTAATGTTCCACCAGTCTCCCTGCTTCCAGGCCCTCCTTTTCAGTACACTTCATCTTCTTGCTAATTCTCTCCCAAAGTTTTTCCTTCATGCCAAAGATGAAGAAATTGAAGATTTTTACCAACTTCTGGAGTCTGAAATTGATCAAATGTGCAATTAGAATGCATTGATAATTACTGGTGATTGGAATGCAAAAGCTGGAAACAAAGAAGAAGGATCAGTAGTTGGAAAATATGGCCTTTGTGATAGTAGAAACATGGGAGATTACATAATAGAATTTTGCAAGACTAACGACTTATTCATTGGAAATACCTTATTTCAACAACATAAATGGTGACTATACATGCGGACCTTGCAAGATGGAATATACAGAAATCAAATTGACTGTATCTGTGGAAAGAGACAATGGAAAAGCTCAATATCATCAGTCAGAACAAGGCCAGGGGCTGACTTCAGGAAAGACCATCAATTGCTCATATGCAAGTTCAAGTTGAAACTGAAGAAAATTAAAGTCAGTCCATTAGAGCCAAAGTAAGATTTTGAATATATCCCACTTGAATTTGGAAATCATCCCAAGAATAGATTTGATGCATTGAAAACTAATAACTAAAGATCACACGACTTGTGGGTGACATCAAGGACATCATATATGAAAAAAGCAAAAGGTTACTAAAAAGACAAGAAAGAAAGAAAAGACCAAAATGGATGTCAGAAAAGACTCTGAAATTTGCTCTTGAACATTGAGTAGCTAAAGTAAATGGAAGAAATGATGAAGTAAAAGAGCTGAACAGAAGATTTCCAAGTGTGGCTTGAGAAGACAAAGTAAAGTGTTACAATGAAATGTGCAAAGACCTGGAGTTAGAAAACCAAAAGGGAAGAACATGCTCAGCATTTTTCAGGCTGAAAGAACTGAAGAAAAAATTCAAGCATTGAATTGCAATAGTGAAGGATTCTATGGGGAAAATATTAAACAATGCAGGAAGCATCAAAAGAAGATGGAAGAAATAAACAGAGTCACTGCACCAAAATGAATTGGTCGACATTCAACCATTTCAGGAGGTAGCATATGATGAAGAACTGATGGCACTGAAGGAAGAAGTCCAAGCTGCACTGAAGGCATTTGTCATGGTTTGAATTATGTCCCCCCAAAAAATGCGTGTATCAATTTGGCTGGGCCATGATTCCCAGAATTGTGTGGTTGGCCTCCATTTTGTGATTGTAATTTTATGTTAAAGAGGATTAGGGTGGGACTGTAACACCACCTTTACCCAGGTCACATCCAATGTAAAGGGAGTTTCCCTGGGGTGTGGCCTGCACCACCTTTTATCTCTCAAGAGATAAAAGGAAAGGGAAGCAGGCAGAGAGTTGAGGACCTCATACCATCAAGAAAGCAGTGCCGGGAGCAGAGCACGTCTTTTGGACCGGGGTCCCTGCGCAGAGAAGCTCCTAGTGCAGGGGAACACTGAAGAGAAGAAGGCTGACAGAGAGAAAAAGCCTTCCCCTGGAGCTGACGCCCTGAATTTGGACTTTTAGCCTACTTTAACTGTGAGGAAATAAACTTCTCTTCGTTAAAACCATCCACTTGTGGTGTTTCTGTTATAGCAGCACTAGATGACTAAGACAGCACTGATGAAAAACAAGGCTCCAGGAATTGACGGAATATCAATTGAGATGTTTCAAAAAAAAAAAAAACGGACATAATGCTGGAAGCACTCACTCATCTGTACCAAGAAATTTGGAAGACAGCTAACTGGCCAACAAACTTGAAGAGATCCATGTTGTTGTTGTTGTTAGGTGCCATGGAGTCAGTTCTGACTCATAGAGACCCCATGTACAACAGAACAAAACACTGCCTGGTCCTGTGTCATCTTCACTATCATTGTTATGCTTAAACCCATTGTTGCAGCCACTGTGTCAATCTATCTCGCTGAAGGTCTTTGTCTTTTTTGCTGGCCCTCTACTTTACCAAGCATGATGTCCTTCTCCAGGGACTGATCCCTCCTGATAACCTGTCCAAAGTATGTGAGACGTAGTCTTTCCATTCTTGCTTCCAAGTAAGCATTCTTGTCGTACTTCTTTCAGGACAGATTTGTTCGTTCTTCTGGCAGTCCATGGTATATTCAATATTCTTCCCCAACACCACAATTCAAAGGCACCAATTCTTCTTCTGTCCTCCTTATTCATTGTCCAGCTTCCACATGCATATGAGGCGACTGAAAACACAATGGCTTGGGTTAGATACACTTTAGTCCTTAAGGTGACATCTTTGCTTTTCAACACTTCAAAGAGGTCTTTCGAAGCAGATTTGCCCAATGCAATGTGTTTTCTGATTTCTTGTCTGCTGCTTCCATGGGTGTTGATGGTGGATCCAAGTCAAATGAAATCCTTGACAACTTCAGTCTTTTCTCCGTTTATCACGATGTTGCTTATTGGTCTAGTTGTGAGGATTTTTGTTTTCTTTATGTTGAGGTGTAATCCATACTGAAGGCTGTGGTCTTTGATCTTCATCAGTAAGTGCTTCAAGCTCTCTTCACCTTCAGCAAGCAAGGTTGTGTCATCTGCATAATGCAGGTTGTTAACGAGTCTTCCTCCAATCCTGATGCCCCATTCTTCTTCATATAGTCCAGCTTCTTGGATTATTTGCTCAGCACACAGATTGAATAAACCAAAAACCAAACCCATTGCCATCGAGTCGATTTTGACTCATAGTGACCCTATAGAGTAGAACTGCACCATAGGGTTTCCAAGGGGCGCCTGGTGGATTTGAACTGCTGACCTTTTGGTTAGCAGCCAAACTCTTAACCACTACGCTACCAGGGTTTCCACAGATTGAGTAAGTATGGTGAAAGGATACAACCCTGACGGACACCTCTCCTGACTTTAAACCATGCAGTATTCCCTTGTTCTGTTAGAATGACTGCCTCTTGATCTGTGTACAGGTTCCTCATGAGCAAAATTAAGTGTTCTGAAATTCCCATTCCTTGCAATGTTATCCATAATTTGTTATGATCCACACAGTCTAATGCCTTTGCATAGTCAATAAAACACAGGTAAACATCTTTGTGGTATTCTCTGCTTTCAGCCAAGATCCATCTGACATCAGCAATGATATTTCTAGTTCCATGTCCTCTTCTGAATCTGGCTTGAATTTCTGGCAGTTCCCTGTTGATGTACTGCTGCAGCCGCTTTTGAATGGTCTCCAGCAAAACTTTATTTGTGTGTGATATTAATGGTATTTTTCAATAATTTTTGCATTTGGTTGGATCACCTTTCTTGGGAGTAGGCATAAATATGGGTCTCTTCCAGTTGGTTGGCCAGAAAGCTGTCTTCCAAATTTCTTGGCATAGACGAATGAGCACTTCCAGTGCTGCATCCATTTGTTGAAACATCTCAAGAGGTTTCCATCAATAACCAGAGCCTTGTTTTTCGCCAATGCCTTTACTGCAGCTTGGACTTCTCCCTTCACTACCATCGGTTCCTGATCATATGCTACCTCTTAAAATGGTTGAACGTCGACCAATTTTTTTTGGTATAGTGACTCTGTGTAGTCCTTCCACCTTCTTTTGATACTTCCTGCATTGTTTAATATTTTCCCTGTAGAATCCTTCACTATTGCAACTCGATGCTTGAATTTTTTCTTTAGTTCTTTCAGTCTGAAAAATACCAAGCATGTTCTTCTCTTTTGGTTTTCTAACTCCAGGTCTTTGCACATTTCATTGTAATATTTTGTCTTCTCAAGCCACGCTTTGAAATCTTCTGTTCAGCTCTTGACTTCATTGTTTCTTCCTTTTCCTTTAGCTGCTAGACATTCAGGAGCAAGTTTCAGAGTCTTTTCTGACATGCATTTTGGTCTTTTCTCTCTTTCCTGTCTTTTTAGTAACTTTTGCTTTCTTCATTATGATGTCCTTAATGTCATTCCACAATTTGTCTGGTCTTTGGTCATTAATATTCAACTTGTCAAATCTATTCTTGAGATGGTTTCCAAATTCAGGTGGGATATACTCAAGGTCGTACTTTAACTTTTGTGCACTTGCTCTACTTTTCTTCAGTTTCAACTTGAACTTGCATGGGGGCAACTGATGGTCTGATTCACAGTTGGCCCCTGGCCTTGTTCTGACTGATGATAGTGAACTTTTCCATCGTCTCTTTCCACAGATGTAGTCGATTTGATTCCTGTGTATTCTGTCTGGCGAGGTCTACGTGTATAGTCACCATTTATGTTGGTGAAAAAAGGTATTTCTAATGAAGAAGTAGTTGGTCTGGCAAAATTCTATCTTGCGATCTACAGCATCATTTCTATCACCAAGACCATATTTTCCAACTACCAATCTTTCTTCGTTTCCAGCTTTTGCATGCCAGTCACCAGTAATTATCAATGCATTTTGATTGCATGTTTGATCAATTTCAGACTGCAGAGGTTGGTAAAAATCTTCAATTTCTTCCTTTTTGGCCCTAGTGGTTGGTGTGTAAATTTGAATAATAGTCGTATTAACTAGCCTTCTTTGTAGTCATATGGATGTTATCCTAACACTGACAGAGTTGTACTTCAGAATAGATCTTGAAATGTTCTTTTGGAGGATGAATGCAACGCCATTCCTCTTCAAGTTGTCATTCACCGCATAGTAGACCATATGATTGTCTGATTCAAAATGGCCGATAACAGTCCATTTCAGCTCACTAACGCCTAGGATATCGATGTTTATGTGTTCCATTTCATTTCTGACGACTTACAATTTACTCAGATTCATAATCTGTAATTCCACTTTCCAATTATTAATGGATGTTTGCAGCCGTTTCTTCTCATTTTGAGTCATGCCACATCAGCAATGAAGGTCCCGAAGCCTTGATTCCATCCACGTCATTAAGGTTGACTCTACTATGAGGAGGCAGCTCTTCCCCAGTTGTGTTTTGAGTGCCTTCAAACCTGAGGGGCTCATCTTCTGGCACTATATCAAACAATGTTCCTTTGCTATTCTTAAGGTTCTCACTGGTTAATTCTTTTTAGAAGTAGACCACCGGGTCCTTCCTAGTCTGTCTTAGTCTGGAAGTGGGTGACCCCACTGGTGTTTAAATATTGGTGGCATAGCTTCCAGCATCACAGCAACACTCAGGCCCCCACAGTACGACAAACTGACAGACGTGTGGGGGAAGAGATCCATCTATTACTTCTGTGTGATGTTAATGATATTGTTTGATAATTTCCACATTCTACTGGATCACCATTCTTTGGAATAGACACACACACAAGAGATCAATATATGTGCCTATTCCAAAGAATGGTGATCCAATAGAAAGTGGAAATTATCGAACAATATTGTTAACATCACACACAAGTAAAATTTTGCCGACGATCATTCAAAAACCGTTGCAGCAGTACACGGACAGGGAACTGCTAGAAATTCAAGCCAGATTCGGAAAAGGATGTAGAATGAGGGGTATCATTTCTGATCTCAAATGGGTCTTGGCTGAAAGCAGAGAATACCATAAAGATGTTTACCTGTGGGTTTTTTTTTTTTTTTTTTTTTTTACTATGCAAAGGCATTCGACTGTGTGGTTTCCTGGAATGGGAATTCCAGAATACTTAATTGTGCTCATGTAGAACCTGTACATAGACCAAGAGGCAGTCGTTCAAACAGAACAAGGGGATACTCTGTGTATTAAAATCAGAAATGATGTGCTTCAGGGTTGTATCCTTTCACCATGCTTATTCAATCTGAGCAAATAATCCGAGAAGAACATGGCATTAGGATTGGAGGAAGACTCATTAACAACCTGTGATATGCAGATGACACAACCTTGCTTGCTGAAAGTGAAGAGAACTTGAAGTGCTTACTGATGAAGATCAAAGACTACAGCCTTCAGTATGGATTATGCCTCAACATAAAGAAAACAAAAATCCTCACAGCTGGACCAATAAGTAACATCATGATAAATGGAGACAAGATTGGAGTTGTCAAGGATTTCATTTTACTTGGATCCAAAATCAACACCCATGGAAGCAGCAGTCAAGAAATCGAATGACATATTGCATTGGGAAAATCTGCTGCAGAAGACTGCTTTCAAGTGTTAAAAAGCAGATGTCACTTTGAGGATTAAGGTGCGCCGGACCCAAGTCATGGTATTTTCAATCACCTCATGTGCATACGAAAGCTGGACAGTGAATAATGAAGACCGAAGAAGAATTAATGCCTTTGAATTATGGTGTTGGTGAAGAATATTGAATATATCATGGATTGCCAGAAGAACGAACAAATCTGTCTTGGAAGAATTACAGCCAGAATACTTCTTAGAAGTAAGGATGGTGAGACTCTGTCTCACGTACTTTGGACGTGTTATCCAAAGGAGGGACCAGTCACCGGAGAAGGACATCATGCTTGGTAAAATAGAGGGTAAGCGAAAAAGAGGAAGACCCTCAACGAGATGGATTGACACAGTGGCTGCAACAATGATTTTAAACATAGCAACGATTGTGAGGATGGCACCAGGCCATGCAGTGTTTCGTTTTGTTGTACACAGAGTTGGAACCTACTCAAAGGCATCTAACAACAGCTTTTCCTTATTCTTCCTGGAATCCTCCAGGGCTTCAAAGCAATTCTTTCACTCCAGATATACTGAATCAGAATCTACAGTTTAACAAGATCCCCAGGTGATTCTTATGTATAATAAAGTTTGAGAACCACTGCTTTGCTAGTGGTTCTCAGAACTGGTTCCTAACCAGCAGCATTAGCACCACCTAGAAACTTTCTAGAAATGCAAATTCTCAGCTGGAACCGGCATGAACCTGTTCGAAGCCCTGGAATTCTCCCACTCACTACCCGTTCATTTGCGTATTTCTGGCTCACCTTTGAAGGCCAAATCCAAGCACCTCCTTCTTGACAAAGCCTTCCCCAAACATTCCAGTCTCTCAGGAAGCTTTTCCCTTCTAAATTTCCATACACATTATATGCAGCACTCATTTGGTTTTTAGTTTGTTATTCCCCTTTTGTGTTTATTCCATAAACTTTTCCTAACAGGACTCTAAGTATGGGGACAGCATCGGGCACTTGAGGGTTGTGTTATGGGGAGTTTAGTGAGGGAGGGTGGGGTTGAGGAACAGGCTCTTAGGGGAGAGGAAGGACAGTGAGGAAACATTTGGCTAATTGGCCACCTGTGCTCATTTTCCCATGTCTTGCTCTGTTGTCAGCCAGCCTCCAAGGCTGAACAGAAGTAGACTTCTCCCAGGGGAGCTCCTTCTGGGCAAACCCTCTGAGTTTACAAAAGGCCTGAGCTGCTGTCTTCAATCAGTTCTGGTGGCTGGGCTCTGCTGGTTGGTAAATTGATATTGTTTATCCTCCAAGGTCTAACCAAAGATCTCTTTCTCTGGGCCTCTCTAGGGCCTGAAATGATCTTATTAGTCCCTTGTTTAGGTCAAACCAAGTATTAACATTATGCATGCTTCTCAGAAAACAGTCCAGCTGGCCAGGACTGGCTATATAATTTGTGAGGTCTGGTATAAAATGAAAATGCAGGACTTCTTATTAAAAAATTATTAAGAATTTCAAGATGGTGACATCAGTGCATTAACCAAAGGTGGAGCCCTTCCGAAAGCAGGGCCCTGTACGACTGCGCAGATCACACGCCCATGAAGAAGCTCCTGCCTTTGCCCTCTGTTCTACCCTATAGGTAGACTTCCACCTTTTACACCATTCTTCCATTCTTCATTCTGAAATACATAAAGCTTTTGAGGAAAGACATTTCTTTTTGGCTCCTTTTCTTTTTCAGGAAGAGACCACTGCTATCAAAGTTCCCTAGCCAAAAATATGGCCTGCTTGAAAAGTGAAATAAAACTCTTTCAGATCGTGCAAATTACTCCAAGGTTTTCAAAACAAACAAGGACAGCTATAAAGATGATTTATGGGCTTATTAAAAATCCCCAATCACAATATCAGCCGTGGGACAGAGAGCATCATTCTAGAGACATTCTTAGTGCACAATGGTGAGCCTGCCCTCCTGCAGCTCCAAGGGGCACAGGGGCCTCAGGCAGTGTGGGGACACTTTTGAGTGAGCAGGGGAAGGGGTGATCCTCAGAGGCTCTTACAGAAAAAGGGGAGTCAGGGAGCACCCTTGCAACGATGGAGTTTGTTGTTGTTGTCAGTTGCAGTTGAGTCAATTCCAACTCATGGCAACCCCGTGTACTCAGAGTAGAACTGCTCCATAGGGGTATCAAGGCTGTGACCTTTTGGAAGCAGATCGCCGGGCCTGTCTCCTGAGGCACCTCTGGGTAGCTTTGAACCATCAACCTTTCGGCTAGTGCTTAACTCTCTGGGCCACCCAAGGACTCAAAACCATAGAGCGTATATGCTTAAATGGCTTTTGAGGGGAAAATAATTCTTCAGTGACTGACCCTGACTCTCCTTCCTCCCCAACTCTTATGCTGCCCACTGGTAGATGGTAAGTGTCATGGATTGAATTGTGTCCCCCCAAAAATGTGTGTATCAACTTGGCTAGGTTATGATTCCCAGTATTGTATGATTGTGTAATCTGATGTGATATCCTTATGTGTTGTAAATTCAGTCACTATGATCTAATAAGATGATTAGCGGCAGCTATACTGATGAGGTATACAAGATTGAATAGTGTCTTAAGCCAATCTCTGTTGAGATATAAAAGAAAGAAGCAAGCAGAGACACATGGGAACCTCATAATACCAAGAAAGCAGTGCTGGGAGCAGAGCGGGTCCTTTGGACCTGAGTTTCCTGCACAGAGTAGCTTCCAGACCAACGAAAGACCGATGCATCACAAGGACCTTCCTCTAGAGCTGACAGAGAGAGAGGGCCTTCTCCTGGAGCTGATGCCCTGAATTTGGACTTGTAGCCTACTGGACTGTGGGAGAATAAACTTCTCTTTGTTAAAGCCATCCACTTGTGGTATTTCTGTTACAGCTTATCTATTAACCAATTGACTGAACTGATCAATGACCTGTGGGACAACTGCTTAGATGAGGCAGATTAAATGGTCAATTTTCCTTCAGCTGGAATGGGAGGTGACACTGAATGACCCTGAGATTGTGCTTAGCTAGCTCACCTTCAGAAATTCAATGACCCTAGACTATTAAAGCTGAAGGGGCTTCATTTTCTGGGTGAGAAAAGCATCCTAGAGGGAGACCAGGATTCTCCAAGCCTGTGGAAGTTGTCAAGCCCTGATGGTCTCTCCTGTTTTCCTTTTCCCTCAATGAGGTTATGATAGCAGCAGCCAGGACCCATTTCCACTCACCCCCAGGCACAGGACACCCTCTCACAGGAAAGCCAGCTTCTATTAGGGCAAATTGGACACCAGCTTTCTCAGAGTTACAGGCTGTCCTTACTCTGAACGCACCCCCTGAAGTTGGTGGAGAATCCAGGGCTTCGGAGAGGGGAAGGGAAGGAGCTGTGTTAACTTGGATTCTTGTTGGAAAGTATGAGTCCCCTGAGAGGGGACAAAATGTCTCTGTCAGTCATAGGTTGGAGACTAGGGGATTGGCCCCATTTTGCCCAGCTGAAATGAGATGCTTTGGGGAAAGAGGAGTTCCAAAGGGGATGGGAGAGGTGGGGTGATGGCTAGGAAGCAAATTTGAAGGTGAGACTCCTTTATGGTGCGGGGCAGATGTGGGTGGGTATCTCAGTAGGAGGTCTTAGGGTAACATGAGAGCGCTTGATACCCTGGGTGTCAGAGGGTAGGAGGTGAATGACTAAGAAATAAAAATATTCATCTACTTCAAAAGTTCATCTTGGCTGGCCCAGCTCTCAGGCCAGGAGGAGGGGTCTCCTCATATCTGGAGTATTGCAGTCATTGTTCAATCGCTATGATTGCAGTTTCTTCTTTCAATTCAGCTTGCTCACCTCTGCCAACTTGCTTCTCCTAAATGGTCCTTCCTGTCATTCCCCTGCTCAACACATTAAACGACTCTCTATTATTAGTTGGGTCACGTTCATAGTTCTGATTAGGTTTTAAATAACCTGGCCCTCCCTAATTTACCTTAATTTTTAGACTCCATTGGTTAGAATCTAAAAGTCAAGGTAAATTTCACCTAATACTTTCATTCCAAGTTTGAAGGATGGAAATCCTGAGGAGTCCTGTTTCTACAAAATTTATCATGATCTTTTGTGTACCTGCAAACTTTTACTGATCTATGCAAATTATTTTAAAATCCTGGAGACCACTGATTTTTAGAACAAATTCGGCAAACATAAAGAATGAATTTTTCAAAATATAACAAAAATGTAATTCATTTGAACAGAAAATTCTACTTCTCCAAGTACTTCCTTTTTCACCACCATTATTTCTTCCGAGCCTCACAATAACCACATGAAGCAGTCAAAGCTATTGATAGTCCCTTTTTTTTTTTTTTTAATAAATGAGACTGAGACTTGCCAAGGATGCCCATTGTGTAGGGACAGAGAGAGGAACAGAACCTGATACGCTTTGCTCCGATTTGTGTTCTTTCCACTATGGACTCAACCACACAACTGTTTGTGGTTTCTGACCAGCATTGTCTGTCTGTCCCTACAAGGTCCTGTTCTGTAATTAAAATGCAAGACGGAGTCAGGCAGCAGCTCTCTTCTGTTGGCAGGCAGCATTACCCTGGGGCACTTAAGTGTCCCAAGATACCAGGCCTCACCCTTGTAAAGCATTTAGAGTGCTGGTCTCCAGGCCTAAGTACTGCCAGACACAATGTCTCAAAGCCCCCAGATCACATTGCTGCTTTTGTTGCATTTTATGTCCCTGGGATTTTAGTCAACTTGTTTCTGTTCACCATATCATAAAGTACAAGCCTAGATTTCCCCTCAAATTTTCTTTTATGAAATACAGACTGCCCAATGAAGGCAACCCTTTCAAGAAAATCCCTAGATTGCAACCTTAGAGAGAACCAGTGAAGGGTATAAGGAAAATGGAGAGAGAGGAGGAAAGGAGAGAGAAAAGTAGGGAAGTAAAATCTAACAACTTAATTTTAACGCCAAGAATTATAATTAAAGAATTATGGTCCGATGAGCCAGTGATGAGTCAGCCAGTCTTTGACCATAAAGGCAATTTTTTTTTGTGCATTAACTCTTTTTATCTGGTAAGGTGTCATTTATTAAATTAATGGTCTAAGGAACTTATGCTGAAAGTTAATTGAAAGACCTTCCACAAATACTTAATTCCAGGCCAGTGCATCTGTGAGGCAATTAAGGACTGTGACTTTCTGAGGAGCTCTGTGGCTGGCTTAAGCAGACACAGGCCTCCCAGCATAGTTGAGAACTGACCACAAGAGCGTGTGGAGGAGTAGCTGGCCGCTGCCCTCAAATGAACCCATTGCTGCTGTTCCACGATTTTAGCTTTGTTTTTTTGCAGTCAGAAGGTGTTTTTGGTACTTTAGATCTCTAAATTAAAATCCAGCAACCCTAGAAGGGATCACATTTTAAATGTTTATCAAGCAATGCCTATATTTTCAGTTTGTATTTTAGGAAGGTTTTCAGAAATATAGCCTAGGGTAGTACCCGGGAGTAGGGAGGAAGAGAGGATGACTAGAAGGAGTAGAAAGGGGATGAAAGAAGAGTGTGCTGTTGACAGACAGGTAGACCAGGAAGCAGCCTCACCAGGAGGTCCTGCTATGGTGTCCTTAACTTTATTTGTGCCACAGAACTCTTTAGTAGCCTGGTGAAGTCTACGGACCCTTTGCGGAATAATGTTTTAAAATGCATAATATAAAACTCATAGGATTACCAAGAAGACCACAATTATATCGAAATACAGTCATCAAAACATTTTAAAAGACCAAATTTGTGATATAGCAGTACATGTGCTTCTTTGCTAATGCGTTAAATAATAATCTAGTGGTAAGTCTAGTAATTACCTTCATTTAGAAGCATCTATGTCAGTAAAGGAGTCCCTGAGTGGAGCAAATGGTTAAGTGCTTGACTACTAGCTGAAAGTTTGGCTGTTTGAACTCATCCAGGTGCTCCTTGGAAGAAAACCCTGGCACAGTTCCACTCTGCAACACGTGGGGCCGCCATGAGTCGGAATTAACTCGAGGCAACTAACAGGAAACAGATATTAATAAATGCTATTTCAAGATACTGCAACAACTCTAATTTGATATAAAAATATCTTTGATTTTTACAGTGACGAAGTTGTGGGGATTGTTCTAAGTACTGTGATGAGTTGTCTACATTCATAATGGAAGGAGACTCTAACTTTCCATTCAAGGTTAGTGAAAATAAATTTTCTTCCATCCGACTTCATGGGCGTGCTGAATTGTCTTCGGAATACTTGACTTGTGGTCTGTTCGCCCCCAGATTAAGAACCTCTCTGCAGAGGTTCAAATTTTCTCAGCAAACCCAGGGGCAGAAATATGATCTGGTCCATATATATGACCCTGTAAATCACACAGGTAACTCATGATTATGTTTACAAATTACTGTAGATAAAAAGCTTGGACAGATAGGTTTATCATTTAATTTATTACCCTGGTTTGATAAAAATCATCCTTGAGCCCGGCTACAACCAATGACCACCCTGACAGGAAACACAACAGACAGTCCCTGATGCAGCAGGAGAAAAGTGGGGTGCAAAACTCAAATTCTAGTAAAAAGGCCAGACGTAATGCTTTGACTGAAACTGGAGGGACCCTGGAAGACATGGCCCCGAAACTCTCTGTTAGCCCAGAACTAAAACCATTCCTGAGGCCAACTTTTCAGACAAAGATTAGGCTGGGCTTTAAGATCTCAAATAATACTCGTGAAGAGTGTGCTTCTTAGCTCAAGTAGATACATGAGACTAAATAGGCAGCTCCTGTCCAGAGGTGAGATGAGAAGGCAGAAAGGGTCAGGAGCTGGCTGAATGGACACAGGAAATCCGGGGTGGAAAGGAGGAGTGTGCGGTCACATTACAGGGATAGCAACTAGTGTCACATAACACTGTGTGTATAAATTTCTGTATGAGAAACTAACTTGAATTGTAAACTTTCACTTAAATCACAATTTAAAAAAAATCATCCTTGGAAGTTCATTAAAATGTGCCCATGGTTCATGAATTGCACATGCCGAATTAATTAAAACAATGGTTAATTAAGAAGATGTCCGGGAAGAGAAATGATGATTGTTATTAGCAAATCTGCATGGCGTTCCGGAGAAGAGCCTGCCTGGCTCCTTAAGTAGGTCTCATTGAGTTCATCTTCCAGACGCCGTGGAGACCAAAGCTGGCAGCCTTCCAGAAGGGTTTCATCAAGTCTTTTCTCTCCTGGGTCTATGAGGGGAGGTGATCGCCAAAGGCCTCAGAGAGCAAAAGGCCCATATACAGGCAGCTTTCTTCTCATATTGTTTATGCTCCTGTTTTGGGTTCTTCCAACTTTTAAATGAGTAATTTCCTAAGTCAGGCTTGCAAACTACCTAACCCCAAACGCTTGTAAAGCATACTGGGGAACAAGTGGAGCCAGGCCGCCTTCTGCCAGATGCCCAAATGCTGAAATCAATAACCATCCTTCTAAAGTTGCCAAGGCAACTTGCTTCTGCTGGCAACGCTGGTGGCTGAGAAGGGAGCTGGAGAGAGGGGGATACATTGCCAGTGTGCCTCCCTTTAGAAAAATTCCAGAGCCTTATAAAGCAGTGTAATACAACTATCATTCTATAAAGTCTGACATTTGATTGACCAATAATAAGGGTCAAGCAGTGTTCTAAGTCTTTATATATTACATGTTCATTCTTTTTAAATATCTATGAAGTAGATATTATTATTCCTATTTTATAGATAAAGGAAAATGTTGTACATAAATTGCCTAAGTGAAGGAGCTGGAATCCGTACCTATGTAGTCAGGGTTAGTGTATTATATAAGGATTCTTATATTTACACAATATTCTTGTCTTCAAATAAATAACTGTGCCCCTTGTACTTTTAAAAGTTTCTTTATAGATCGTGAGCAGTTTCAAAAGCTGAATATAAAGAAGCTTAAATTTAAAAATTTAAGAACTCTTGGTCCTCAAACCTGAAGGAAGTGTTCCTTGAGAAGACAGTCTGATATCCAAAATCATTTTGCTGTTGACTTTTCAAGAAAACTTCCATGATATAAAGTCAGGTAAGTGATTAACAATCCTTTTCCCACGTCCAGGTTGTACTAAGCATTTAATGGTTTATTTCATAAGAGAGCCACTTTTTATTCAATAACAAGGTGAGCAGTCAAGTTAAGGTTAAACACCATTTTCAAGCCTTCTCAGCAATTCCCAAGCATTTTAAAATCCCAGAGCAGACCCAAATCAAGGCACATCCGCATCATTTTCGTCATTGTCACCATCATCACCAGCGGATGTAGTGTCCTGAAGCTCTAATCCATGACCTCTCCTCCTTGGATGTAGTTGTTTGGTTACTTGGCCCAGGGCTTTCCCAGCAAAGTTTGTTGCATCGGGCACAGAGCCCTGGACTTAAGACCTGGCTCTGCTGGGTGACCTTGGAGAAATCATTCATTAACTTCATTGAATCTCATATTTCTCCAGTTATAAAATGGGACCGGCACCACCTATTTTACAACATCATTGTGATGATTGCATGAGATGACCTGTGGGGAAGCACTTGTTGAATTATGACATTCCATACAAATGTGGTATATTGTTTGAGAATCCTGGTGACGTCTGGAGAGCATTACTCCTTGTAGAAAGAGCTTAGACAAATTTTTCCCTTGTGGTGGGATGCCACAGGCTGCTGATAAACTGGCTGTCTTCCTTACCAATGGCACTCAATGACCAGCGGATTCGCTCATCACTCACTACTACCAAATTTGTATTGTTATTTACCACATTAAATCTATTAAACCTTCATTATTAGACAGCAAGTATCTTTGGGGTATAAGCTTTGTTTAAACCATTTTATATCCCTAATGCTTCCAATGGCTACTGCAAGCAATAAGTTCTCAGAAAATGTTGACTGCTAGCAACATTTATTAAGCGTTAACCATGTAGTAGGCACTATTCTAAGCGCTCCACACTGATTGATGCACTTAATCTTCACCACCAGCCTTTGAAGTAAGGACTTTTATTACCCTCCTTTTACATTTGGGGAAATAGAGGCAAAGAAACAGAAGAAACTCTCACCAAGGACTTCAAACCGGTTCTTCCTGGTTCAGTCATGGGCAAGGAAGCAAAACTGGAACAGACCTGAATTTTTAAAATTTGGGTGAATTGGAATGACAATCAGAATTGGAAAAATTACAGGTTGAAGCCCAGCTAGAAACCTAATCTCCCCCTTAGAAAACAAGGGCAGTGTACGCATTGCATAGCAACCAAATCACTTGCCCATCAGATTTTGAGCAGAGTCAGAAATAGCGGTGCCCTGCTCAAAGATGGCAGCTGACTGCACTGCTTTAACGTGTGTCACTCTCCGCAGTCCTGCCAATCATCCAATCTCATGATTAGGCTCCTGAAAGGGCTCACTATGTCTCTTCCAAGTCTCCCTTTCCAGGGCTTCGATCCGTAGTAATTTTCTGTTCCGGTTTTGTGTTGTCCGCCATGACTGAAGTGGTTTGAAGCCCTGCTCTCACCAGACGAGAGGCAGGGCTGAGATGTGAACGCAGATGCTGTGACTCAGTCAGAACTCTAAACCACTCTGCTACATTGCTTTTTAAACACATGTTCAAGATGAGCACCGGCAGGTGGGAAAGAACAGAGGGTTCTTCAATCCCCTAACCATGTCTATACACTTTTTTGTCTGTACTGAGTTGAATAGTACCCTGCTCCCCCAAATTTATGTCCACCTGGAATCTCAGAATGTGACATTTATTCAGAAATACAGTCTTTGCAAATGTAATTCGTTAAGATGAGGTCATACTGAATTAGGGTGGGCCCTAATCCAATAACTGGTGTTCTTACGAGAAAACAGAAACACAGAGGCATTGAGGGAAGAGTGCCACGTAAAGACAGGGACAGTGATTGGAATGATGCATCTACAAGCCAAGGAATGCCAAGGATTGCCACCAACCACCAGAAGTTAGGAGAGAGGCGTGGAACAGATTCTCTATCAGAGACCCCAGGAGGAATCAACCTTGACTTCAGACTTCTGATCTCTGGAACCATGAGAGAATAAATTTCTGCTGCTTTAAGCCACCTAGTCTGTGGTACTTGATTATGGCAGCCCTAAGAGGCTAGTATACCTTCCTTCTCTCTGTTGTCTGCTTACCAGTGAAGTAAAGTATTGCATGGATGACTCAAAAACCTAAGAGTCTGAGGCATTGGGGGGTTTAGTTTTGCATGAGCTCATTTCCTCTTTCTCTGATTAAACCTCATGGAAAAGCAGAGCACTCAGATTAAGAAAGAGTGAGTGTGTCCCATGGGCCATTATCTGCTGGTAAAGTAAAACCAGGCCCAGAAGGTGGACTGTTGGAACAGCTCATATTCGTTAATCAACCAATAAAGCTGTGAAGTGGAAATGTGTACTTCCTTCTGCCTCTTTTTTGGCAGAAAGAGAAGGGTGGGCATCCGAGCCCAAGAATTTGAATTGGACTGTGAAAAAGAGAGAACCATAATTTCAAATAGCTATTTCAAATAGCTGCTCTGAAGCTTCGGGGTGGAGTCTTGGATCAGATGGGCTGTTTAGTAGAGCCTTTTGCTGCCTGTTTTAGCAAAGTTAGGTGCTGGACTCTAGGTTTGGGTAGAGGCTGGAGTTTGCTAAATTTCTTGGCATGACTGAGAATAAGAAATTTTGTTTAGGAGAGAGACTGCTGAGGGGTAGGGAAAGAGAAGCACAGCGAGATGGGAGAAACCTACATCCTACCCAGAGAAGTCCTGGGTTGGTGAACTTGGCCAAGGGTCTTTTAAGGACAGGGATGGCTGATGTTCAATTTTAAGTTGTGCTATGTGGACAATGATAAAACTCTCCACCTTGGTTGCATCCAACCTTCAGAAAAAATTTCCTAAACATACAACCCTGTATTCATAGTCCTTTAGGGGGAAGAAAGACGTGTCCTGAGAGGAACAGTGGGAGATACGGTACAGAAAAGAGATGTGCAGGAGAAGAAACATGGAAAGGAGAACAAGAATTCAGGGGAACCAGAGACAATTAAGAGAACTATAGACCTTTTCTCCCAGACCTTGTCCCTCATATCTCTTCCTTCTGATTTTGAACTTAAGTTTAAGTCCATTTTGATTAAATCCTTAAGGACACTAAAGGCAGCATTAAAAGACTTGAAAAACCACTATCCGACTGCTAAGACCTAGGTCACACCTGTGCTCAGTGCCAACTATGGGAAAGTCACCCTACAATGTGCAGTGACCCAAAGAACTTACGGTTAGTGAAAGACTAACTATAGTAGGAGTGCCTTAATAGAAGAACCAATACGGAGGTTCATAACTTCAGAGGAGGAAAAGGAGCATTTCTGGCCAGAGTGATCAAGGAAGCAATGTTACATATATATTATGATATATGCTAAGTAACAAGTAGAATAAAGGGATTTTGTGTGTGGGCTGGAGCAAAGAGAATCCTTGAATCATTGCTGTCTTCCAGGCAGGCCACAGAATTTACACGGGCTATAATATGAATGGTGCCCCCTGGAATTGTCCCATGGGTAGTTCTGCTTCTAGCTACACTACTGAATGGTAGTAACCAAAAGGTGAGGAGGAAGCTACCTGAGGGGGCTCATGTTCTGCAGCTCTACACTTCTCAGTAAAGCAGTAAAGGAGAAGGTGGTGGGCTGGCAAACTTGAGGAGCATGGGAAATATTTATGAGAAAAAGATGGAGATAATAAAAATAAAAGTGAACACAAAGCAGCATGATATGTAGGGAACGTAGCAGGAACTGCCACAGAGCTTCAGTGAGGCGACAAGGATCGGGAGTTTAGCATTTCCTGTAGGGTTCTTAGGGGTCTGTATTAGTTTCCTGTAGCTGCTGTAACAGATTACTACAAGCTTGGTGGCTTAAACAACAGAAGTGCATTCTGTCACATTTCTGGAGGCCAGAAGAATGAAATCAGATTCACTGGGCCAAAATCAAGGTGTTGACATGGCCACGCTCCCTCCAGAGGCTCTAGGAGAGAATCCATGCCTTGCCTTTTCCAGCTTCTGGTGGCTGCCAGCATTTTTTGGCTTGTGGCCACATCATTCCAATCTCTGCCTTCATGGTCATATTACTTTTTCCTCTTTTGTCTGTGTATAGTAAAATGGCCCTTTGCCTTCCTCTTATGAGGATACATGTAATTGCATTTAGGGGCCCAAGAAGCTCATCCAGGGTAATCACCCCATCTCAAGATCCTTAACTTAATTACATCTACAAAGACCCTTTTCACCATCTGTTATAGATTGAATTGTGTTCCCTTAAAATATGTGTTGGAATCCTAATCCCTATACTCGTGATGTAATCCTATTTGGAAAGAGAGTTTTCTCTGTCATGTTAATGAGGCCATATCAGTGTACAGTGTGTCCTAAACCTAATCATTTCTGAATTATAAGGAGCAACATAGACACAGAGACAAGAAGCACAAACAGGGGACGATAAATGCCATATGAAGATCACCAAGGAACTGAGGAATGCTGGAAGAGACAAGGATTTTCCGCTACAGCAGATAGAGAAAGAACCTTCCCCTAGAGCTGATGCCTGGAATTCAGATTTCTAGCTGCCAGGACTGTAAGAAAATAAATTTCTCTTCTTTAAAGCCACCCACTTGCAGTATTTTTGTTACAGCAGCACTAGGAAATCAAGATACCATTTAAGGTAACATTCACAGGTTCCAGGGATTAGGACCTGACATCTTTGGGTGCCATTATTCAGCCTGCTAGGAACCCTGGTGGTACAACAGTTAAGTGCTCGGCTGCTAAGCAAAAGGTTGGCAGTTCGAACTCACCCAGTTGCTCTGTGGAAGAAAGACCTGACAAAATGCTCCTATAAAGATTACAGCCTAGCAAACCTTATGGAGCAGTTCTACTCTGTCACATGGGGTCACTATGAGTTGGAATCAACTCGACAGCACCTAACAGCAACAAATTCAGCCTACTACAGGATCTTCTGAGGTAGGAGAGCAGGAAAGTAAAGCCACTGAAGGAAGGTGGAGAAGGGTACTTGGGTGTCTGGGGTGATGGGAAACCACTGGAACAAAACCTCTACAAGGGCAGTATGTAGTGGAGGAGCAACTCTGCATAGGCAAGCCTCTTGGGAACCCTGAATTATGGTCATCCTGCCTTTTTCCAATTCCTAGAGGAGCCACTTTCATTAAGTTTCTCAGCAGTTTCACAAGGCACACTTGTGTAAAAGGAGAAGAGGCAGAAAAAGCAGCCCTCTTTGGTCATGAATTCGAAAGGCTTAGCTACAGTGTGAAATTATCTGAAATTCCTGGCAGCGGACATGAGTCACATATAACTGTCTGACATTTACAGAACATTCTTCATGGCAGTTTGTTAAGAAGAGAGATCTTGAATTTGTTGGATGACAGAATACGTATCTAAAGATCTTTTTGTTAGAGCAATGAGTCAAATCCAACAAGATGAAATGTTATAAGGATAAATTAAAGGCCTTGTACTTGGCCCAAAGAGTTAACAGAACAAATTCTACAGGAAGGAAGAGACTTGGCTGAGTAGCAGCAGCACCCATAAACACTTGTGGTCAATCATAATCTCACAAGGAATCTAGAAAATGCAATGTGGAGCCTAAAAAATGTGAAATCTAAAAAGTTAATGTGGTATCGGGTTGCATTAATAGAACATAGAATCTGACAGGGAAAGTAATTCCAAAATCGTCAAAGGGAGAAGAAATGAATTGGGTCTACAAATCCACTGCTCTTCCAGAATGTTCCCCAAAACTGGGTTTAACACTGTTCCTGGAAACACATACGCTATTTTACATTTCCTTTAGGTGGCTGGCTTTGAGGGGGGATATCATTGGTGGGAAGTTGAGAATGAAATGAAAGGTGAGGGTGGACTCAGAGTAGGACAGGAGGGAGAAAGAAGACATTTGATGGAGGACAAGATCTTATAATGATCTTCAGATTTCTCCAGAATTTTTAAAATATTTCGACGGTGAATTTATACCACTTTTGTAACTGAAGTTAGATTATGTTCAATTAAAACAAAGGAAGTGATAGTTGGACTCTGTGCTGTAATGATCAAATCACGTGGGAAGCATAAGTTAAGTAGGCATTACACTTTAAGAAAGACAGAAAAGCTGGAGGACATCTGTAGGAGAATGGCTAAGATGGTGCGAGGTTTGAAATCCATGTGATGAAGGCTGGAGAAAGAATTTTTCAGATATCTCAGATATTTAAATGGCCACTTTGTGAAAGAGAAAGTCAACTTATTTTGGAGAATAATAGAGAGAAAAACTTTAGAATTAAATTATAAGGAAAAGATTGAAGAACAAACTTTCTGATAGCTTCTGGAAAATATTATTCCCATTTATTTAGGCAAAGGTTGAGACTTTGATCATTGGAAAGGTGGTTAGGTTATATAAACCTTAAAGTGACTTTGTATCCTAAGGTACTATGGCAGACACTATAGAGTGCCCATGCCCTTTTTTAAGCAACATGTTCGGGGAAGAGAAGCCCCTCCCCTTGCTCTGGCAGAGGGGGTAGCCAAAGGTGCGGGGAGGATATACCCTGATTAGTCTCAGTCAGGTATGAAATCCTCATCACCTTTACCAGTGATTGATTTAGTGTTGGGCATCTGACTAGTTCTGACCAGTAAGACATGTGGGGAAGTCAGCTGCGGTGATTTCTGAGGATTTTGCTCCCTGATGAGAGGAGGGAGGGCAGGGGGGCCTGCCTCTTTTGTTGTTGTTAGGTGTCGTTGTTAGGTATTGTTAGGTGTCGTTAGGTTCCCAATCATAGCAACAGAACGAAACACTGCTCAGTCCTGTGCCATCCTCACAATCATTGTTACGTTTGAGCCTTTTGTTACAGCCACTGTGTCAATCTATCTCATTGAGGGTCTTCCTCTTTTTCATTGATCCTCTACTTTACCAAGCATGATGTCCTTCTCCAGGGACTGGTCCCTCCTGATAACATGTCCAAAGTATGTGAGACGAAGTCTCTCCATTCTTGTTTCTAAGGAGCATTCTGGCTGTACTTCTTCCAAGACAGATTTGTTGGTTCTTCTGGCAGTCCGTGACCTACTTAATATTCTTCAGTATATTCCATATTCTTCACTAATACCATAATTTGAAGGCATAAATTCTTCTTCAGTCTTCCTTATTCATTGTCCAGCTTTCGCATGCATAAGAGGGAAATGAAAATACCATGGCTTGGGTCAGGCACACCTTAGTCCTCAAAGTGACACCTTTGCTTTTTAACACTTTAAAGAGGTCTTTTGTAGCAGATTTACCCAGTGCAGGACGTCGTTTCATCTCTTGCCTGCTGCTTTCATGGATGTTGGTTACGGATCCAAGTAAAATGAAATCCTTGAAAACTTCAATCTCTTCTCTATTTATCATGCTTATTAGTCCAGTTGTGAGGATTTTTGTTTTCTTGATGTTGACGTGTAATCCATACTGAAGGATATAGTCTTTGATCTTCATCAGTAAGTGCTTCAAGGCCTCTTTCAGCAAGCAAGGTTGTGTCATCTGCATATCACAGGTTGTTAATGAGTCTTCCTCCGATCCTGATGCCCCATTCTTCTTCATATAGTCCAGCTTCTCAGTTTATTTGCTCAGCATACAGACTGAATAAGTATGGTGAAATGATACAACCCTGAAGCACATCTTTTCTGATTTTAAACCACATAGAATCTTGTTGTTCTGTTCCAAATGACTGCTTCTTGATCTATGTACAGGTTCTGCATGAGTACAATTGAGTGTTCTGAAATTTCTATTTTTCACAATGTTATCCATAATTTGTTATAATCCACACAGTCAAATACCTCTGCGTAGTCAATAAAGCAAAGGTAAACTTCTTTCTGTTATTCTCTGTTTTCAGCCAAGATCCATCTGACATCAGCAACGATAACCCTCATTTCACATCCTCTTCTGAATCTGGCTTGAATTTCTGGCAGTTCCCTGCCAGAGGCAACTGACTGTTTTAGTTACCTTTAATGTGAGTATGTAAGAATATGCCAGTTAGAAGTGCAACTGCCGTCTTGCTACCATGCAGACCAAAGCCAGTGTCTGTGATGGACATTGTTGAGACCCCTCATCAAACCTGAAATTACCAGTCTCTGATTGTTGTTATTGTTATGTGCCATTGAGTTGATTTCAACTCATAGTGACCCTATAGGACAGGGTAGAACTGCCCCATAGGGTTACCTAGGCTGTAATCTTTATGGGAGCAGATCGCCAGGTCTTTTCTCCCACAGAGCCACCGTGTGGGTTCAACCCTCTGACCTTTGGTTAGCATCTGAGCCCTTAACCATTGTGCCATCAGGGCTCCTTAATCTCTGATTAGACTTCTTGCTTTGTGAGATAACAAAAGATCTTTATTTCTTAAGCCACTGTTAGTTGGGCATCCTTTCACTGCAGCCAGAACCATGCTAACCTCAACAAAGAAAATCAGTAGGTTTGGGGTGGCATGGTTTATTTACTATAACAAATGTCTTCCTGAAAAAGGTGCATGAAAAATAAGTTGCTGTAAGTTAAATGCTATTTTAAATGCACTGATAGAACTACTTAAAAATTATCCAGATAGCATTTCGAGTATTGGGTTCTATCCTAAGCCCTACCTTTGAAAGAGGCAGCTGGAAGGAAACCAGCCAGGACAACGGGGGATCTGGAGCCTATGTGAAAGAGGAACCCAGGCAAGTTAGCCAGAGAAAAGAAAGCTGGTCGGTGGTGGGAAAGGGAATGATATTTGAAGGTTTTCCATATGAAACAAATCTTAAATGTATTCTCTGTAGTTCCTAAGGCAGAACTAGGGCCAGTGGTAGAAAGTTTAGGGAGGCAAATTCCAGAACATTATAAGGAAGAACTTTCTAACAACTAGAGCCTCCAGCAATGGACTAGGAGGCCTCACAAAATCTTGAGGTCTGGGAAGTAGTCAAGCAGAAGCTGGTCAGTCATGTTGTTCAAGGGGAATTCCTGCCTTCAGTCGGAGTTGAATTCTGAAAAATGCTTAGAAATAAAGTGTTCTTTATTAGCCCTATTTTAAAAAGGAGGAAACTAAGGCTTAGTGAGGAGATGTGACATGTACAGGCTCACACAGCTGGTTAGAAGCTGAGATGGAGCCAGGCATTACCTGAAGTGCAGGCCTAGAATCAAGTTGTAAACCTTTGAGGATGCACGGTTGGCTCTTTGAGCACAACTGGGACTTTGGATTTTGTTTCCAATGTTCACACCAGAGACAGGAAGACTCCTGAGCTCTATAGACTTGTGATGGGACTTCAGGAAGCTGCCCCCTAAAGCCTCCAGGTCATCATAAGGGAAGATGCTTAAGCACTAAGAAACAGAGGTAATGTCAAAACACTCCACCGCAGGCATGGATCAGTCACCACTGGCCTGCACACTGCACTGGGGGTTCCAGCCCCCAAATTAGCCCTGGCAGGAAGATGAGCTTTGAGCTAGAGCTTTTCTCAGCCAGGTGTTATGGACCTGGAAGTAATAAGAAGTCCTACTGCCAAGAGGCTATGTTGTCCTGACTTGAATCCAGCCTGGCTGCAGAGGGAGTATAACAGGCTCCCAGCTGCCACACTGGCACAGGGGAGATTCTCCAAGAAATAGATGCTGAGATTCTTATGTTTGCATGCAGGTTTATTGCAGAGTGTGCTTGGGAACGGAGTTCCTAGGTGGTGCAAACGGTTAACATGCTTGGCTGTTAACTGAAAGGCTGGAGATTCAAGATCACCCAGAGGTACCTCAGAAGAAAGGCCTAGTGATCTACTTCTGAAAAGTCAGTCATTGAAAACCCCATGGAAGTTGCTGAGGCTAAACACTGGGGACCGTGGTCTCGGGAGACATCTGGTTCAATTGGCATAACATAGTTCACAAAGAAAATGTTCTACATCCTACTTTGGTGAGTAGTGTCTGGGGTCTTAAAAGCTTGTGAGCAGCCATCTAAGATACATCTATTGTTCCCATTCTGTCTGGAGCGAAGAATAATGGAAAAAAAAAAAACAAAACAAAACACAAAGACACAAGGAAAATATTAATCCAAAGAACTAATGGACCACATGAACAACAGCCTCCACCAGCCTGAGTCCAGAAGAACTAGATGGTGCCTGGCTACCACCACCAACCACTCTAACAGGGACCACAGTAGAGGGTCCTGGACAGAGCAGGAGAAAAATGTAAAGCAAAAATCAAATTTACAAAAAAGACCAGACTTACCAGACTGATAGAGACTGGAGGAACCCCTGAGAATATTGCTCTAAGATACACTTTTAACCTGGAACCGAAGCCACTCTCACAGTCCACCTTTCAGCTAAGATTAGACAGGCCTATAAAACAAACAATCACACATGTGAGGAAAGAGCTTCTTACTTCAAATGTAGGAAAGCAAATGGACAACACCTGCCCAAAAGCAAAGATGAGAAGGCAGGAAGGGGCAGGAAAACTGGACAAACGGACAGGGGGAATCCAGGGTGGAAAGGAGGAGAGTGCTGACACATTACGGGGATTGCAACCAATGTCACAAAACGATCTGTGTATAAATTTTTGGATGAGAAACTAATTTGCACTGTAAAGTTTCACCTAAAGCACAATAAAATTTTTAAAAAGTGGAGGGGTGGAGAAAAAAAAAATCCTACGGAGCATAGTTCTCCTCTGACGCATAGGAGGTTGCCATGCCTCAGGCTCAACTCTTGCTGCGGAGAGTGCCTGACTGGGCAAAGGGGGAAGGTGAGCTATGATGTAGCTGCAACTGAAGACTCAGCTGGTCCTACAAGGAGCTTGAGAGCTGAGATGGCCCTGCAGAGTTGTCTCAATTGCAGAAAGGAAGATGGGGCTTTGTACTCCATGTAAATCAGTCTTTGGACGCAGGCTGCCACCAGAGGAGAGAGTGTGGCCTTGTCAAGACCACTTCCTCCCGCAGAAGGCAAGGCAGCAGAGGGACTCAGCTGTGAGCTGTGAGTAGTCAGCATTCCCTGCAGCTGGGGGATGAATACCCAGGTCCAAAGCAGGCAGCTGGGAGCATACCGTGGTGTTGCTAAAGAGAACCACACCTCTCTTCCAGTGGAACACTATGGCAGGCTGCCATGCAAAACACTTCCATTTCCTCTGGGGAGAGCCCTTCTGGCAGATGATGAGTTCTTGTGGCGAAATTAATGCTCCAAAGAACAAACTCTATCTGGGGAAGGAAGGGGAGACTCTTCTTGCATGTGGCAGTACTAATTCCTTTCCCCTGCTCTCCAAGCAGTTCTGCTGGTGCTGAAGCAGATCCCCACAGAGGAGGTGAATGGAAACGCTTTGTCCTCGAGGCCCCGCATTGGGACCTCACGGTAGCACCAAGCGGGCCAGGCAGCGGCTGTGGAGGAGGGGACGCCGTCAGAAGGGACCGCCCACGTGTTATCAAAGCTAGTTAAGGTTTGATTCATGGACCTTGAAAATTGTGTGATTCCCAGCCAAAAGATGTGCGTCAGACACAATAGCCCGGCACGCCCAGGATCCACATCCTCTGGGAAAGAAGAAACCCGTAGCAGGATGCTTTGGGTTTCCTTGACTACGTGGGGGGTCCCCGGGCGGCTGAAACGGTTTGCACTTAACTACTAACCTAAAGGTTGGAGTTGGAACTTACTCAGTAGCGCCTAAAATTACAGCCACGGAAACTTTATGGAGCAATTCTACACTGTAACACATGGGGTTACCATGAGTTGGAGTTGATGGCAAAGGGTTTTGTTTTTGAGTAGGTGAGATGCTTTATCGCCAGAGTGTGACCTCCTAACTGTAGTGTTGGAATTGCCCCTCTTCTCACCTGTAAACTCTGTGAGACCCTGAAGTGTAACTCACACCTCTTTGCATCTTCACAGAAACTCACATCACTTAGAAAGATGATGTCAAACACTGTTAGCTGACTTTCTGTTTCCACCTCCCCTCCTTCCCACACAGGGTGGCTATTATTAGTTGTAAGAAAACAGACTTTGTTTTCCTTAGGCAGAATAGTGGGGAGATAAGAATGAGATTCCCCCAACTCTTTTCTGAGGATGAGCTCCTGGCACTGAGGAAAAGAGGGGGGCAGGGAGGGGTTCCTGTTAGAGTGGTCTGCATCTGGTTTGTGAAGGGTGAGGGCCTCAGGAACCTCCATGAAGGTCCCAGGGAGAGGCTGTGTTTTGTTAGCATTTCATAGTCCCCCAGGCCTTGGGGATGAGGGCAGAGAGAAGGACCGGAGTCACTCGTTTGACTACATAAGATCATCCACGTGGTGTTTCCACCACTTCTCTGTCAGTTTGTTGTACTGTGGTGGCTTGTATGTTGCTATGATGCTGGAAATTATGCCACTGGTATTTAGAATACTAGTAGGGTCACCCATGGTGGACAGGTTTCAGCAGAGCTTTCAGACTAAGACAGACTAGAAAGAAAGGCCTGGAGATCTACTTCCAAATATTAGCCCATGAAGACCCTACAGATCCCCAAAAACTATTGTCTGACATAGTACTAGAAGATGAGCTCCCTAGGTTAGAAGGCACTCAAAATACACAGTGGCTGCAACAATGGACTCGAGTATACTAACGTACTCAAAGCTCTGTGAGTACTTCCAGTTTACAGATGAGGAAAATGAGGCACAGAGAATTTAAGACTGCAAGCTGATGAGGGAATTTAAGATTGCAGCTGGGGTTTGCACATGGGCTGTTGGGCCTCAGGTCCTGTGCTCATAACCCTGCACCGTGGATCAGGATCAATCACAGGTGACCTGGAGGTAGTAACAGGTGTAGTTACTGGCTTGTTAGAAGCATGGAGGCAGCCAGGGCAGGGAAGCAGTGCCAGAGACCCACTTATTCTTTGAAGGAAGTGAAACCAGTTTATAAAATGAGCACAACTTGATAGTGTACAAGAAAAGTCAACTTAATTCTTTCTTGCCCTCCTTGGGAAACTTGAATAGTGCATTCCTTACCCCTGAAGGAAGTCTCAGGCAGTACTCATTGCTTTTCCAGAAAATTTTAGATAACAAAAAGTGAAATTTAGTTTAATAATGAAACTCTAAACTTCACCTAGCTTAGAACCCTAATCTTTCCCCCGTGTGTTAGTTTCCTATTGCTGTTGTAACAAATTACCCAAACTTGGTGGCTTAAAACAACAGAAATTTATTGTTGTAGTTCTAGAGGCCAAAAGTCCAAAATGAAGGTGTTGGCGGGGCTGTGCTCCTTTGTAAGTCTCATGCAGAGAATCCTTCTTTGTGTCTTCCAGCTGCTGGTGGCTCCTGGTGTTTCTTGGCTCATGGCTGCATAACTCCAATCTCTGCTTGTCTTCACATGGCCTTCTCTTCTCTCTCTGCCTCTCCTTTGTGCGTGTTTTATAAGGACACTTATTACTGGATTTAGGGCCCACCCAGACAATCCACGATTTTAACTTAATTACACCTTGAGATCCTTAATTACGTCTGCAAAAGCTCTTTTTCCAAGTAAGGCCACCTTCACAGGTTCTGGGGTTAGGATGTGGACATGTATTTTGGGGGACTGCCATTCAACTCACTACACCCGACTTGGTTTTGCTTTGAGTTTGGAAAGCCTGTAGGAGAAGGGATATGTAAATGTGTTAGTGGAGGAGTGAGTTTCATTTTTCTTTCCTCTCCCCACCACCTTCCCTGTCTTAGTCGTCTAGTCCTGCTATAGCAGAAATACCACAAGCAGATAGCTTCAACAAAGAAATTTATTCTCTCACAGTCCAGTAGGCTACAAGTCCAAATTCAGGGTGTCAGCTCCAGGGGAACGCTTTCTCCGTTGGCTCCGAAGGAAGGTCCATGTCATCAGTCTTCCCTTGGTCTGGGAACTTCTCTGTGCAGGAACCTCAGGTCCAAAGGACGTGCTCTGCTCCCGGCACTGCTTTCTTAGTGGTATGAGGTTCCCTTGTGTCTCTACTCGCTTCTCTCTTTTATATCTCAAAAGAGATTGGCTTAAGATACTATCTAATCTTGTAGACCTCATCAGTATAACTGCTGCTAATCCATTTTATTACATCATAGTGATAGAGTTTTCAACACATAAGGAAATCACATCAGATTACAAAATGGTACACGATCATACAATACTGGGAGTCATGACCCAGCCAAATTGATGCATACATTTTTTGGGGGACATAATTCAATCCATGACATCCCCAATCGCCATTCCTGCTCCCATCCTCTCCATGGTATGGAGAGAAGTAGGGAGAAAGGATGGGAGCAGGTAGGCTCAGGGGTTCTGAATTGCCGTTGAGTCGATTCCAACTTGCAGTGACCCTATATATCAGTACCAGGAGGTATATTAATTTCTCATGCAGTGAAACCACATCTGCAACAGCAGCTGCAATTGGAGTCACCACCTGGTTAAGTTTTCAATAATTCATTGTCATTCGCCAAGATCCTTCTGTTTTCTCCATAGGCCAAATAGGTGAGTTGAATGGGGTTGTGGTGGAAATCACCACCCCTGCATCCTTCAAGTCCTTGATGGTGGCAATAATCTCTGCAATCCCTCCAGGAATGCAGTATTGCTTTTGGTTTACTATTTTCCTAGGTAGGGTCCATTCTAATGGCTTCCACCCGGCCTTTCCTACCATAATACCTCCTACTGCACCTGTCAGGGATCCAACGTGTGGGTTCTGCCAGTTGCTGATTATGTCTATTCCAATTATGCACTCTGGAACTGGGCAAATCACTACAGGATGGGTTTTGGGACTCACTGCACCCACTGTGAGATGGACATGAGCTAAGACTCCATTAATAACCTGACCTCCATATACCCCCCCACTCTGACCAGTGGGCCACAGTCATGTTTTGGGTCTCCTGGAATTAATGTCAGTTCAGAGCCAGTATCCAGTAATCCCTGAAAAGTCTGATTATTTCCTTTTTCCCAATGAACAATCATTCTCATAAAAGGCTATAGATCCCTTTCGTGGGAGGCTGGGAAAAAGATTAGCAGTATAAATTTTTGGCAGTGTAGTAGCATCCTTCCTCAAGGGGACCCAGCCTCCTCTTCATTCAAGGGGTTGTGGGTCTGTACATGAGCAGCAGCCCTACAGGAACTGTGTTTGGGGTGTATAGCCAATGCTTCTGTGTCCCTGTCTCATCCACTCAGTCCTCTCAATTTTCAACTGCAGCTGTGGTAGACAGTTCTGTGTCATCTTGGATTCACAATGACAGCTTTCCAGTAAAAGGGAGGTGAGTGTCTTTCCATTTTATTGTTTCTGATTTACCTTCTCTGAAGCTACTCCTGCTTGGCTTGTTTGAAAGTGCAGCAGTGCAGTGCGGGTGAGTTAGTACCCTTGGGGCAACCAGCAAACAGTGGGCACCGGAGCTGGTGGGTAAATGCTACAACCTCCAGTCCTTCTGACAGAAATTCTGAGAGGCATTCTGGATGCTTCTCAGTGGTCTCCAAAGGAGCAAATCCCAATTGCTCACGGCAGTCATCTCAGTAACTCTCTTTCATATTTTTCTCCTTCCCTCTGTCTGAACCTGCTGCTTCCTCAGTCCTGAAATCACCTTACAAAGAAGTCTCCTGCTTCTTTATCTCATCCTCTGATTTCAGGGGAGCCCATCTAAGATGTGGAGAGTCACAGTCACGACCAGAACTGCAGCCCTGAGGCAGGAGGAGCTTGGGGAAGAAATACCCCAACCTCTTTCTACTCCTGCTCTGCAGTCTCTTGCTTGTGCCGCCCATGGTCTCAATCAGCAAGAAGCCAGCAGACAAGGGAGCCTGGGTGGTGCAGCCTTTGTGGGTCAGCCCCCCAGAACAGAGCAAAGGAGAGAAAGAAAGAGAATGGATCTGGCAGGGCAAGTGGAGAATAACCAGCAGGTTTTCTAAGACACAAAGCTTGCTGCATCCCTCCTTTAATAATAACAATAATGACAAAATTAACCTTAATGCTAATGAATGGCGTTTCTCAAGCCCTCATGTGCTAGGCACTGCTATAGATTTTACATTACTAATCTCATTCAATCCACACAACTACTCTGAGGAAGATGTATCATAATTCTCATTTCACGATGAGAACGTTAGAGAGTGGTGAGGTTAATCAACTTGCCTAAGGCCGTACCACCAGGCTGAGCAGACTAAGGCAGTCTGGTTTGACCCCAGGGCTTTCTCAGTGAAGTTTAAATTCCTTAGTGCAGTACTTGGGGCTCTATCTTTAGCCTTATCCTTCCATAAAAAAACAAAAACAAAAAACCAGTTGCGATTTGGTTGATTCTGACTCATGACGACCCCATGTGTGTCAGAGTAGAACTGTGCTCTATAGAGTTTTCAATAGCTGACTTTCTGGAAGAATCAATAGCTGACTTTTTGGACACAGATCACCAGGACTTTCTTCCAAGGCACTTCAGGGTGGACTTGAACCACCAACCTTTTGGTTAGCAGTCAAGCACTTAACTGTTTGTTCCAACCAGGACTCTTATCTTCCCATAGACCAATCCTTAACCACACCAAAAGACCTAACATTTCCTAACTTTGATCTGGATCACAGGATCCCCTTGTTACCTTGCCTGAACAGGCCTTCTAGTATCAACTCAAGTACCACCTCCTGCCCCATCCCAGCCTCCAACCCCTTTTTAGCTGTCTCTGTGCTTCCATAGCTCCCAGTGCTTCCCCTAGGTGGCATTCACAGAGTGACAGTTTGCTGGTTTGTCCCTCCCACCACTGTGGTAAAGGGGACAGGGAAGAAGGCCATTTCTGGAAATGGAGCTTTGACAGAAAGAGCCTTAGTAGACAGCTGTCTAAACTTTGGCAGCTGGGACAGCATTGGGGAAATCCAAGGTGACTGGAAGCACTAATGTCCCATTTATTTCTTCACAGAATATAAGGTCTTGACCCACATGCATTGTTCATGAACTGGGATCATGACCCCAAGGGCAGTGAGGTGGGAGTGGGGACACAGGGCTTGGGCTTTGTTTCCTGATCTGTACAATGACATAAGTAGTAAAATCTGTCTTAAGGGGTTAGTGTGAAGGTCAATGGAGACAGGCAGGGGAAAGTTCTCTGGAAACGAAAGCACTGTACAGCTTTTCATTTTAGCACTGCTGAGGGAAGGTGCCCAGGGTGCAACTCTTTCCTAGGAGAAGGTGGAACCTCCTGGGGAGCTTCACTCACTCACACCACAGCAATGACCCTTTCAGTAGTACTTCAAGCCATATATGCATCCATAGGGATCCCAGCTGGCTTGGTTTATTTGCTTCCACCACTCCATACTTACTTATTTTTATTTTAAAGTTGAAGGTGAATGAAAATTCATACTTACAAAAGTCTTAAAATTATTCCATACACTTTGTCATTCTTGAGACACTCCAGTGTGTACAAAATCAGAGCTGGGGAGGTTGACTGTGATTGTGCATTCACGTAAAGCATTGCACTCTTTCATTGAATATTCATGGATACAAAGGTACCAGTTTCTATGGTACTTTTGATTGAAGCACAAACTTCTCCTGCAGGGCACCAAGGAATCCGTGCAGTACATTATTGTTTCTGCCTCTGTGTATTGCTATCCAACCGTGACAAACTGATGGATTTCCCTAGTGCCTCAGCAATCATTTAGTTCATTTTCTCTCTCTTCATTTGACTTTGAAAGAATAGATACCAGAGAGGTTAAGAAAATTGCCCAAAGTCCTATAACCAGTAAATAACTATGCTGGAGACAGAGCTAGTACTTATGTTCCTCATCCTGTTGCTTCTGCCACTTGTCAGTCAACTTCTCCTTCTGTTATGCTCTGGAAACATTACCAATGTTTCTTTATAAAAATTGAGAAAAAAAAAAAAAAGGATAAACAAACACACACACACACACAAAAACTTCAACTCTTCTGTCTTGCCCCACCCACAGCCCCACCGACAGCCCCACCCACAGAGCTAACAAATACATAAAATAAAACATGATTTGTTTCTTAGATTTCAAAGCAAATTTATTCCATGTGTAAAATAGATATGTTAGGGTGTGGAAAAGTAATGGAAATTGGGTACGGTGAATCCTTTTTTTTTAACTTGCGTTGGGAAGGGGGGTGGATATTAACAACTAGTAATTTTCTCCCATTCCTAACTTTGGATATTTCTTGATTAATGTAGACATCTGACTTAATCTCTCTACTGAGGGATACTGTGTTATCAACTGCCATGTAGAAAACTGTCTTGTTACCTAAGACAAAGAAATAGTCACTTCCTGCTTCCTCAAAATGTGAGCTTCAGCCATACTAATAGCGTGCCAAAATCTTTCCTAACTGCCCCAACAGTGACTGCTTTGGAAAGACACCCAACAGGTTCTTGTCAAAAGAACTGGAAAAGGAAATCAAGTTGTGGTGAAGACAAAAAAAGAAGATGAAACTTATCAGGAAATCTCTTCTCCCAGGAATGGGAAATTTCTGAGTGAGTACCCAAGCACCACATGGCCTGTAATCATTGTTGTTTTATGTTCAGCGAAGTCCTAAGTAAGAATTTCCACGTTTGCAATGCATTCTTTGTCTCCATTTTGTTCTTTAAAGTTTATTCCAACAGGTGAGAGCGCTCCAGAGACTGCTAGGGAGGGAAGGGCAATTTGAGATTTATGATAGCTGACTGCTATTCATGCAGAGCATTTGGAGTAGAAGATGACATCATTGAGCTGTTGCACAAAGAGTTTACCAAGCCTGAAAATGCCCTTGAGCCCAAAAGGAAAAAGTTCAACCCTCAACTAATGGCTGCTTCTCTTTTACCACTTTCTCCTTTATTTCCTTCTCCTTCTCTTTCTTCTTCCCCTTCTCCTCCTCCTCTCTTGGCTTCTAGGAAGAGGACTGGTGGCACGGAAGAGGACGCCTAAATTTTAAATTAGAGACACTGGGCCTTAAGTATGGGATTCAGGCATTGAATGAGACTGACTGTCCATTGGCTGTAGGTATCCATTGACCCAAGGCTAGAGAAATCAGTTACTGTCAAGTCAATTCTGACTCCTGGTGACCCCAAGTGTGTCAAAGTAGAACTATGTTCCATAGGGTTTTCAATGGCTGATTATTTGGAAGTGGACCACTAGGCCTTTCTTCTGAGGTGCCTCTGCCACTTATCAATTTCTAATTCCATTATGCTATCACCACAAAGCCTCCAAATCATTGAATCCAAGGCACTACAATTGGTCTCTATTCGCCTGAAGCAACAGAGGAAAAAGGAGAGTCAGAAATAAGAGGAGGAAATGAAATGTGTGGCTAATTGCCTCCATGAATTACTGCTTTCTTTGCCATGAGACCAGAAAAACTGGATGGTGCCTGGCTACCATTACTGAACGTTTACATCAAAGATTCTAAGAAGAATCTTGATCAAAAGGGGGAAAATTAAGAACAGAATTTCAAATTATATGGACTCCAGACTTTCTGGAGCCATGGAGGCTGGCAGAACCCGTGAAACTATTACCCTGAGATAATAAACCAAAACTATCCCCAGAAGTCTTCTGAAAACCAAACAACAGTTTAGCTTAACTAGTAAAAAATGTCTGCCTAGAGCATTATGCTCTTTGAAGAACTATCTATACAGCATCAAATTGACAATAGCAACTTAAAAGGTTAGATAGGATCCTTAACGGGCAGTGCATTCATGTTAATGGGGGAGGAACAACTCAGAAAAGGAGGGTGAGAATGGTCGTACAACTTGAAGGATATAATCAATGTCACTGAATTGTACATGTAAAATCTGTTGAATTGGCATATTTTTTGCTATTTATATTCTCAACAACAACAATAAAATAAATAAAATTTTAAAAAAGAAATATTTCAAAAGAAAAAATTTGATGGAGAAAAAAGGATAAAAAAAATAGAAACAAAAAACTTCAGCTCTTCTGTCTTATATTCATCAGCCTCACCCACTGAGCTAACAAATAAAATCAAAAATGGTAAGTTTCTTTGATTTCCATGTGTGAAATTGATAGATTAGGATGTGGAAAGGGAATGGAAATCGGATACAATGAATACCTGAACCACCAACCTTTCAGTTAGCCACCAAGTGTGCTAACTGCTTGCACCATGGACTTATGGATTTATGGACTCCCAAGGCTAGAGAGAGCCAGGGAAGAGGCTATAGGGCAGGGAAGGAAGAGGTTTGGGATGGTTTGGAGCTAACTGTGCATTAGAGGTACTTTCTCATTGTCAGCACTGGCAACTGTGATGGTGTGGAGAGTGGAGTTCCTTTCCCCTCCAACGTTCTAGGGACTTCCTCCTGGACTCACACTTGGCAGGGATTTAGTACTCCTTAGTACAGGGACTTGGTACTCCTGGCTTTGCTTTCTGGGGCCTCTGGTCTCTTAGGAGAAGAGTAGTGTCTATATTGAAAATAGTCCCTAAACTGAGATACAAAACGTGTGGACACGGTACTCATGAGTAGAGTGCTGCAAAATCGCTGGCATTTGTCCTTTCTGCCTTTCTTTCTGCCCCTCTCCCCCTTTTTTTTTTCTTCTAGTCTCTAGAGTTTAGCACTAGGCAAGGAGTCCAGCCAGAGGCTGCATTTAGTCTCAGCTGCTTGACTTCCGGACTGAGGGATGTGGGGAGTCAACAAGATACTGAGACAGCAAGATCTTGAGAACTTCATAAGGCATTTTTAAATTAATAAAACTTATCTGAATGAGATGTGATATATTTTAAACTGCTTTGTAAGATGAAAAGTGCTATAGATGTTTAGGTATTAGCTTTGACCTCTCCTCAGATGGATTTTATTTTAAGCCTGTACCAGATTTTTTTTTCTTAGAGTATGTGATTGATAGGGTTGTGTGTCAACTTGGCTGAGCCATGATTCTCAGTGGTTTGGCAGTTATAATGTAGTTTGGAAGCTGTATAATGATGTAATCATAGCTATGATGAGATCTGCTATAATGTGATCACCTCCATGATGGGATCTGCTGTGAGTAGCCAATCAGTTGAAAGGGCGTTTCCTTGGGGGTGTGGCCCGCATACAACATAGGCAGACTTTCTGGCAATGCTTGTGGGCTTTTGCTCACTCTAGATCCTGCAGCTGGCTGTTGTTCATCTGACTCCAGTTCTTGCACTTGAGCTACCTGCCAATCTTGGGATCTGTCAGCCTCCACAGATTGTGAGCCAGAGGCCTATTGTCTGACCTGCCGATCTTGGGATCTGCCAGCCTCCACAGATTGTGAGCCAGAGGCCTATTGTCTGACCTGCCGATCTTGGGTTCACCAGCTTCTGCAGCTATGTGAGTCAGGAGAAGCCTCCAGCCTGACCCATGGACTTGGGACTTTCCAGCCTCTACAACCATGTGAGCTATTTCCTTTATATAAATCTCTCTCTCTCTCTCTCTCTCTATATATATATATATAGACGCTTCACTGGTTTTGCTTCTCTAGAGAACCAGCCTAAGACAGAGTGAGTGTGGTGGTCAGTATGTCTTAGTCTACATGGAGATTGCCAATGCTTAAGATCCCTCCATTAGGGAATCTCAGTTGGGAGTAAGATAGTGCTTCTCAAAGAAGTAGCAGGGGAAACTTTTCTGGGAATTGGCAGGTAGGGAGGAGGTTAATTCTCAGGAAAAAGTCTTCAACGGTGCACAAAACATTTGTTTAGCTGTTATATGAAAGTTTCTTCCAAAAAAATCTTACCCAAAATCATTTGACCAGGAACTCATTAACACCTTTTGAAATTAAAACATCTTTTAGAATTCCTCTTGGAGTGAAACATGAGGCTTTATCCACAACTAACATCTTTGTATTTGTTAGTGTTTATTAGGTGTTTTTTTTTTTTTTTAATGTAATCTCTAAAATCATAGCAATAGAAGCCCTGGTAGTATAACAGTTAAGTGCTCAGCTGCTAACTGAAAGGTTGGCGGTTCAGATGCACCCAGTGACTCCATGGGAGAAAGACCTGGCGATCTGTTTCCATAAAGATTACAGCCAAGAAAACCCTATGAGGCAGTTCTACTCTGTCACGTGGGGTTGCTATGAGTCAGAAACCAATTTGATGGTACTGAACTACAACAACAATAAAATTATAGCAAGCTGAGAACACCAGCCCCGAGATACGAGAAATAGATATGCAATGTTTGGTAGAAGGAGCAGTTTGGATGATAGGGTGAGAGTTGGTGAGTCCTGACCAGACCTGCCTGATTCTGGGAAAACTCTGAGACATAAAGGGATGGTATGAGGGGGCTAGAAAAGAGCTCTATAGGGCCACACTGGAGTTGCAGTGGAGGAGAGAAAAAGCATTAGGAGTCCTGATTTATTCGCATTATTTTATTTAATTTTCTCAACAACTTTCTGAAGAAGGCACTCTTCATCAGCATGTTTTCAGTAGACAAATGGAGGCTAAAAGAAGTTGTATTAGTTGTCTGTGATTACACAGTTCGTCAGTGGGGGATCTGAGATTTGAGTCTAGCTCAGGCTGCTCCAAAGCCTAGTCTTCTAGTGTAAGTTCCAGCCTCTCCAAGAGATGGGACGGCAGGATGGTGAAGAAGACAAGCTTTTCTTACCTTACAAATATGCAGTAACAATTGTGCAGATGCAGCTGTTGTGGTCATTGAATGGAAAACCCAAACCCACTGCTGTCGAGTTGCTTCTGACTTAGAGCAACCCTATGAGTTGTTGAAGGTCATAGTCAGATTCAGAAGATATGGATCTTCAAGTTCCTGTTATTAAAGAAAAAAAAAAGAAAAAGAAATTCCTCTTACTGGTGTGCACCATTTAAATTCAGGGAAAGCCAAAAGGGATCTGGGTGGAGTTGGGCTTCATAAAAATCACTACCTATGGTTAAAGATTTATTAAGTGACCACGATATACTGGGCATATAAATAGACTTGACCCTTGCCCTCAGGGAAACCACAAGATTTATAGCCAGAGTGTTGTATGCCAGACTAGAAGTTTTAGGACTATGCATGATCTAGGATCCTACTGAGCAGAGTTGAAAAACGTGGCCTGGAAGGATATTTAGAATGGAGGAAGTAGTCCAGGCTTTGCAGTACTGTCTACTAGGGCTCCTTTATTTTTCCTAGCTGTGTGAGCCAAGGCAAGTTACTTAACCTCTCTGAGCTTCAGTTTCCTCTTCTACTAAATGGGGAAAACAATACTTGCCCCATATGTTTGTTATGAATCATAAATTAAGTAATGTGTGAAAAATGCTGGCACATCGTAGGTACTTAATACATGATGTTGTTGTTAGCTGCTGTTGAGTCGGCCCCTGACTCATGGCAATTTCATGCACAGTGGAATGAAACATTGCTTGGTCCTGCACCGTCCCCATGATCGGTTGTAGATTGGACCATTGTGAGCTATAGGGTTTTCATTGTCTGACTTTTTGAAGTAGATTGCCAGGCCTTTCTTCCTAGTCTGTCTTATTCTGGAAGCATCACTGAAACCTGTTCAGCATCATAGCAACACACAAGCTTCCACTGATAGACGGATTGTGATTGCGTATGGGGTGCACTGGTCAGGAATCAAACCCAGGTCTTCTGCATGGAAAGAAAGAATTGTATCACTGAACCACCACTGCCTCCAGAAGTACATGATAGTTATGGTTATTTAAATCTTTCAGTTCTCCACAAGATAATATCCAAGGTCAGCTCCCTGGTATTTAAGGCTTTCCTTAGTTTAGCACCGACCTACCTCTCCGGCCTTCATTTCTGCTACCCTCCGCTCACCAGTTGGCCAAACTCCTTGGGCGTTCATTTCATTACGCCTTATCCAAGTCCTCCCCTTCCTTTAAGGCTTAGAGCAGTAGTTCTCAAAGTATGTTTACTGGCCCCTGGGGAATCTTCAAGACACTTTCAGAGGGTCCTGCCGTCAAAATTATTTTTGTAATAGTGCTATCATTTGCCTTTTTTCACTGTGTTGACATTTGTGTTAACAGGACAGATAATGTTCTGTTACATAAGTTATATAATTTTCAAGTTAAATTTATGTAACTTGAAAAATGATGATTGTGGTATGGCCAATCAACAGTCACAGCATGGAAAGAAAGAGGCCAAATAGAGCTTTCCTTGTGAAGGGTTAGCTTCAGACATGTTTTGGAGACAGGCAAAGATTTGTTTTCTGAATTTTTATGCCTAAACTTACTCCACCCCATCTCTTGCCACTTGGGTGCTTAGAGATGTCTGTTGTGGGGGCACAGTAGACTTGCATCTGGGGGTGTATCTGTTGGGGTGCTTAGTACAAGCCACAGAACCAAGCCTGCCAAATTAAAGCAGAAAGAAATGTGTTAAAATATACTGGGTTACTCACAGAATCTCCAGGAGGGCCGGAAGGCTAAGACTAGAAGCTACATAGCCAGGATAGCCACCTCCCACCCCCAGTCATAGCAGAGCTGGTCCCGAGAAGATACCTCTGCTTGTGCCATCTTACATCACTATCTCTGGAGTTTGCCATCACTACTGCCTCCACCCATACTTGGCTGGGTACCAGAACAGGCCCTGCTTCTGTGGGCCTGTAGCTCCCCATCCCATCCAGCAAAGATGTTCAAATTGGCAGAAACTTGTAATTGTCTGGAGTCCCTGGATGATACAAACAGTTAACATGTTTAGCTGCTAACTGAAATGTTGAAAGTTCAAGTCTTTCCCCAGGTGCCTAGGAAGAAAGGCCTGGCAATCCACGTCTGAGATTTGAGTCTAGCTCAGGTTGCTCCAAAGCCTAGTCTTCTAGTATAAGTTCCAGCCTCTCCAAGAGATGGGACGGCAGGATGGTGAAAACCTTATGGAGCACAGTTCTACTCTGACACACATGGGATTACCACAAGTCAAAACCAACTCAACGGCAATTAGTTTTTAATAGTTGCCATTCAAGTTGCACGGGAAGTTGGCAAACTGTGACTCTGGCATTGGAGAGTGGTTTCTGCTTCCCATTAAGACATATCAAGACGGGCAGCTCCTACACACTGAAGAACCATTCAGATGCTGAGCTGCCAAAAAAGAATAACAAATGTTTACCACTGAGTAACAATGATTAGCAAGCAATTGGGAACCTAGGACTTATTCTAAGAGGCAAGAAACTGTTGCTGTTAGTTGCCATTGAGTCAGCTCCATCTCACGGGTGACATTCTATATAACAGAACAAAACATTGCCTGGTCCTGCGCCATCCTCACAATCGTTGCTATATTTGAGTCCATTGTTGCAGCCCCCATGTTAATCCATCTCATGGAGGGTTTCCCTCGTTTTCACTGACCCTCTACTTTACCAAACATGATGTCTTTTTCTACCAATTGGTCTCACCAGTCTTGCTTCTGAGGAGCGTTCTAGTTGTACTTCCTCCAAAACTGGTCTGTTCATTGGACATTTCTATTTGCCACCGAGGAAGAACCAGGTCTGATTCATCATCATTTTTTCATGCCTAGGCTAGGGAACCCTAGGGGCTGTTCTGTTCTGTCCTACAGGGTCGCTATGAGTTGGAATTGACCTGACAGCACACTACAACAGCCATAGGAAACAGTAGGTGTTTGGTAAATATTTCTTGAATAAATGAGTGAGTGAGTGAGTGAGTAAATGAATGGTTAGACACTGCTGATGAAAATGATACTGTCCCTTATAGAGGATCCTGATACAAGTAGTTCCTGACTTATGACAGGTTCCATTCTGACAACTCCATCAAAACTCAGTTGTGACATAAGTTAAATACCTCTATTTTTTTTTGTTTTCATTATTATTACCTTTTATTATTAGCATCTTTATAAATCTGATCTTTATTTGTCTTTGAGAACTGGAAATATTACATAAAATTTACAGATATATTTTAATACATACATGCTTAAAGAAATACACAAATCATACCAATTTACTCTGTGGATGAAGAAGAGTTGGACAACATTGGCATTTTGTCAGTTGTGGTAATAACTCCACTTGTGGAAGGTTCTGGATCATCTGGATTATCCCTAGGTATGGTGATGGCATTTCTAGTTAGAAAATCAGTGAGAGTTGTCTATATGGTCCTTTTCTTTCTTCCTTCATGTATTTCACAGTAATATCTCACTGCTTCCTGAATCTGCGCATCGACTTTAGTGACGTGATCAGCATTTGGGTGCATGTTTTCAAGCAACTGAAGCTCCTGATGTAGTTTAGAAAAAACTTCAGCTAATCCTTTCACTGTAAAATTTTTTGACAATTTCTCTCTTTCCTCTTCCTTCTTATTTCTTCTTCTTCAACTTTTCTTTTCTCTTCAAAATCCATTAAGTCCTGATCTGTCAATTTCTCTTTTTTGTGATCTATGAGCTGTTTCACAGACAGTTGAAGCGTGGTTTGTCACAACTTGAATACGTCATAAATCAGGTACTACCCGTCTTTGCTGTCTAGTGCTGCTATAACAGAAATATCACAAGTGGATGGCTTTAACAAACAGAAGTTTAGGAGGCTAGAAGTCTGAATTCAGGGCATCATCTCTAGGGGAAGGCTTTTTCTCTGTTGGCTCTGACGGAAGGTCCTTATTTCCTGCTCTTTGATGATCTTCATGTGGTATGAGGTCTATCTTCTCCCATCTCTGCTCTGCTGGCTTGTTTAATCTCTTCTATATCTCCAAAGAGATTGACTCAAGATACATCCTACACTAATCCTGCCTTATTAACATAACAGAGACAATCCATTCCCAAATGGGATTATAACCACAGGCATAGAGATTAGGATTTATAGCACATATTTTTGGGGACGGGAGCCCTGGTGGCACCAGTGGTTAAGTGTTCAGCGGCTAACCAAAAGGTCAGCAGTTTGAATCCACCGGCTGCTCGTTGGAAACCCCATGGGGAAGTTCTACTCTGTCCTGTAGGATTGCTATAAGTCGGAATTGACTCAATGGCAATGGGTTTAGTTTGCTTTATTTTTTTATTTTTGGGGGACATAATTCAATCCATAACATTTACCCTTTGGACCCCCAAAATTCATGTCCTTGTCACATGCAAAACACATTCACTCAATCACATCATCATAAAAGTCTTAAATCAACTCTGAGTCCAAAATCTCATCTTCTAAAGTGTCTAAATCAAATATGGGTAAGACTTTAGGCTTATTCCATCCTGGGGCAAAATCCCTCTTCATCCGTGAACTTGTGAAATCTAGAATACAAATTATCTGCTTCCAAAGTACGATGGTGGAACAGGCACTTTTCCGTTACAAATGGGAGAAATATGGAGGGAAAGAAGGGATAACAGGCACCAAGCAAGTCAGCAGAACACATTATATTAGCTCTCAAGCCTTGAAAATAATCCTCTGTTCTCTGAGACCATCTGGGAAATGGCCCCTGCCGTCCAGACTCTGGGTGATGGCCACACCCTCTGGATTCTGGGTGGAGGCCCCTCAGCCCTGGGCTTTAGCTCTGCCTTCCAGGCCCACTGGGATAGCAACTCTGCTCCCTCAGCTTTGGGCGGCCCCATTCTTCTAGTCCATCTGAGTGTCGACTCCACCCCCTCAGTCCTAGCAGTTTACATTTTTCTGCCCTTTGGACATGGCAGCCCCACCCCTTCATTTTTGGGTGGCGGCCCCATCCCTCTGGCACGCCTTAACAGCAACCCCACAGACAGGAACTGAGTTGGTGAAGCTTAAACTCTTTGAAACCTAGGAGGCTGTGGCTCCACCCTTTGAGATCCAGACGACGACATCCCCACCCTTCGAAACCGAGAAGGTCCTGCTTCCTGTGCTCCTTCCAACAGTTCTGCTGATCTCTGAGCTGCTCCAGGGATGGTCCTTTTCTTTTCTTGGAGGACAGCAGATGTAGCTCCTTTGGTCTGTTTCCCACTTGTAGTATTCCAAGAGGTAGACAGCATTCTTTCCTTTTGTTCTTTCTCTGATCCTTTCAGTCTAAATGGATGGGTTTTCTGTTGTGATAGTTGGTTAGATCCATCAGTCACAGGCTTAATCTCTTTAACAAAAGATTATGTAGCCACATCCTTGGTGAACATTCTAGGACACATGTCCTTAGTTTGTACAATAAAATTTTCCAAATTTTTAAGTTCTGTTTTCATTTTGCACAGTTCATTTTTAGGTCCATCTCTTTCCTCTCTCATTTTACTGTAAGTGGCAAGGAGAAACTATGTGGCCCTTTTAAGATCTTGCTTACAAATCTCTTCAGCTAAATATCCAAGTTCATCACTTACAAGTTCTACCTTCCACCAAGAATTTGAAAATAATTCAGACAAGTTCTTTGTCTCTGCATAATAAGCATCACTGTTTCTCCATTGTCTAATCATGTGTTCATCATTTCCTTTTAAGGCCTCACCAGAAGAACATTTAACGTCCACATTTCTAGCAACATTCTGTTGCTGGTGCCGTATGTATTCTCTAAGATGATAGAGACTTTCTGTATGGCTCTCCTCACTTCCTTCTGAGACCTCACCAGACTTGCTTTGATATTCATAATTTTACCAACAGTCTCTTCAAAGCCATCTAGGCTTTTACTGTTAGGCACTTTAAAACCTTTCATTACCAGTATGCCAGCCACTTTTAGTGCCTCTGGACCTTACAGGTAAGGTGTTATTCTGGTTCTAATGCATTTAGCATCAAGGTGGGTCCCTTTTGAAATGCATGAATCTCAGCAGACCAGAGCTGGAGACTCATTGCAATGTAGGTTGAGCATTCTATGAGGTGATGCTTCCTGGATGTGTTAGTTTTGTAAACTTTTCCTTTTTTCCCCTTCATTTCTATGTGATAAGGCTTGCAAACATAATTATGGCTTTCCTGTGTGATAGTTAGAGAGCCCCAATGGATTTGTTTTGGTTTTTCTGTGCCATATTTGGAAAACCAGAAGTTCCTCATGCAACCTAATGGAAAGACACCGGCAATAAATTATGTACCTAGTTCTCAGTGGCATACTGTCATGCCACAGATTGGTGACACCAAAGCACCACACACCTCATGGGTGGATGGTATTGCCAGATCATATTTCTCAAAATCCATATTACCAACCAAAAACTCAAATACACTCAATTAGTAAGCATGCATTCCAATACTGAAAACACATGCCATTAAAAAAAAATGAGAAAAACTGTAGTAATGAAAGGGTTAAAACTCTTCCAGCCTCCACCCATTACCCAATTCCAAAACTACTTCCACACTGTAGGTATTTGTTAGAGCGGCACCCCTGCTTCTTGGTACCAGATTCTGTCTTAGTTATCTAGTGCTGCCATAACAGAAATGCCACAAGCGGATGGCTTTCACAAATACAAAGTTGTTGTGTCGCCATTTGTTGTTGTTGTTAGGTACCATCAAGTCGGTTCCAACTCATGGCGACACTATGTACAACAGAAGGAACACCTGTCACATTTGGGAGGCTAGAAATCAGGGCACTGGCTCTAGGGGAAGGCTTTCTCTCTATTGGCTCTGGTGAAAGGTCCTTGGCTTTTGGGTGATCTTCATGTGATATGACGTCTATCTTTTCCCATCTCTGCTCTGCTGGCTTGTTTAATCTCTTTTATATTTCAAAAAAAATTGACTCAAGATACATTCTACACTAATCCTGCCTCATTAACATAACAAAGACAACCCATTCCCAAATGAGATTATAACCACAGGCATAGATTTACAACGCATATTTCTGGGGGACATAATTCAATCCATAATACTACCTGTACTTTATATTCCACTTCATTTTATGGATGCTGTCGCTGGGAGGGGAATATAGAGTGTCAGGCTGAGGACACTGTTGTCCCATGGTCCCTGCCTCTCATTTGTTTTGAGGGGAAAACTGTCCAGGCCACACTGTCTCTGTCTTCTTAATTCCCAGGAATGGTAGAGAGCATTTGTTTTTAAGTATATTCTCTGGCAAGATGGCAAACAATAATTTCCAGATAAGAAAACTAATGGGACTGAAAATCTACAATACCTGGGTGGAAACTTGAAGCTTTTTCTGAGGATATCATTCAGGCAAAGAGATTTGCACATGAAAGCAAAAAAAAACCTTCTGAGTTTATGTCTCTGGGTATGTTATCCTTCTTCTTTAAACTAGTCCACTACGGTACACTCCTTAAAAATAAAATATATATATATTTAAAGTTGAAGAATTGGCTGTAAGTTGAAAAATGGACAGCTCTGGGGAGAGAGAGGTTTGACTCAATAGTTGGTTATGAGTGACTTTGATTTTCCAAGTCTGATTTCCATTATTGAACAAAGGGAAAGCAGTCATGGACCATGTCATCTCTTGGAACCAATGAAGAATGGGGAAGGTAGAGGCGCTACCTTTTCCATTCAATTCTTTCCAAGTGTTAAAGTGTAACAGTGCAGAAGGATGGCTAGGGATTATTTCTGGCAAGCCCCTTCAATGTCAGAGCTTATTTTCCAGTTCCCTGAAGGCTGTTCCCTGTGAAGACATCAAGGTCTTTATCCTATTCTTCATTAAGTTTTTTTCTTCCTAAATAGATCACTTCTAGCTGTAGCTATACCAAATGAAAGTTACAGTTCATTCACAGATCTGAGATGCCATATGCTAACTCACAGCAGTACTTGGAGTATAAAAAGCAGGGAAGTAAAAAAAACCAAAGCTTTCTTTGGCTCCCTGTTACACCCACTAAGTCTCACCCAGCAGAACTGTTTAGGATTGAGAACAGCTTGCTTAATACTGATGTGTCTGCAATTCCATACAGAGTTGACATTTTCTCACGGTGCGGCATTCTCTCACTACTCTGCAGATATTAACCGCTCCCTCTTCCCCCGGATTTTTCAAGTAATTGGCTGCTCGGCTGCCAGCAAACCCAGCCTCTTCTGAGGTACAACAGGAACCACCCTCTGAATCAATAATGTAGTGCTCGAGACGTTGGCATTCCACTTATCCTGGGAGTGGGCAGATGGGTCATGTCTCTTTTGGTTGATGAAGATGTAGATGCTCAGAGTTTAGAATTAAAATTTAATAAGTAACAAAGTTGGACAAGTTCTCCCATGTTCCTTCCAGCTTGAATATTCCCTGTATTCCCCAAGTTTCTAGAACAAAGCTCCAGCCGTAGAGAGCACATAGTAAGTGTTAATAACTATCCGTGTTGACTGGGAGAGCCCTTGGGTGGTACAAACAGTTAATGCACTTGGCTGCTAACCAAAAAGTTGGCGGTTTGGGTCCACCCAGAGGCACCTCAGAAGAAAGGCCTGGTAATCTACTTCCAAAAAACCAGCTACTGCAAACCCTGTGAGCACAGCTCTATTCTGACACACATGGGGTTGAAATGAGTTGGAATTGACTTGATGGCAACAGCATGGATGATGGCGTTGACAGGGCTGAATGTATTTAAGTCCTGGGTAACAACAGCAAACATTTGCTGAGCGCTTACCACGTGCCAAGCACCATTCTAATTAGCAACTAAATGTATGATCTCATTCAGTTCTCAAAGCAATACCATGAGGAAGGTCTACTATCACTCCTATTTCAGAGATGGGGAAACTGAGGCACAAGATACCTTAAGTAACTTGCCCAAGGCTGAGTTTTCAAAAGGCAGAGCTGTGATATGAACCACAGAAGTCCCATGCCAAAGCCCATGCTCCTCAGAGTAATAATGACAACAATAATAATAAAATAGCAAATACATAGCATGCCAAGCAGTAGTTGAAGGTTTTTAAAAAAATAAATCAACTCGTAATTTTCATAAGAATATGAGGAAGATAGTATTGTTAGTCCATCATTTAAAGGTGAGGAAACTGAAATAGAGAGGTTAAGGAACTTGCTGAAGGTCACACCGCTGGTAAGTGGCAGAGCTGGGATTTGAACTTAACCACATGCTGTTTTGGGAGCACATCCGTAGACTTAATTTGGATTATGTTAAAGCTATACCTCTTCACCCCTAGGCTGGGAAGGAGAAGGCACCTTCCTTTCAGGAATCCTGGTCTGATTCTGAGCTCTGTGGTTCTGCACTTGCATGGACATTCCCTTCCTCCCACAAACAGTTGGCTTTCACGGGTGGTCCAGATGGTCTGTCATTTCCTGCAAATTTCTAAGAAAGTAAGAAAAGTGTGGCTTTTCTTTAAATGGAGATACTTCCACTCTGGAGGAAGGAACCATGATCCCAGGTCCAAGAGTCCTAGGGTGGGGAGAGTGCATGGCTCCCTGGAGTCTAAAGCACCCAAAGCATCAAGGAGTTCATAGAAGATGGCTCCCTGGAACTGCGGTAGCCATGAGATTGCCTTGCCCCACCCCCCTTCTTCTCCTGCTAATACCCCACTCTCTGAGGAACACAGGAGGTGGGTGTGTGACCTACTGGGCCAAGCTGAGCCCTTCCCAGGACTTTCCTGGCTGGGGCTGATGGAAAGAGGCTTGTTTCTTGGTTCCCACAGCTATTAGGAGTGGCCTGGGGTCATGCTCCCTGTTGTGTGGGTAGAAGAGAATGATGCTGACAGGCAGAGAAGGTGATGGAGAGAGAGTCCTCGAGGCTTCAGTCCCTGGCTCCAGTCTTTCCCAACCAATTCCCTGTCCATCTTGTTGTGTGAGACAATAACCCTCTCTCTGAGTTCAATGAAATTGAGTTTGCTGATTGCAACTGACTGGAAACCATCTAAAAGGACTTAATACCTTCGTCTTTGAAAAGGTGGAATTCTATGGCTCTTTCCACCCATATGCCAGCTCTACGGTGTGTGCCGACTGTGAGGACCACTTTTCGTGATGTTCCAGTGGCCTCACTTCAGTAAAGACACATGCGAGGCCACCCCAGTTGTGGGCTTACTCGGGAATTAAACAGAGAGGTTAACGAGCTTAGTGTTGCCTTAGTTCATGCAGCTGGAGGCTTTGGAGGGTAGACACACAGAGAGGGCCCTGAACCTGGATTCTAATTTCACTTTTAGAGTTACTCCAGTGATCTGGTGACCTTGAACCAGTCACTTAACCTTTCTGGGTCTGAAAGATGAGCAGAGTGGGCTAGGTTGGGTTGTTTTTTTTTTAAACACATGTTCCACATGTCCAACCCATGTTCCCCTGTGGGGCTTGTTATACATGGAGCTTTGGAGAACATGGGGGCAGAACACAGACACCCCAACCTCACTTCACCCCAGTGGCAGACAAGCTGTCTACCCTGGCCGAGGGGAGTATTTTATCACTGATCCTGTTCAGAATTGTCAGCGCATAGTGATGACAAAAAGTAGTCCAATTTTTAATTGGCTTTATAATTTTTTTAAATTTTTTTATCATAATCATGTTGTTTAATCATTACCATTATCTATTTCCAAATTTTCCCATCACCTTTAACAGAATTATTGTTGTTTTATGATTCTCTACAAACAAGGCACTCCCCTCGTTGTCTGCACCCTGGGTGGATACTTCCCACTGCCCCCCACCTTTATACGCCATTGCTTCTTAATCCTATGACTTCTATTTAATCTCTTTATTGTTTTTGTTTTGGAAGAGTAAAAGCTGTTTCTCTTATTTTTTCCACAGTGAAAATAACTCTTTAAAATTAGTTATGTAAATAACCCATGTAAAAACGTTCAAACAACATCATTTAATCTTTATCCTGACAAAGTCATCAAAAATTTTCTGCACCAGATATTTTTCTTCCCTCAATTGTTTCCTATGCCAGGAATATATACTAGCTTTTACCCGCAGAGCTCTTAAAAAAGGCTATTATACAAAGTTAGTAAGTATTAGAAGAAAGATATGTGAAATATAAATTATTATAAAAACCAAAGTGAAGTTTTGGGGGCTTGGGTGGGAATTACCCAACAAATTTTGATGAACTCCAGAGAAGCAGCTGGTCAATTAACCCGAGTAATTGATCCTGCTCAACAAAACAAAACAAAACAAAAAGGTCTTCAATGACATCAATATGTCTTGGCTTATCTGAGAAAAAGAGAACGAAATTTGGTCATCACAGTGGTTTTTTTGTTTGTGTTTTGTTGGTTTGGTTTTTTACAAATTTGTAAAGCTTTGGGAATTGTTTTCTAAAAAAAAAAAATTGACTAACACTGGGTTTTAGCTTTCTGCTCCAGGAAAAAAGTCAGCCTACCCTCAGTTTGAACCTGCATCCATGTGGTCATAATTAAATGCCTCAAAAGAACTGAGAATCATCTGAGAACCATCTAACTGCATTGTAATCTGTCCAGCTACACGTAATAGACGGTCCCTGTGCGGCAGTTTGCTGTTTCTAAAATGGTGTCTGTAGGTGACAGGGAGGAGAAGCCGAGTAAACATCAGGAGGAAAGGAAGAAGGAGGAATCTTTTTTTTCCTTTTTCTTTTAAAAATGAAATATCTGGGTTTAAGCTTTCAAAAGCTGTAAGAAAGAGAATGAATTAAAAAATTGTAACTAGAAGAATTCAATATGGCCTCCAAAGCCTCCAGAGGATCTGGAAGATGCTGCTCTTGCCAGATCTAGAACAATGAAAAGACAGGTACACCAGGAAGGAGCTGGGAGGAAGAAGTTAAATCTGTATGAGGAACATGATTAATGTAACTGATATCACTAAATTGCACACCTGAGAAACGTTGTATTGGCAAATGTTGCATTATATATATACTTCAGCGATAAAAAAATCTACATGAAAGGGCTACTGGTTAGAAACGTACTAGGTTATTAAGGGCGACTAAAAGGTAATTGGAGTCCTCTGGGTGGCACAAAAGGTTAAATGCTCAACTGCTAACTGAAAGGTTGGCAGTTCGAACCCACTCAGAGGTGTCTCAGAAGAAACGCCTAGCTATCTGTTTCTAAAAGGTCACAGCCTTGAAAACCCTTTGGAGCACAGCTCTACTCTGCACAGATGGGATTGCCACGAACTGAAATCAACTTGACGGCAACTTCTTCTTTTTTGGTAATATGTGGTTTGGACATTTTTTATAAATTAAAAAAGTCTCATTTTAGGAGTAAAAATAAGAGTTTTGTTTATGTGCCACTCTTGCTCTTTCCCATTTGAGTTTTTCTCCCTAAGAAAGTGGGACTGGATGGTGTAGGTGACTTTACAGCTTTGTGCCTTGACTAAGCAAAAACTTGTGAGAACTCCCCTTTAAACCTACCAGGCACATTCGAGGCTACAGAACAGTGTTCAAAGTTTCCAGCTGAAATCCACTAGCCCTACACACAAGTCTCATTCCCAGGGAATCTCCTCATTGAATCCTTCCATGACTACCTTCTCTTTCCTTCTTCTCTGTTCTCCCTCCAATAGCAGTAAATCCTTCCTCCTCTGGCCTCCCTTACCAAATAAATAAATAAAACTCAAACTCATTGCTGTCAAGTCAATTCCAACTCATAGTGACCCTATAGGACAGGGTAGAACTGCCCCATAGGGTTTTCAAGGAGTGGCTGGTGGATTTGAACTGCTGACTTCTTGATTTAGTAGCCAAGCTCTTAACAAGGGAGCTACCAGGGCTCCAGCTTCTCATGGACCTTTTTAAAAAAGATCACTCTCTCATAGGTCTTTTATATGGTATTGTGATTTCTTGTTAGTTTGATCACTTACACCCCAGGCTAGTCTAAAAGGTATCTGGAGGATTGTTTGTATTTGTCTCCATTATTTAACTGTAAATTCCCAAAGCAGAACTTGTCTTATTTAACCCTCTCTCTCCACCACCACTGACACATAAGAGGCTCCTATAAAGGTTTGATGAATGAATACCTGACTGAGTGACTGGGAAATAATATCCTCTAAAGACGACACCTAACAGCAACAACGTTACCCCCCCTAAATAGGCCAGCTTTATCTGTACCAATCTAAGGCTGATCATTGCTGGAGTAGCTGCTATTCAGCTCAAAGAGAATTGAGTGGATTCTGCCAGAGGTCTGTAGGCTCATTCCCAAGCCCTACTGTGGTTTTTGATCAGGCAATATGAATGGTCCTGCTGCAAATTATCCAGCTTAATATGAACAAGTGGATTTACCAAGGTCCCACTGCTTAAATAAATAGAGCTATTTGTCTTTGGAATCACTCTGAGGCCCATCAGAGGGACCCTACTGGGTGACTCATGATCCATATTTTGAAATTCACTAGACCTGAGGCCCAATAGCATTCCAAGTGAAGCCAGAGCACAGGCTGACCATGACAGCAGGTGGGGAGGGCTGGGAGGGAGACCTGCTGGAATGAAGAATGTGTAGAGAAGAATTTGTGCTTCATTAGAAAACTATGCATTGTCTTCTCGAGCCGGGGTCAGCAAACCTTTTCTATTAAGGGCTAGATAGTAAATATTTTTGTCTTTGCAGGCCATACAAGGTCTTTGTTACAATTGCTCATCTCTTGAAAGCAGCCATAAAAAAAAGCCCAGTGAAACAGGCATGGCCCTGTTCCAATAAAACTTTATTTACAGAACAGGCAGTGGGCCAGATTTGGTCTGAGGGCTTTAGTTTGCTAACCTCAGGTTTAGAGCACAGTCTTCCCAGAGTTATCTGATTTTGATTTTACATGAGTTCTGAGCCTATCATTTGAGCTATTTTACAACTCCTTAGCTTACAGACAAATGACAGCAATGCAAAATAATTGACTCTAGAGATGTAGATTTTCAATGCTTGAAAGTTCAATTGGCTTCCTTCCCCCACTGTGCAAGAAACTAGTCTTGCTTGGATGTGTACTTTTTTTTTTTCAGTATTCCTGATCTGTAAATGTGTCTGTCTTTGGATTCTCCAGTTCCATTCCCTCACTAATAATGAATTAAATAAAGTCTTTAACATGCCTTCGTTTTATATATATATTTTATATATATATATATATGAGTCATGATTTTATCTTTTTTTGAGAAATTATCCTTTAACAAATAAAACACTGCTGGAAACTCTTTGAAAAGCGTTCGCAAGCTATGTGAAGAGCATTGAGATTTTGCCCTCTGAAACAGTGGTCTCTAAACTTTTTGGTATCACACTCCTATCAGCAAATGTTTTAGCTACCCTCCCTTGATATACATACATACATATATACACACACACACACACATACACACATCTATATCTAATATAAATATATACAATATACTGTATACATGCTAACATACATAAACATAACTAAACAAACAAAAAAGAATTAAAAAACAAATATAGACATTCTAATAGGGTCTTCCCATATGCCAGGGGATAATCTTCCTAACATCTTTGGTATGCTCTCCAGTTGGGTATCACTCTCTTGGATAATAGAAACCAAATGTGTTAACCAACTGAAAAACACAATGAGATTTGAGTTAAACAACCACAATAAAACACCAACAAAGCATATCCTTGTAAAAACTGACTGTATTTTGAGCTGATTGGCCTGAGGGGGTGGTGGAATTCCTCTTAAGGAGAGAAATGCTCCTTTGTTCTGGAAAATAAGGAACTGGTTGCTTATAAAAGGTGAGCCCAGAGGAGCATAGTCTAGGTGGGGGAAGCTTCGACACTGAAAAATTAAATAGTTTGTCTAAAAAGCATGGGCTTTTGGTATTGTCTGCTAGAGCTGGGGTGGGAGTGGGGGGCAATAGGACTCTAGTAGAGAAAATGGGAAGAGGATCTACTCTAAAGAGGAAGGGTTCCAAGTAACATGACAAAATGAGAGGTCATGGCTTAAGAGTGAGTCATGTCCAGTGAGGCACAAAAAAATGGCTGATAAATATCTTTAAACAATGATGTTGCATTCCCATTTGCTTATGCTGTCATTAGATTCTATTGCTCCCAGAGATCCAGTAAAAATCTGTTGTGCTAATGGAATGGAGCATGAAGAAAGATTAAAGCAATCACAGAATTCCTTAAGGTGACCTGTGGCAAAATGAGCTGAGAACTGAGCTGGTAGAGAAGCTCAAGAGCAAGACTGGGAAGAGAAACAGAGGAGCTGCTGCAAGATGAACAGAGCCAGAAGGGCCAACTGGAGGATGGAGATCTATAAGAGTAGGATGGGGGAGCCCATGTCCCACAGGGACATAGGGTAGGGGTCCAAACAATGTTATTTGATATTATTTGAATAATGTTATTTGATATTTGAATGAGAAAAGATGACCCCTGAACACTGGAGTACTTGGAGAATTTTTGGGAGCAGATGATTTGGTTGCCTGTTTTGAAAAATCTTGCGATAGAGAAGGGTCAGAAAAAGACACTAGAGATAGGAAACCAGTTAAGAGATTTCTGGAATAACTAGGCAAGGATTATAAGAACAGAATGAGAGCAGAGGGAGGGCTCATTCCAGAGATATTTTAGAAATAGGATCAACAGGATTGCATGATGATTAACTGTAAGGGATGAAAAGAGGGGAGTTAATGAGAAATAAAATGTATGTAGTGTTACCCGAATAGGGTCTGCGCCCTGGAGCAGTCAAGCCAATGAACCCTACTCCAAGTCAGAAAGAGTGAGAAAGTTTTATTTAGGAGGTATCCACCACAGAAAGAGTGAGAAAGTTTTATTTAGGAGGTATCCACCATCGGGGATCTGACAGCAATTCAGGCTGTCCCTATGGAGTCTGAAAAGGCATTTTTACAGTAGAGCTTATATATGATTTTTATAAAGGTTAGAAGTGTCATTATTCATTACAAGATAATTACAAGAGATTCTTTATCATACTAAAGAGATACATGCCAGACATTTCCTTATCAGACTAAAGGTATACATATCAGACATCTGGGCTCTAATCTTCCTGTGGAGGGTCGTAAACCACAGGTGGCCTTGACAGAGCAAAACAAAATCATTAACAAAGGTATGTGAAAAGGAGAAGGCAAAGAAAAGAGAAAAAAACTTATAGGTTCCCATGGCTTTAGTGATGTTAAGCTCTCAGTCACCCATTTTGAAAAGGAGGAAATATGCTGGGGAGTGGTAGGGTCACAGTAGCTTGGGCACTTGGGTGGCTGGTGACATGCCATTCACTGAATTACACAACATATAAGGGACAGGTTTGTGGAAAAAGACGATGGGTCCAATATGCCCTGAAGAAAACCTGTCCCTAAACCTCCTAGGTCCCTAGGTGGTGGAAACGGTTGATGGTTTGAACTTACCCAGCAGTACCTTGAAGGAAAGACCTGGCAATCTGCTTCCATTAAGATTACAGCCAAGAAAACCCTATGGAGCAGTTCTACTCTGCAACACATGGGGTCACCATGAGTTGGAATCAATTTGACAGCAACTAGTTTGTTTTTTTGCTGAGGGGTTAGGAAATCTCCTGGTGGAGTTGTCCCACAGAAAGTTGAGAATATAGGTTAGTACCTCAAGAGACAGATCAGGGCCAACAATACCTCTGCTTGGGAATTATACTCTAATAGGTGTTACAGTTCCTGTTTATTGCTCTTTTATGAATATTAGGAAAAACCATACTCTGCTTTACTTTATTTACTCATTCATTCGGAAGTATGTAATGATTGGGCAAGCCACATGCAAGGCACTATGCTAGATTATGGGGATAAATGATTAATACAGACCTTTGGAAACTCATAGTCTAGCAGATGTGTCCACAGACAAAAACCAGAGATGCAGAAAAGAGCAATTTGCATCCTGAATGGCTGGGGTATTGGAGATAACATTGAATAAATAAGCAACATAGAAAGATGGCCAAGTCTGGAAGAAAATGGGGTAGGCAATGCATTCAGTTTTGGAATTCTTAATGTACAAAAGGGTAGTGGAGAAGTTAAGTTACCTTAGGGTTTATACCCACTGTCATGGATTGAATTGTGTCTCCCAAAAATGTGTGTATCAATTTGGCTAGGCCATGATTCCCAGTATTGTGTGATTGTCCACCATTTTGTCATCTGATGTGATTTTCCTATGTGTT
>NW_004444071.1:5376352-5405822 GCF_000243295.1 Trichechus manatus latirostris | reverse complement strand
GTGTGTATCAATTTGGCTAGGCCATGATTCCCAGTATTGTGTGATTGTCCACCATTTTGTCATCTGATGTGATTTTCCTATGTGTTGTAAATTCTATCTTTATGATGTTAATAAGATGGGATTACTGGAAGTTATGTTAATGAGGCAGGACTCAATCTATAAGATTTAGACTGTGTCTTGAGCCAATCTCTTTTGAGATATAAAAGAGAGAAGTGAGCAGAGAGACATGGAGACCTCATACCACAAAGAAAGAAGAGCCAATAGAATAGGGCATCCTTTGGACCCTGGGTCCCTGTGCTGAAAAGCTCCTAGACCAGGGAAGATTGATGACAAGGACCTTCCTCCAGAGCTGACAGAGAGAAAGCGTTCCCCTGGAGCTGACAGCCTAAATTTGGATTTGTAGCCTACTAGACTGTGAGAGAATAAATTTCCCTTTGTTAAAGCCATCCACTTGTGGTATTTCTGTTACAGCAGCGCTAGGTGACTAAGACAACCACCCAGTCTTCTCATACTTTGCTCATCCCCCTTCTGCAGCCTAGGTCCTTATACACTTGCTCACAGTATCTCCTCCAAGCACAGGCAGAAAGCAAGGATCAAGTGGCTGAGAAATGGGGTCTGGCACTCCGCCATGGATAATTACTCACACTGGCTCCTCCTTCAGCTTTTCCACTGGGTTTATACCCTGTTCCTCTTGGGGCTTTCCAGCCCTTGGGATAGATCCAACACATCAGGAGATGGAAATTGAATTTCTGGTTCTTTTTCATTTGACATTTTCCAAACTCTCCATAAGCCAAGTTATATTTATTTTTATCTCCACTTAGAGCAAAGACACCTATATTAGCTTTAGATCAGAAACCTCCCAAACCCATCCAACTATCAAGGCCTATTTCAAGAACTGTGTCTTCAATTAATACTTTGCACCTGTTTACCTTCGCTATTCTCCCTATTGTTGATTGTCTACCCGGTTTAGTGGCAGTAACATGCCTTAGACTATTTTCCCTTGGTTTGCTCTCTAATTCTCTCTCACGTGTTTAGTATTTGTCACTCTTACTCTTTGAGAACAGACAATTTTATTATTGTTCTATTTAATATAGTTCAGTTATATTTACTGGAACTTAATTCAGCACTGGGAGAATAATAGGGGTTCAATTAGTAACTCTTGTTTAAATCAAATTCGATGAAGTTACATGGATTTTTAAGGCGCCCTGGTGGCGCAACCGTTAAGCGCTTGGCTGCTAACCAAACGGCTGGCAATTCAAACCCACTCAGTGGCTTCATGGAAGAAATAACTGACGATGTGCTCCTGTAACGATTATAGCCTAAAAAACCCTATGGGGCAATAATACTATGTCACATGGGGTTGCTTTGAATCGGAATTGACTTGATGGCCCACAACAACAACAGTGGATTTTTAAATTTGATCAGATAGTTTTTTGTTTTTTAAATTCAAACAACAAAACTGTCAACCAAAACTTGCTATCTTTATTACCTTCTTGGTTTTTGTTTTTTTTTTACAAACTCTTTCATGGTCTTTGCTCTGAGAGAACTCATGGGTATAGGAGAAAAAATGGAGACTGAGATCACAATGTGGTTTTTGTTGTTTGCTATGACTTTGCAAATCAGGAATGTTCAGTAAATACACATTCCAAAATTCCAGGCCTACACATTTTGGCTTGATTTCAGAATACTGACTCTATTAATGGATACTTGAATTATACACCATTTTCTGTTCTTGATGCAATGGTCTTAGGGTAGAATTTTCTTTTCTCCTCCCACCAGAAACTCAGTATTTCTTCAGCTCCCAACATGTACTTAGATGATTCGTTGTGCAACAGAGAGTGCTACTATTTCCTGTGTTTTGACCACTTGAGTCTTCCAGGACTAAGTTCCTTCTAAGCCTTCTCCTGCGAGAAGGCAGGTGCAAAAGCCAAGGAGATGAGAAACAGATTGGAAGGGTTTAATATTTTTAAAAGAGAGGAATGGCAAAAGTTTTGTTATATACATATCACCACATTAAAAAGTGATAGAGAGAGAGAAATTTGAACCATTACACACAACCAAGAGAGGCGCTGGGTTTCAGGTTTCAGTTTTCACTGCAAACTGTGGATCTTACCTCTAGTTTATTCAAAAGATCTTGAGGTTTTTAAGTCTGTCCAGGAAGTCAGGGCCTAACTGATGATTTCATGTTGAAATCATGCAAAACCCATACGCTCGTGAGCTGGGAGATGAAACTGGATGAGACAAAAATGTTCAAGTGAAATTGTAGTCAGTCTTTACAGGCTCATTGAAACCTGAAGAGCGGGCAGTGAATAAAACCAGGCCACTGGAATTTGGAGACTTTCTTGCAGGAACTTGTAGTAAAATGAGACAGCTTGGTTTCACTCAAGTCCTTGAGAGACTCTTGGAGAAACTGTGGGGGAAAACTTGAAGGCTTTCTGTTTGCTTTTCTCTCTTTCTTGAGTTCCAATGATTGCCATTCTAAGTATTTATGATGGCCACCGTGGTCAAACCTATCTCCATTGGCCTTCCTGCTCTCTTTTCATGCAAGTTCCCGGTACACCATCATCAAATGGCTCTTACAGAGCTGTGCCGCGTATAGAGTCTCACTGTACATTTGTCTGTGCCTTCGTCTGAAACAAGCAGACCCTGGAGGCTGCTGGTCTTGGCCCAGGCTCCTAGAAGCCTAGGCTGGGTTGGGAGTGGTGGTAGGATTTGTGTTTGGGAGGTGATGGCGCCAAAAAGGAGACACAATGTTCAGGAACCATGCCCATCCATGTCAGGCAGATGAAAAGGAACAGAGTTGTTGATCTGAAGGGGAGAGTCAGAGAGGATGAATCCAGGTACAGGACCAAAGTTGAGAAAATCTTCAAAGACAGAGCATTCAGTGGAGCAATGAGACCCCAGAATGTGGCCAAAGTTGCCTTCCCTAGCACACCAGAATCTCTGTAATGAAGAGGAGGCTCTTAAGTGCCCTGTGTCAGTTGGTTAAGAGTCCTGAAGGCACAGTTGTTAAAGCGCTAGGCTGATAACCCAAAGGTTGGTTGTTCAAATCCACCAGCTGCTCCATGGGACAAAGATGTGGCAGTCTGCTTCCATACAGATTACAGCCTTGGAAACCCAATGGGGCAGTTCTACTCTGTCCTATAGGGTTGCTATGAGTCGGAATTGACTTGACAGCAGTGGGTTTGTTTTGTTTTTTTGGTATGAGTTGGTTGCAGAGAACACAATCAATTATGTTTGGGTTAAGCAGAAAGGGTTTATTTCAGGGATTTGTATGGCTTATAAAATCATCAAGAGAGCTGAAGAAACAGACTCAAAACTTAAGTTTTAGGAGCAACTCCCTGAGTATCACGGAAGACCAGACCACCAAGGGAGCCATGGTTTCTTCTGCATTTGGGAGTCTGCATTCCTCATTACAGAGCTGGCTATAGAACGCCCCTGCCATTGCTGTGATCAGGGGACTGCTCTGATGGGGGAGGCTGACATCCCCAGACACTTGCTGTACCTGCTGTAATTGGCCCCAGTAAAATGAATGCCCCATGCCTAACCTGACACTCAGGGAGCTAGTGATTGGAGGCTGGAGCCTCTGCTTCCACCACTACAGAAAAACGATGCCTGCATGAGCGACCTGCACAGAGGAGCAGCAAAAAACAGCAGAAGCAGAGGAAGCCTCTTTTTGCCTACATCTACCCAACTCTAACATTTTCAGGGCCCTGGGCAAAAGTGATGGAACCCTGGTGGTGCAGGTCAGCTGTTCAAATCCACTGGCTGCTCACTGGAAGCCCTATGGGGCAGTTCTATTCTGTCCCATAGGGTCTCTAGAGGTAAGAATCAGGTTTGGTTTTTCTTTTTAGGGAGGAGCAAAAGTGGGAATGGAGGTCGATTTATCATATATCTTAATAGCTGAAAGTTGCAAATTAAGCTACAAGCTGGTTAATAAAATGTTCTATCTTCGTACCTTGACAAATATAAAAATGCAGACTCTCAGGGTCAAACTGAGATTCTTGGACTCCTCTGAAGTTCATGCCAGAATGTGGCAGTGTGGGTAGAGCTAGCCCCGCCCCAGTCTCTTTCCACCACTGGCTTCCTCCACACCACCAAGGGCTTTGTGCACACATGTGAGGACACTCCAGCTCACGTGGCCAAGCTCTGCCCACACAACATCCTCCTGCTCCCACCCTACAGCTGCCCATTGACCACCCCTTAGTGGACCTTGCTTTGCTTAGCAATTTTACTGTTGACATCTACTTCTTTCACTGTTTTCTTTCCTATCCACACAATTGATTTAAAGGATTTGGAGAAGGAAGAAGTGCTTCTCTTAACAAAGAGTTGGATGACCATGGATCTACAGTCTAGGAGACAGCATAGCAAGGTGGGAAGTGCTTGGGCTTTGGCAGTATCTGTATCTGCCAAGTTTCCTAAGTTCTCAAAACCTTAGTTCCCTCATCTTTGAAATGGGAATAATAGGGTCTACTTCTTAGGAAAATGCATGTATAGTGCTTAATACAGGTCTTTCACAGAGTAAGTGCTTAGAAAAAATGTTAGCTGTTATTATTATTGTTGTGGTTACAAATTAATAAGTAAGACTGACCACATTGGAGCAGTCATATTGTCAGGGCCAAGATTCCTGTGTCTTGAACTAGATTTCTATTCTGATGAATTCTTGTACTTCGCCACCGTGCCCTGAGCCAGTTATGGATATGGCTTAGAGCAGACTAGAAAATAGTTTTCATGTTGCTTGCCCATTCTGGCTGATAATGGCTGCCTGGAGAACTGTGTTAAGGAGAAATGAGATCAAATCTGGGCACAGTGCTGTGATTGATTACCAATGTCTGTCCTGGGTGAGGGAAGAGTTGGGGCTGTAGATGTGCCAAACGTTTGCTATTCCTTGGCTAGACCCCATTCTAGAGCGGTAGGGAAGAAGATGGACTCGCAGAGAAATACTGGGTTTGAGTGCCACTTCTCCCACTTCCCGGCTCTGTGATCATGGGCAGGTTATTTAACCTGCCTTTACTTAGTTGCTTCATCAGATTTATTCTGCCTACCTTATAGGGTTATTTGTGAAGATCAAATGAGATAATGCTTGTAAAGACATCATCAATTATTAGGTGTTATATAAACACAATATGTTTTTGTTATTAGTGTGTGGTATTTGGCAAGTTTGTACTTGACAAGGAGGGGCAGCCAAGGCAGTGATACTTTTTGGTCTACCTCTGCCTGTATCATATTAGCACAGACTGCTGTTATTTCCTTTAGCTTCTGAGTGATGATCTATTGGGAAAGAACCTGGTAGGGCAGAAAAACTTGTATTTAAAACCAGATGTTGGCTCACTTATTGACTGTGTAATTTAGATCAAGTTTTATAACCTATATGAGCCTCAGTTTCTTCATCTGTAACATGGAGATGTAATAATAATAATAATATCTGTTTTAAATAACTCCCAGGGTGATTGTATAGCTTGAAGGTGACACACACACAAGTAAGGGCTTGGAAAACTGAAAGTGTTAGTAGTTATGGTCCTTCATTATGATCTGAGCCAAATAAATTCTCATTCTACAAACTTCTGTTCCACTCTGCTCTCCTTCTCTTCTCCATGATCCCTAAACAGCCCCCAACATTCCTATCCCATTTCTGGTATAAACTGAGGTACAACCTCCATGAGCTCTTGGTGCCAACACCAGATTACTAAAGGTAAAATCAAGATTGAGCCATTAATTGGAAGTCAGAAGATCAGGGAACAAAAGCCAAAACCTAGTGCTCAAAGCAAAGCTGGAGTGGGGATGAGTGGTACTGGGGGGTCCAAAGGCAGGCCCCAATCCACAAGGAGCATAGCTGGGGGAGAAAGTAACTGATCACCTACGAGGACAGTGTTGTGAACAGTCTAGCCTAGAAGCACCAGCCCTAGGCCTTTCGCGACCTTGACTCAGTCTTTGCAACTCTTCAAAAAGTTCTGGGCCCTAATGGTTGCCCTGACAGGGAACACAACAGAGAGTCCCTGACAGTGCAGGAGAAAAGTGGGGTGCAGAAAGCAAATTCTAGTAAAAAGACCAGACTTAAAGGTCTGACAGAGACTGAAGGGACCCGAGAAGACATGGTCCCCGGACTCTCTGTTAACCCAGAACTGAAACCATTCCCGAAGCCAGCTCTTCAGACAAAGAATAGACTGGACTATAAGACATGAAATGATACTCATGAAGAGCGTGCTCCTTAGTTCAAGTAGATACACAAGACTAAATGGGTAGCTCCTGTCCGGAGGTGAGATGAGAAGGTAGAAAGTGTCAGGAGCTGGTTGAATGGACACAGGAAATCCGGGGTGGAAAGGAGGAGTCTGCGGTCACATTATAGGAATAGCAACTAGGGTCACATAACAGCGTGTTTATAAATTTTTGTATGAGAAATTAACTTGAGCTGTAAACTTTCACCTAAAGCACAATAAAAAAAAAAAAAAGAAAGAAAGTTCGGGTCCTGGCCAAGGGTGTTAGAGACCCGTTGGTGTGAGGCTGCTGTACAACACACATCACCTTGTTTCCCCTCTCCACGCTCCATATAGTCCTTCTTTATACCCTAAAAACCTTAAGCGAAAAGAACAGCACCATTTGATCAAGGTTCTCCTTGCGTCTCTGGTGATGATGCAAACCAAGGTGGTTGGATAAAGATGCGGAATGAGATAGAACGAAACACCAGAGTAAAAGGTATCTGCTTTTGCTCAATTAGCAACCAGAGGAGCAGTTCCATTATGTCGACTACTTCCTCATATTCTGCTGATAGAGGGGAAAAGGATTTTCAATACTGTATGCTCAGAGCTTAGAATAGTCCCTGGCATGGAATAGGTGCTCAATAATATTTGTTGAATTAGTAAGGAATGAAGGAAACTCAGCCCATACCAGCAGCTACTCTGGTACCCAAAACACTGCCTGTCATTGAGAAAGAAAGGACACAACAATGGTTATTAAATTTACAGTCCATTTCTTCCACAGAGTACATTTGGCCTTATCTTTAAGAAGTGGGCCTCCCTAGGAGTGGGATGAAGAGTGTTAGGGGGTAAATCTCAGAGGTGCTGGCCTTTCCTTAGCCCATGTCCCTTGCCACTCCTAGGTGACCTTGCTCCACCTCTGGCACCTAAGGGCCCCATTCTAAAGCAAATCTCAACCTGAACAGGGCCTTATGTTTCTAAGCTGTCACTAAATCCTTTCCCTTATCAAAACTTATTGTGATTCTGCATCTCACTCAATGACAGCCTAGCATTAGAGAGCTGGAAGTGACCTCATCCATCACTAAGTCCCATCCTTAATTTATAAATGAGGGAACTGAGGTTCAGAGGAGTGAAGCAACTTGGCTAAGGTCATACAGCAGGACTCCTAGCTCCCAGTCTATGGCTCTTCCTTTTCCCTTGACACTGTCTTCTGTTGGCTGACAGTTGGTAAAGAATTTTTCAGATGTAAGAATCCCCTTGAAAGTGTTTATTCAGCTGTCCCTATAGTGTACTGCCAAATATGGATATTTAGGGCATTTGGCTGATTGGGAAAAGGAACTGAGTCAGGCCCTTCAAACTCTCAACCTCCAAGCTTGGCTGCTTGACTGGCTGTCTACTACACCTACAGAGAAAGCTAGCTTTAGGTCCCAGACTCCCTTACATCAATTATCCCACTGTCCAGACAGAAGAGAGGCCTTGTGGGAAGCCAGTCTGTGGCCCAAACCTGACCTCATGCTGGGTTGTCCTTTCTTGTTTCCTAATGGTATTTTGCCCCTAGCTATTTTCACCGCTGAATAATGACTCTAGTCTGTAGAAAGATGAGCATGTTGCCTGGTGCATGTGCTGACTTTGTACAATGGCCAGGCCAAACCAAGGGCAAGACGTGCCCTGACGGTCATTCTTAAAGTGCTTTACAGTTTACAACACCCTGAGAGAAGGCTGATGCATGCCCCAACAGCCATCTGTGCTTCCCCAGCACCCAGCCAGCCCCACCAATGCTATTGAGATGGCCTCTTGTTGCTTATTGTAGGTCAGGTTTGCTTACAGTAGGTGCCTTCTCTGAAAGGCCCTGAGCATGTATTTATAAAACCTAAACTGCCATTAAGAAGTGGAGTTTAGTAAGCAAAAACCAGCCAACCCACCAACCAAACTGGGAAGGGGAAGGAGGGTGAAGATTCCCGTTTGAGTTGTCAGATTTAACAAATAAAAATACAAGATTCCCAGTCATATTTGAATTTCAAATAAACAATGAATACTTTTTTAGTATAAATATATCCTGTACAATATTGGGGACATACCCATTGTCTTAGTTACCTTGTGCTGATGTAACACCAATACCATAAGTAGGTGGCTTTAAAGAACAGAAATTTATTTTCTCATCATTCAGGATGCTAAAAGCTCAAATCTGGGGTCTCACTGAGTTGACTCCTTTCATGTCGGTAGCCCAGGTGTTCCTTGGCATTCCTTGGCTTGTAGATGATCCTCACATGGTGTCTGTTGTCTGTCCCCTGTATGTATGTCTCTGTATCAATTCTGCACTTTTTATAACTTAGAAGTGATTAGATTTAGAACCCATCCTACTCAGGTATGACCTAATTAACGTAACAAAGAAGACTCTATTTCCAAATGCAATCTATTTGCAGGTATACTGTCCAACATTTCAATAAATATTTTGGGGAGACATGATTGGATTCATAATAGCCATACTAAAAATTTATTTATTGTTTATCTGTATCTGAAATTCCAGTTTAACTGGGATCCTATATTTTTCTGACAACCCTAGTTCCCATGGAATTCCAAGGTCAGGATATCCTCTGAAACACACCTTGACTCTTGTCTGTTAGAGCTAAGTCTGGGGACTCTTTCAGTCCCGGCATTAACAGCTCTGCTTGATTGTTCCCGTTCTCCGCACTGGACCGGGGACTTCGGGAAGTTCCACAGGAAGCTCACACATTATCCCTGCTTCTGGGAATTCCCAACAGCAGGAGCTGCACAGCCAGTTCAGGGAAAACAAATGTCACGGTGAAGTCAGCACATTTATATATATGCAATCTTGTTAAAGACATTTTATTCCTCAATATCCCTGAATAAAGTCAGCAATATTACTGCCTCTGCTTAAGGTGAGAAAACAAGCACTCAGCTGAGAGTAAGCGCCAGGTGAGGGAAAAGTTGAAAGTCAATCCCAGTTGTCAGGCTCTAAGACCAACTGCACCTGTCCTTTTCGTTAGGACATACTGATTTATTATCACAGTTGAATACATTTTTCCCCCAAAATAATTGCATTGTGTTTTTCTATTTACGAAAATAACCTTTCATTATCACAGAAAGCTTGGAACATACAGGTAAAGAAGAAAGGAAGAGAAATCACCAAGGGAAGTAATTTCATCTTTGAGAGAGGGCTACCATTAACATCTAAGTGTATAGTCTTCCATTCTGCTTTCTCTTTATATATATTAAAATAGTATTAGTCTTAAATAAAAAGGCCAAGTCCTCTTACCATCTACATGCATATATGTTGTTGTTAGGTGCAATAGAGTCAGTTCTGACTCATAGCAACCCTATGTACAACAGAAAGAAACACTGCCTGGTCCTGCACCATCCTCACAAACGTTGCTATGTTTGAGCCCATTATTGTAGTCACTGTGTCAGTCCATCTTGTTGAGGGTGTTCCTTTTTTTCATTGACACTCTACTTTACCAAGGATGATGTCTTTCTCCAGGGACTGTTCCCTTCTGACAGTATGTCCAAAGTACGTGAGAAGAAGTCTAAAGATCCTAAGGGGCATTCTGGCTGTACTTCCAAGATAGATTTGTTCGTTCTTCTGGCAGTCCGTGGTATGTATATTCGGTATTCTTCACCAACACTGTAATTCAAATGCATCAGTTCTTCTTCTGTCTTCCTTATTCATTGTTCAGCTTTTGCGTGCATATGGGGCAATTGAAAATACCATGGCTTGGGTCAAGTGCACCTTAGTCCTCAGAGTGACATCTTTGCTTTTTAACACTTTAAAGAGGTCTTTTGCAGCAGATTTGCCCAATGCAATAAGTCATTTGATTTCTTGACTGCTGCTTCCATAGGCGTTGATTGTGGATCCAAGAAAAATGAAATCCTTGACAACTTCAATCTTCTCTCCGTTTATCATGATGTTGCTTACTGATCCGGTTGTGAGGATTTTTGTTTTCTTTATGTTGAGGTGTAATTTATACTGAAGGCTGTAGTCTTTGATCTTCAAAGTAAGTGCTTCAAGTCCTCTTCACTTTTAGCAAGCAAGGTTTTGTCAGCTGCATATCACAGGTTGTTAATGAGTCTTCCTCCAATCTTGATGCCATGTTCTTCTTCGTATTGTCCAGCTTCTTGGATTATTTGCTCAGCATACAGATTGAATAAGTGTGGTGAAAGATACAACCCTGACACACACCTTTTCCAATTTTAAACCACTCAGTATCCCCTTGTTCTGTTCGAACGACTGACTCTTGGTCTATGTACAGGTTCCACAAGAGCACAATTAAGTGTTCTGGAATACATGTATAAAATATGTAAAAGTAAATTGTGATCTGTTATACATGTGGAGATAATCATGCATATATATGCACAAACATATCTATATGTAGTATGAACATAAATGATTTTAAAATTAGATGATTCATTTTTGGCAATAACTAGAACTTAAGACTAAGCACAGGACCCCGGTGATGCAACAGTTAATCATTTGGCTGCCAACCAAAAGGTCACAGTTCAAACTCACCAGCATCTCCACAGGAGAAAAGACCTAGTGATCTGCTCCCATAAAGATTACAGCCTAGGAAACTCTATGAGGTAGTTCTCCTCTGTCATACAGGGTCACTATGAGTCAGAATCGACTTGATGGCACACACTAACAACAAGGATAAGCACAGAAAGAGGACGGAACGTACCAAACAATGTTCTGATAAAGAAGAAAGTGTGGACAGTGAAGGACAAAAGGACGATATGCTGTAACCATGATGGGTGAACTCCACCTTCAGCGGGTCCTCCATATCGAATGTTGCAAGAGAACCAAACCAATGCCAAATAAAACCCCAGCTGGTCCATTGTTTCAGACCCAAGGTGCCCTTTTACTCATTTTTTATGCAGGAACTATTTGCCTGGAACATCATTTCTAAGTCAGAAGCAGTGTCCAGTTCCTAATGAGAAAAAACTAGCGCAGCTCTAAGTGTAAATTCCTGAACAGTGGAAGACAAAGCCACACTACTTCAGGCCATGATTTTGACCAATCATAACGTGCACGGACAAATTACATTTAATATTAAAATGCATCTAGGCAGAATTTGAAGCTAGAATTTTCAAATGCTCCGTGGCCTGATCAGGAACACCAGTAAGGCCAATTATTTGGTTCTGCTGATGTCTTGGGTTATTCTGTTGTGTGACTGCCACCTAGTGGCATACATTAACTTTACCTAGGGGGTCTTGGAATTCTGTAGCCCACCTTGTCCATTGTTTAGAAAAACAGCGCTATGGGTAAGCATTCTCTGCTATTGCTGAACTTAAATTAATTTTTTTCTTTTTATCTTTCATTCTACGTCTTCTTAATCCATTCTGAATACTACAAAGTCACTCACCTCCTTGAAAATGAAACATTTTCTTCTCTTCTCCATGCCACTAGTCAAAAAAACCCAAACGTCAACCTGCAAAACCCTCTCCATGCCTCTCATTCCAGTTCCTCGTTTATTCGCAGTTGTTTTATTGATAAGATGAAGAATTACTGCCTTCTTTCTCCCCACCCAGCTACTTCCACTGTATTCCTTCTTCTAGTTCATATCATGAGATGCAAGGGCTCCTTAAGAGAGAAGCCTCTGAAAGAGAATTTGCTAAAGACAGCTGAAGAACTGAGAATAGTGCTACACCTGTTACTTAACTGAGGTCCTAGTTAAGTAAACACTTCTTATTACCGAGATTTCCAAGGTTCAAAAGTAATAATTCTGATATTGGTGGCTGTGATGGTTAAGACTTTGTGCCATCTTGGCTGGGCCATGATTCTCAGTGTTTTGGCAGTTGTGATTGCTTCCCTGATGAGATTTGCTATGTGATCACCCCCATGATGGGATCTGCTGTGAGCAGCCAATCAATTGAAAGGGAGTTTCCTTGGGTGTGTGGCCTGCATCCATATATAAGTGGATGGTCTGGATTGTGCCTGCTCTGGATCCTGCAGCTGGCTCCTGTTCATCTGACCTCCAGTTCTTGGGACTTGAACTAGCAGCTTACCTTCATTCTTGCCTGACAGTCTTGGGATTCGTTGATCTTCACAGTCTGTGAGCAAGAGTGCTGCTGTCCCACCTGCTGATCTTGGGTTCACCAGCCCCTGCGGCTACGTGAATCAGGAGAAGCCTTGTGGGCTTCCTTGCTGATCTTGGGATTTGTTGACCTTCACAGCCTGTGAGCAAGAGTCCTGCTCTCCGACCTGCTGATCTTCAGTTTGCCAGCCCCTGCAGCTACATGAATCAGAAGAAGCCTCTATCCTGATCCACGGACTTGGGATGTTCCAGCCTCTACAGCTGCATGAGCCATTTCCTTGATATAAATCTTTCTCTCTATATATTTATACGCTTTACTGGTTTTGCTTCTCTAAAGAACCCAGCCTAAGACAGCAGCTCTTTGTAATGAATACATGCATAAAAAATGTCATGTATCTTTTTTGTATTTTAAAGTAAGCATATATCTATATCTTTATGATACGGCAGAAAACAAATAAGTCAAAATATAGTTAGACACAGTACAAAACGAATACCAAGGATGCAAAATGGCAAGACAGTGGTGAAGAGAGTTGGAACCTTGTGTTGATGAATCAGTTTGCCACACATCTCCTCCATCATACCCAGACACATTCTATCCTCTTCTCTGCTCTGCTCTGTGCCTCAGGAGGCTTGAGGTCCGTCATCTAGGCTCTTTTGCCAACTGGTTTCTGGTTAGGCTCAACCAACAAAAAGCACCATCAGGAGAATGGAAGGAAGAAGAAAGTAAGTTGGGAGTGGGAGTGAGGGTACTTCATTCACCCTGCTTCTTCCCTGCTGGGGCCATGTTTGTGGCAGTGGCATAGCCCTTGGTGACCCCTGTTTCTGCTTGGAGGCCTCTGCTTATCACATACCCTCATCAACATTGAGCATTAACAGATTTTTAAGTCTTGATATGTGAAAAATGGCAACTCTGATTAATCAGCATTTATTCCTCCACTGGACTCTATTTTCTCCTCTTGTTTTTTCAGACCTGGGGGTGGTAACAGCTTCCTGCTGTTGCTTCTCCCTGGGTGCTTCATTACCCTGTTTATTCCCTTAACCCTGCCCACACCTCTGTGGACATTAAACTCTCTTCATCTAAACCATCTGGGTTGAATGATTTCCTCTGCTGGGATCCTGACAGACCTGATGATTGCTTTGACCCAATCTGTGTCTCTGGGCTTGGACACATATTATTTGAAATGGAAGCTATCACCAGAGCTCTGGGTAAGATCTCTGATTTATTTCATTTATTTAACCTGGAACATGCACTTCCCTGTCCACTGTTCCAGGAGACATATGAACAGTGACCTTAATTTTCCAAATTAAAAGTGGGGACACATAGTCTGAAAGGCAATTTTCTGACTTGCTGATTTGCTTCTTTGAAAAATCTTGTAAAAATAATGTTATTTTACAATTAGTGGAACACTGAAAACACACACGCACACATGAAATTAGGAAAATCTCTGAAAATCCTGCATGTATATTATAATAAATGTGGGGCAGGGATTATTAACTTGACCCAAAATGTGTGCTCTGGGTTGAAGGTGGTTGTATAAATGCACTTAAGGATTTGTTTTCTTCTTAGGAATTGGAATTATAAATACAACCTGTAATTTTTAAAACATGATTAGAGAGGAAAATAGAAGTTGGTATCAAATGCTACACCAGGAGGTCTTTATTTATATGCTGTGCATCAGTGTCAAGTTTAAGTTCAGTTCAACAAATGTTGCTGGAGCACCTAGTATGTGCGGACCCTGAGGGATTAAAATGAGGAGTAAATAAGAACCCTGTCTTCAAAGAAGCAGGTATTTTTTTGGGGACACAGACAAAACAAAGAAGCACATGTCTTGCTGTTGTGCTATAAGACAAGCCTTGGGTGTGTTTTCACAAGGAAAGAAATAAAATTAGGGTAATTCTTGGCTTTAGTCAATTAAGTTTCTTATTTTATCTTGATTATGAAAAAGAAAATATGCTCATTATAGAAGATTTTGTTCATTCCTCCACCCAGTTATGCGACTGTCACGTGTAACACACCCTCATCAACATTCATCATGAGCAGATTTTTGAGTCTTTACATGTGAAAAATGACAAGGCTGATTAATCAGCATTTATTTCATGAAATCAGACATTGTTATTTTTTTTTTCTTTTCCATTTGTATTTTATGTTTTGTAAACTTTTAATGCCCTTTTTCCAATGATCAATTGGATTAAAATCTTGTTTTCTTACTGTTGTGTGTGGACAGCTGATAGAGGAAGGATGTTAACCTTTCATGTGACATTCTTAAGGAATAATTGTTCTTGGTTTCTTACTTATCCTTTAATTTTGTTTGTGATGTTTTTGTTGTGTAGAAATTCTACATTTTTATAGAGTCAGGGAGATTTACTCTTGGAGATTTCTTGCATGATTAGAAAATTTGGAAAAATCCTCCTCCATCCACAGACAAATACCCACTCACATCTTGTTTGTGTGTGTGTGTAGTATGACTTTTAAAAATACGTAATTCTTTAATTTATCTCTAATTTATTATTATATATGATAATGGGTCTAGCTCTTTGTAATGAATACATGCAGAAAAAATGTCATGTATCTTTTTCATATTTTAAAGTAAAGATATATCTATATCTCCATGATATGGCAGAAAACAAATAAGTCAAAATATAGTTTGACACGGTACAAAACAAATACCAAGGATGCAAAATGTATAATTTTAAGTTTCTTTCAAAATAGCTATCTAGCTATCCTATTAACATTACAAAAGTACCTATAAGGTCCATATATACACCATAGCTAGAAAACCAACCCTGATGTTTTTCTAGGCTATCTATTTTGCATTGTTGACTTGTCCATCTATTCCTTGTCTCAATATTATATCCTATTCATTGTGCATCTGTTATGTGCTAGGCACTATGCTATCCAAAAAGCAAAAAACAGAAGAAACAAACCCATTGCTGCTGAGTCAATTCTGACTCATACTATTCTTGGTAACCAAAAACCAAACCAAACCCGTTACCATTGAGTCAATTTCAACTCATGGTGACCCCATGTGTTATAAAGTAGGACTGCTCTATAGGGTTTTCTTGGGTGTAATCTTTATAGAACCAGATCACCAGGTCGTTCCTTTATGGCACCGCTGGGTATGTTCAAACCACCAACTTTTAGGTGAATGGTCGAGCACAAGCCATTTGTGCCACTTAAGTACTGGAGTATAAAATGCTCAGCAAAGGAGACTATGTGCTACATTCAGGGAGGTTCTAGTTTAGGAGATGTGGCAGACATTCATCTTGTTATGATTCAAATAAATAATTTGTGATTATGATACTAAAGGAGTTATCAGAACATAGTACTTGGACCTGATCCTCTTTTTGAGGGGTGGGGGTATGACTGCTAAGGAAACAATCACAAATAAAGAAAATTAAAAAATGCTTTTTGCATGAGAGTATTCATCAAGGTGCTATTTATAATAGAAAAAAATTATAATAACCTAAATATTTAGCTATGGAATATTAAAAATTATTAGAAATCTAAACGATGAGTATGTTGTAAAAGGCAAAATATTTAATAAAGTTGAAAATTTGGAAAAAAAGACGGTATATGTAGTTATGTTACATACATGAAACAAATACACCTGTACTTAGAAAAACATTTGACCACAACATATCAAAATACTGGAGGGGTCGTTTTGGGGTAGAGAAGCTTTGGGTGGCTTTTCCTCCTGCTTTTATCTGTTTTCTAAGTTGTCTTTAATGAGTATTTCTTTTAAATGAATACGTTCTTCTCTTCCTTCCTCCCTCCAGGCCAGACCATGAAAATAAAAAAGATAAACATACTGTTATATGGATTAGGTTCTCAATTAAAGATAATTTGCAAACTGGGAAAACTTTTTTAACATCTATCATTATATTTAAATATCCATAGAACTCTATACCCAAATAATGCTTAAATATTACCCAACCCTTTGTTGTTGTTAGGTGCCGACGAGTCAGTTCCTACTCATAGCGAACTTATGTACAACAGAACGAAACATTGCCCGGTTCTGTGCCATCCTCACAATCTTTGCTATGTTTGAGCCCATTGTTGTAGCCACTGTGTCAATCCATCTCGTTAAGGGTCTTCCTCTTTTTCACTGACCCTCTACTTTACCAAGCATGATGTCCTTCTCCAGGGACTGGTTCTTCCTGCTAACATGCCCAAAGAATGTGAGACGAAGTCTTGCCACCCTTGCTTCTGAGGAGCATTCTGGCTGTACTCCTTCCAAGACAGACTTGTTCATTCTTCTGGCAGTCCGTGGTATATTCAATATTCTTTGCCAACACCATAATTCAAAGTCATCGATTCTTCTTTGGTCTTCCTTATCCATTGTCCAGCTTTCGCATGCATATGAGGTGATTGAAAACACCATGGCTTGGGTCAGACTCACCTGAGTCCTTAAAGTGATGTCTTTGCTTTTGAACACTTTAAAGAGGTCTTTTGCAGCAGATTTGCCCAATGCAATACATCGTCGTTTGATTTCTTGACTGCTGCTTCCGTGGGCATTGATTGTGGATCCAAGTAAAATGAGATCCTTGACAACGTCAATCTTGTCTCCATTTATCATAGTGTTGCTTATTGGTCCAGTTGTGAGTTTTTTTTTCTTTATGTTGAGGTGCAATCCATACTGAAGGCTGTAGGCTTTCATCTTCATCCATAAGTGCTTCAAGTCCTCTTCACTTTCAGCAAGCAAGGTTGTGTCATCTGCATATTGCAGGTTGAATTCAGATATGCATTTGCAGTTCAAAAACCCCAAAATGCTAGCACAGTATAGAAGTGGGCAGATGTTTGGAATACTTTCTTGGAAAGATCAGCAATGAAAAAGGACATTCCAAAAATCTAATCATCCTAGTAGACCTACATCTTTGTCCTTCACTTTGTTATTAACTGAGACCCCATTGAGCTCCTTGTTGTAAGTCTGAGCTCACAGACTTATAATGTCTTATAGTCTGCTTGCTAGCTGGAAACTTCCAGAGCCTGGAACTCCATGTTCCAGCCTGGCAGCACTGCTGCTGAGTTCTTCTTCATGGTGGTATCATGTATGTGGTCCTGAAGGTAGGACTCCATGGCACACATGAGAGGGAACTGTACAGATATACTTAGATCAGGGCATCAGGAAAGTTGCAATTACAGAGAATGGAAGACATATCCTAAAGAGGAGGACAAGCCCTAAAGAATTAATAAGTTTTAATAGTTAAAGTGATTCATCTGCTGATGAATTCCTATCTCAGTGATTCCTGTCTGCTTCTCTCTGTGTACATTTAAAAAAGGAGTTTTAAGATTTTATAAAATCTCACTAAAGCTAGTTTTGTTCCCTTCTTAAAGGCAAAACATTACTTAATTTATCCATTGTCTTTTGCCACTGCAAAAAAAATAGTCATTGAAGTGGCGAAGAAAGCTGGCATCCATTTTGCCTGGGACCCTTATGAGGACCATAAAAAATAAATAATTTTTAGTTAAAGAAACTTTATACTATCTTTATAAACAAGACTGGGAGAAATAGATCAACTCTGAATGTGCAGGTGATGTTCAAGGGCAATGCTTTGAGTGTCACTACCCAGGTTTTGGGTCCCTGGATGGCATAAACAGTTAAGTGCTGAGATGCTAACTTAAAGGTTGGAAGTTGGAGTTTAGGGGTTCGAGTCCACCCAGAGGTGCCTCGGAAGAAAGGCCTGGCAATCTCCTTCTGGAAAATCAGCCACTGAAAACCTTATGGAGCACAATTCTACTCTGACATGCAAGTGGGGTTGCCTTGAGTTGGAATCGACTTGACAGCAGTTGATTTTGTGTTTTTGTTTTGTTTTTTACCCAGGTTTTAATCCTGAATTTGGCTGCTGTATCAGTCAATGTTCTAACAAGACACAGCGGGCATATTCAGATTTGGTCACTTCAGTAAAGTTTTATAAAGGGACAACAGAGTAGTGTGATGAGTCGCATTACCACTCCTAAGCCTAAAGGAAGAGGAGGAAGCAGTTATCAGAAGAGACAGAGAACATGCTAGCTGTGTGGAGAGGCCAACTTCACAGGAGCTGGAACCTCTAGGGGAGAGATGCAGCCAGCCTGAGGTGATATTGCAGGCAGGGAGCTAGGGGAACAAAGACTTCCATCCCTCTTTCCTCCCTCTTTATGATCTCCTGGAACTGCTTCCCATTGTCTGAATACAATTGGGACACCAGAGAGCAAGGGGTACTGTTGATAAAGTCAGTCTCTTGGGATACAGAGAAGGGTGAAAAAGGGTGGAGAATGGGTTTTGTAGGCAACCAGAAGATAAACAGACCAACTACTTTTCAGAAATAATGTGGGCTCTGTTTTCTGGGAAGCAATAACAATTTGAGCATGACTTTTAAAAACTAGAAAAAGGAAATAAAAGATTCTCCTTAAAGGTAGAAATTAAAGTGAAGATCGTGTGCTTGTCTATAAAATCTACTTTTTTCTACAGACATACATACTCATACAAACACAGACATACACACACACACTCACACTCGTACACATCCAGCTAGTCCAAATAAGTGCCTGTGACAAGAGAATTACATGGGGCAGTGATTAACATAGGCAGGAAACAGACTATCCGATGAGGGGTCGCTACCTCTAGGCCCATTTCCTGCCCCTGAATCATTTTCGTGATAATGCAAGAACTTTCGGGAAATACAAAGGACAGTTTTCACTTTAACAATTAAGCATTTCAGCTGCCTTGAAAAATATGCCAAGGAAACGTGACCCAAACTAGCTCTGAACCTATTCTCTAATCCACAACCATCCAAGTAAACCGGAGGATCCTTGTAAAATCACTCAGCCCAGACACATTAACATACCAATAGTACCTTATCAGACATCTGCAATAACAGCCAAATAAAACTCATAATAATACCTTGTATTTTTCTCTTTTCTTTTTTTTTTAGTACTTTACAGTTTCCAAAGAGGTTTAATAGGACATGGGTACCCAGTCATATTCCTTTGCCCTTTTGGAAGATAGAGACACCATCAAGTAATTTGTTTCTTTAACCCATTGCTCAACACAAGTGTCCAGCTTATCGCTGACATTGAGTAAACGTTTGCCAAGTTGAATTAATCTAAAAGAGGCAGGAAAAAAAAAAAACTGGAAAATTGAGCATATGAAGCTTTGGTTTCTTCTCTATGATGAGATAGTTTTAAAAAGAGAAGTGCGAGCTACTGTTTTCATGATCTAGATCCATAAATGAAAACTCAGCAAGACTGGCCTCTGCTACTGTGGAGTGTAGAATAGTGGACTCGGTTTAAATGGCCAATGAGCACATGAACAGATGGTCAACATCATTAGCCATGAGGGAAATGCATATCAAAACCACAGTGAGATGTCACTTCACACCCACTAGGATGGCTATAGTTAAAAAATGGAAAATAATAAGTGTTGGTGAGGATGTGGAAAAAATTGAAACCCTTGTCCATTGCTGGCGGGAATGTAAAATGATTCAGCTGCTGTGAAAGTTTGGAGGTTCCTCAAAAAGTTAAACATAGAATTGATGAGAATTGACTCATCAATTCCACTCCTATGTATATACACAAAAGAATTGAAAACAGGTATTCAGACAGATACTTGTGCACCAATGTTCACAGCAGCATTATTCACAATAATCAAAAAGTGGAAACAACCATAATGTCCATCAACTGATGAATGGATAAACAAAGTGTGGCACATTATATTCAGCCATATAAAAGGATGTAGTGTTGATATATCCTTAGAAGCAAGGATGGTGAGACTTCATCTCATGTACTTTGAACATGTTATCAGGAGGGACCAGTCGCTGTAGGAAGTTATCATGCTTGGTGTCTTAGTCATCTAGTGCTGCTATAACAGAAATACAACCAGTGGATGGCATTAAGAAAGAGAAGTTTATTCTCTCACAGTCTAGTAGGCTACAAGTCCAAATTCATGGCATCAGCTTCAGGGAAAGGCTTTCTCTGTTGGTTCTGGAGGAAGGTCTGTGTCATCAATCTTCCCTTGGTCTAGGAGCTTCTCTGTGCAGGAACCTCATCAAAGTAAGCTGTGCAAGAAATTCAGCTTTATTTTTCTATACTTGGCCTTAATTTTTTGAAGTTGTTATTCCCTTTGCATAACAGACACTTAATCTCTGTCATTTCAAATTCCTCTCTGTTATGGATTAAACTGTATCCCCCGAAAAGAAATGTGGAGGTTCTAACCCCTGTACCTGAAAATATGACTCAGGTCCAAAGGACATGCTCTGCTCCTGGCACTGCTTTCTTGGTGGTATGAGGTTCCCCTGTCTCTCTGCTCGCTTTCTCTCTTTTATATCTTGAAGGAGATTAGTTTAAGAGAGTAATCTTGTAGACCTCATCAATATAACTGCTGCTAATCTATCTTATCACATCGTAGTGATAGCATTCACAACACATAGGGAAATCACATCAGATGATAAAATGGTAGGCAATCATGTAATACTGGGAATCATGACCTAGCCAAGTAGACAGATATTTCTGGGGGCACAATTCAATCCATGACAGTTAGTAAAGTAGAGGGTCAGCAAAAAACAGGAAGACCCTCAATGAGATGGATTGACACAGTCGCTGCAACAATGGGCTCAAACATAACAATGATTGTGAGGATGGTGCAGGACTGGGCAGTGTTTCCTTCTGTTGTACGTGGGTCACTACGAGTCAGAATTGACTCAATGGCACCTAACAACAACAATATTAATACATGCTACAGTGAGGAGAAACTCAAAAATATTATGCTAAGTGAAATAAGCCAGACACTAAAGATCACATATTGTATGATTCTATTTATATGAAATTTACAGAATAGGTAAGCCCGTAGAGACAGAAAGCAGATTGGTGGATGCCAGGGCTGAGGAGGAGGGAGAAATGAGGAATAACTCATTAGTAGGTAATGGGCTTCATTTTGGAGTAAAGATTTTGGAATCAGACAGAGGTGGTGGTTGCACATCACTGTGAATTGTTCATTTAAAAATGGTTAATTTTATGTTATCTTGATTTCACCTCAATAAGAAAAAAAGAACAGTGGGCTCTGGCATAATGATTACCCTTGAAGTGGGTGTAATGACTAGAAAGGGAGACAGGAGTGGGGATGTCTGGGGTGTGGTCATGTTCTTTTCCTGATCTTGGTGCTGGTTACATGGATGTGTTCAGTTTGTGGAAACTTACTGAGCTCTACATTTATGTGCATTTGTATTATATGTATATTAGACATTAAAAAGTTTATATAATAGCTCCAATATAAGTAATCCAATTTCAAATAATAATGCCTCCAAATCAAATAACCTGAAGTTGTGTTAACCTTTGAAAATCAATTAATTAAGAGTCTACGGTTTGGACCAGATGACTTGGGTTAGAATTCTGGCTCTGCCACTCACTAACTGGGAAACCTTGGCTATGTTACTTAATCTCATGGAGATCCTGTTTTCTAATTTATAAAATGGGGCATATAATAATACCAACATAACTGAGACATTGAGAGGACTAAGCAAGACAGCCCATGTAAATTGCTTAGCACAGGATCTGGCCCATAGTCAGCTCTCAACAAATGATCCCTAGGTCTCTTACGATTAGTACCCTGAATACAAATCTCAGTCATCAAAGTCAGCTGTGCAAGAAATTCACCTTTATTTTTCTATACTTGACCTTAATTTTTTAAAGTTCTTATTCCTTTGCATAACAGACACTTAATCTCTGTCATTTCAAATTCCTCTCTGTTATGGATTAAATTGTATCCCCCAAAAAGAAATGCAGAAGTTCTAACCCCTGTACCTGAAAATATGACTGTGTTTGGAAATAGATTTCTTTTGTTCTGTCAATGATGTCATACCAGAGTAGGGTGCATCCTAAACCTAACCCCTTGTGAAAAGAGCAGAATAGACACAGAGACACACACAGGCAGAAGACAGACGCCATGTCACAATGGAGACAGACACATCTACAAACCCAGGAACTCCAAGGATGGCCAGCAGCTACTAGAAGTTGAAAGAGACCAAGTAGAACCTTCTCCTAGAGCTGAGAACTTGAATTTGGACTTCTAGCCTCCTAAACTGTGAGAAAATAGATTCTTGTTCTTTAAAGTCACACATTCTTTAGTGTTTTCTTGTTATGGCAGCACTGGGAAAGACGACACTATCATTCCCCTGAAATAAACCTAAGTTTCAGGTGGCTCATGTACCTTTCTCCACACTGCATCTACTGAACTCTTCCTCCTCCCTTATGATCTTGGGTGATTATCCACACAGATTCTAGCACCAGGCTTTTTCAAGTTCTCTTGGCCTCTCCTGTGGCCCTCTGAGGGACATGGAATTATTATACTGTTCCTGTTCTGTGCCAGGATTATTCTCTTTGAGGCTATTTCAGGCACGTCCATCTAGATGTGTGCACACTTCTATGCTGAGATCTTGAGACCTGCTGACACTCTAAGAAAGTGGTTTGTTGTCCCCTGACCCTGCCCATCCTACCTCAGCCAATGGGAAAACAGGATATGAAACCCCTGTATTAGTTAGCAGAATGATTAAGCTGGTATTACAAAGAAACCTAGAAAAACAGAGAGAAGTTTATTTCTCTCTCATTTAATCATCTGGCCTGTCTGGGCTGGTGGGCAAGCTGCTTCATGAGGTCATTCAGAGAACCAGCTTCCTTCTGTCTTATTGTTCCATCATCCCCCAGGCTATTTTCTTCTTCTTGGTGGTCAAAGGCAGGTTAGGGAATATTCACGTTCCAGATCACAGGTAGGAGAAAAGGAAATAAGTCCAGGCAAGTCATTCCCTTTAAGCAGGTGAGGCAGAAGTTACACAAACTATTTCCACTCAGTCTTTCCTCGAGAACTTGTCACTTGACCACACCTCTATCGACTTATCCAAGCATTCCTTCCAACTATCTTCAGTACTCGCCTTCTGGTAAATACTAGCTCCTTCATTATGGTAACATTCCCAATAGTGTTTACCTCCCATTTCAATTGGTGCTCCAGGGGAGTTTCCTTTGGCCAGCCCCCTAATTGGTTCTAAAGCGGACACGATAAGGGAAACTACTGGGGTAGAACCAACAGGTCTTGACAGCTGATCGTGAATAATTGGTGAAATATAAAGAGAAATTGAAGTTTTTCTGTTTTTGTTTTTAATTTTGAGTCTGGGGTGACTTAGCAGATGGTCATGACATAAACTTATATGGGAAATAATGGAAGAGGTTCAGATCTAATGAGACTAAAAGCTAATAATGAAGATCATAACAATAGCTAGCATGTATTATTCAATGAGAATTTTGAATGAATGACTCCATTCAATCTTTAAAACAACACATTTACTTTTGTTTCCTAATTCAGAGATTAAGAACCTGGGGATTAGAAAGGTAAAGTAAATTACCTAAGGTCATATTGCTTGAAGCAGCAGAATAGAGAGTCGACCCTGGCTCTGGAAACCCAGACCTCCTGCATATAATCACTGTGTTATAACGTATCCCTTTCTACGCTGTACTGGGAAAAGAAATCTGATTTTAGAATTGGGAATAACTTATGTCCAGGAAACTGAGAAAAGTCAGTGACTAGGGATGGGGGTTTGATGGCTGAAGGTGTTCTAATAGCTAGGAGCTGGAATCATCTGGCAGCATCTCTGCTCACATTTCTTGTGGTTGATGCTGACTGTTGGCTGAGACCTAAGCTGGTTCACGCACATGTGGCCTTTCCACGTGGGCTGGGCTTCCTCACAACATGGCAGCCTTAGAGTATTTGGACATTTTACAGGCCATCTTAGGGAGAAATTAATTAGATTGGCCTCACCTGGATAATTTGGGCTACTCTCCCTTATTAAAGCCAGCTGATTAGTAACCTTAATTACATCTGTAAAGTCTCTTCACAGCAGTAACTAGATTAATGTTTGATTGAACAACCAGGAGACAGGAATCTTGATGTGGGAGATCTTTAGAATTCTGCTTATCACAGGCAGTATCTTGAACAGTATGTCTAGATACAGAAATCTATGAACTAAAAAGGCTGTTTAATTGTCCCACATGTACCCAACATCTAATGGTGAACCATGGAAAGGATAAGCAAAATAAATACTCCCATTCAAAAAGGGGAAGGATGGGAGGCACATCCTGGTTACTGGTCCATAGCAATTCTGGAACCTTCTTGGCAAATGCTGCCAGGACTCCCCACTCTGAAAATAGGTAATATTCCTTGCCTGAACCCTGGTTCTGCTCCCTAGGAGTAGTGTTGTAGAAATACAATTAAAAACAAAATTTTCTGCTAACCCAAGAAGCCTCTCCACAAAGGTAGACAAGAAGAAAACAGTTTTATTATTGAATAAGAATTAAACCAGAATGTGATGTGCATTACAGGCAATCTGTTAAAGAGATTGCAAAGACAGAAAGAAGTCTCACTCAACCAGATACAACCCATTACATATATGTTCTTAAGATAAATGATAACTAGTTCTCAAGTAAGAGGACTTGGTAACACTATTTGACACACATAGTTCATCCAATTGGTGGCCATCTGTGTTAGCTAATAGCCTTTCTCAAAAGGAAAAATAAAACTTCTCGTATCTTTATGGCAGGAGGGAGTTTTTCAAGTTGGAGCCAGGCATTGCTGAAGTTAGGCTCCTACACTTCCATGGAAACAGGGAAAAAGGGGTGCTCTCTTCCCTGATGATCACATTTCAAAGAGATGGCTCCCAGGTCCTTGAGAAAGACATTCCTGTGTGGTAAGGGTGGCAAGAGACTTATTTAGCTTTTAAAAAGATTTACATCCATCTTAAAGGAGCAGAGAAAGATTTTACAGTTTCAAATTTTCTAAAGGAAATGCTATAAGAAAGCGAGGTGAAGGGGCATCTCTTTCACTTATGGCACCAAGGAAAAAAATTTTTTTTAATAGGTATTTGTACTTACAGCAGTTCCCTACCTATTTTTCTCCATGGCTCTTGACTCTGCCCTTTGGGAGGTCCTTCCTTTCTCATCGTTCCCCTTGTCCATTTCTGAAGAAGGCATTGGAAAATATACCATCTGCTCCCTGCTTGCAGAAATTTGGGGGCCTAGCAGTCTTCTTACATTTCAAGTAGTTTCAGTCTTTTTTAGTCCAGGCTGTAAGAACTTTTTTCCAATCCACTTAAAAGACTTGTGGGTTTTGGAAAGCCCAGGGTGTTCTATATTTGATTCTATTCCATTCCATGTGCCAAAAGTCAAACCCATAACTCTTTTCAAGTTATGCTTCTCTCTCTAGACATAATTACTGCTAATTTGGGCATACCAGGCTGCTGTGGAAACATGCCCTTGAACTTCCTAGGAGCTCTTTTGTCTAGCTGTGAGAACTGATGAGGTAGGCATCCTGCTGGAAGCGAGAGGATGAACTTCTGGACCTTTGCCTCTATTAGGGGTGGAGCTTTAGGAAGGGAGTTGTCTGGAGCCTATCAAGGAGATGCCTTCTGTGTGGTGTTCTGTGTCCTGCCCTGGGTATAGACACTTAATCAACAATCATGGTCTTTCAGATAGAGCAGCTTGTGTAGCCCAGGGAGGGCCTTGGTACTTGCCAGCCATCTGCACCATTAACCATAATCCTTTGTCACAGTGTGGAGCCACCCAGCCAGGCTCTGCCTTTTCTTTCACCCTCTCTTCTAGGCTGTCACTCACTTTCAGAAAATCACGCCAGTTGGCCTGGGAACCCAAGCCAGTGGGAGACCCCTGGGAGAAGATGCCTGTCACTAAATCCATGCCTTAATTACTGCTGTCACCTGAAAACAGTCATGAAAAGGAAAGCCATTGTGTGAATCAAGGAGAGCTGGAAAAGTTGCGTCAGACCATCTTGTGCCAGGAATTCCTGAGTCTTCTGGGCCAGGGCTTTTCACAGAGTAGGAAAGAGCCCCAGCACTTGTCCCTCAGTGTGTAAATCTGCCCAGAGTCTGCCACAAGCTTGGAAAGGAACTGCCTTTCAGGGGCAGCCGATGCTGACAGGCAGTGTGTCTGAAAGGCCCTTCTTACTGGCAATGGCAAACGCTTCCCCAGCTCACTTCATGCTGATCTCCTCTGAGCTGAGTCTACTAGTGACATTTCTATTGTACAGAACAGTTCAAAAGTTCAGGGTTAATTCTGAGGATATAGATTAACTCCTTCTAAAGCACCATCTGTATGCTTGGGCAGCTGCCACCTGGTGAATACTAATATATATATCTCTTTAGAATGGTTTAGACTGTGGTTCCCAAACCAGGCTGAATAGCATTTTAAAATTACAGACGGTCAGATGCAATGCTAGAAGATTCTGATCTCATAGGTTTTGGATGGCATCTATAAACATGTGTTATATAAAGCTCTTTAGGCATAATAGGTATCGCTAGCCACTGTAATAAATACCCCCCCCCCCACACACACACAATCAGAGTGTATTTCTTGCTCGTGTAACAACTTGGTGAATATGTTCTTGGTCAGTGAGAAGCTTTCCTCCATATGGTGATTCAGGGACCCAGGCTCCTTCCATCTTGTGTCAAAAAAAGAACTCAAAGTAATTATGGCAATAACAAGGACAGGAAGAGCCCATTTCTCCTAGGGCTGGGGAACCAAGGGAAAGACACTGAAATTATTAAAATGTGGAAGCTTGGAAAGAGGCCCCAGAGAGCAGAAACTCAGGTATCTGAGAAAAGGCTGCTGCTGAGCTGCACTAATATTACTAAGCTTGGAGAAGGACCCCCATGGGGCTGGGATGAAGATCTCTGAGGAGGGGGTGCTGGCTGGCTGGTGTTGATGTCTCCAAGGGGCTGTGATGAGCCTAGTTCTGCCAACATGCTCCTTCAGAACCTCCAGAAGGAAACAACCTTGCCAACACCTTGATTTCAGACTTCTGGCCTCCAAAACTGTGAAAGAATAAATTTCTGCTGTTTAAAACCTCCCAGTTTGTGGTACCTTATTAGGGCAGCCCTGGGAAACTAATACAAGAACCTCCCTCTGGTAACTGGAAGAGGGTGGAGCTGATCACTTGATTCAAATCATGGCTTCATTGCGGATTCTGATTTTGGCAAGTGTAATGCCAAGAAAGGTTAAACACATCTAGGATTCCTAAAGACAACACAAGAATTCTTTCATAGCACAGTGGAACGAGCATGGGATGCAGAGTCCGGCAAACCTGGGTTTAACGCCTCTTTCTGGTGTTTAAGCAAGGCTGATGTTTCCTCATCCTCAGTTTGCTTATAGCACAATAGATATATCATTTAGGAAGAGAAACACAAGTATAGACTCTCAGTAATAGAAATGGCTGAAACAAACAAGAGTTTATTTTTCCCCGTGTAGCAAGAAATCTAGTTGTGGCCGGCTGCTGGCATTGGCTCAGGGCCAACTTGTCAGATGTCTATTGACTTTTCTTTTATGCTTGTTGCATAACAGTTGTCTGACGGCTGCTGCATCCTGTCTCTTTCAAGGTAAGAAGGAAGGGGAAGTGGTGATAACCCCAAGGGTATGCCTATTATCAAGAAAAGCAAAAGGCTTCCCAGAGTCCTCCCTAGATTTCTAATAAGACAGAGGATGTCTTACCGGCCAGGACAATGTTATATGGCTATCCCTAGTGGCAGTCTAGAGTTATGGACAGATTGGTGTCTTCCCAAAAAAATATGTTGAAGCCCTAACCTCTGGTTCCTATGAATGTGACACCTTGTTTGGAAATAAAGTCTTTGAAGATTTCATCAGTTAACATGAGGTTCTACCGGAGTAGAGTGAGTCCTAATCCCATATGAGTGGTGTCCTTATAAAAGAGAAGAAGAGACACAGAGAGGCAGAGAGGGGCCATAGCCATGTGAGGATGCATCTGCAAGCCAAGAAATGCCTGGGGCTACCAAAAGCTGGGAGATACTAGAAAGTATCTTCCTCTAGAGCCTTTGGAGAGAGCATGGTCCTGCTGATTCCCTGAATTCAGACTACTAGCCCCCAGTACTCTGAGACAATAAATTTCTGTTATTACAAGCCACCCAATTTGTGGTGCTTTGCTATGACAGCCCTAAGAAATTAATACAGCCAGCAATGGGGGGGGGGGTGGTTTGCATGGGGCTGTGCACATTGCTTCCCAGAACAAAACTGAGACTGCGCTAGCAGAACCAAAGGGGAGATGGACATTAGGTGGAGTGGAGTGGAGTGGAGTCACAAAAGGGCTAATTATATCTGATCTGTTTCCTTCCAGGGTTGCTGTGAGGATCAAATATACATTAGAATATGTTAGGGGCCTTTTTAAAATGAAAACATTCAACATCCCTGCATAATTATCCTATTTTATATACCTGTTTTCTTAAAGACAGACCTTTTTTTTTTTTCTATTTAACTTTGAGAACCACCAAACAAAACTAGATATGGTCCAACCCTGCCCACCCCTCCAACCTTGTTTCTCCGCACTGCTCACTTTGCTGTTCACCACTTCCCTCTAACAACACTGACCTCCTTCCAAGTTCTTTGAATTCATTAAGACTTTCCCCACCCAAGGGCTTTTGCTTATGCACTTTTCCTGCTTGGAACAGTCTTCCTCCTTTCCATTATCTCTTAGGGAAGTCCACCTTGATTTTCCAACCTATGTGGAAAAATCTCCCTATTGGTTTTTGAGAAGACCCAGAACCCTCTTCATTTCTGCTTAGTACATCAATTTGCATTGATCTGCTTAAGGCAGCCTAGTTTATTCATGGTTAAAGAATGTATGCTAATGTCAGACTGCCTGGATTTAAACCTTTCCAGGCTGTATAGTCCTGGGTGAGTTACTTTGGCATCTTGGTGCTTCAGTTTCCTCATATGTAAAATGGGAATAGTAAGATTACCTACCACAACGTGTCTGTCAGTTTGTTGTACTGTGGGGGCTTGTGTATTGCTGTGATACTAGAAGTTTTGCCACCAGTATTTCAAGTAGCAGCAGGGTCACCCTTGGTGAACAGGTTTCAGTGGAGCTTCCAGACTAAGACAGGCTAGGAAGAAGGAACTGGTGGTCTACTTCTGAAAAAAATTAGCCAGTGAAAACCTTATGAACAGCAGCAGAACATTGTATGATATAGTAGCGGAAGATGAGCCCCTCGGTTGGAAGGCACTCAAAAGATGACTGGGGAAGAGTCGACTTTAATGACGTGGATGGAGTCAAGCTTTTGGGACGTTCATCTGCTGATGTGGCACCACTCAAAATAAGAAGAAACAGCTGCAAACACCTATTAATAATAGGAACGTGGAATGAATGAAGTATGTATCTAGGAAAATTGGAAGTGGTCAAAAAATGAAAT
>NW_004444071.1:5374210-5376097 GCF_000243295.1 Trichechus manatus latirostris | reverse complement strand
ACTATTACTCAAACTTATGCACCAACCACTAAGGCCAAAGTTGAAGAAACTGAAGATTTTCACCAACTTCTGCAGTCTGAAACTGATCAAACATGCAATCAAGATGCATGATAATTACTGGCAATTGGAATGCAAAAGTTGGAAACAAAGAAGAACAATTGGAGGTTGGAAAATATGGCCTTAGTGATAAAAACGATGCTGGAGATATCATGATAGAATTTTGCAAGACCAATGGCTTCCTCTTTGCAAATATCGTATTTCAGCAACATAAACAGCGACTATACACATGGACCTTCCCAGATGGAATACACAGGAATCAAAGTGACTACATCTGTGGAAAGAGACAATGGAAAAGCTCAGTATCATCAGACAGAGCAAGGCCAGGGGCTGACTGTGGAACAAACCATCAATTGCTCATAGGCAAGTTTGAGTTGAAGTTGAAGAAAATTAAAACAAGTCCTTGAGTGCCGAAGTATGACCTTGAGGATACCCTATCTGAATGTAGAGACCATCTCAAGAATAGATTTGAGGCATTGTACACTGATGACTGAAGACCAGACTAACTGTAGAATGACATCAAGGACATCATACATGAAGAACGCAAGAGGTCATTAAAAAGACGAAAAAGAAAGAAAAGACCAAAATCGATGTCAGAAGAGGCTTTGAAACTTGCTCTTGAATGTTGTGTAGCTACAGTGAAAGGAAGACATGATGAAGTAAAAGAGCTGAACAGAAGATTTCAAAGGGCAGCTAGAGAAGGCAAAGTAGGTGTTATAGTGAAATGTTCAAAGATCTGACGTTAGAAAACCAAAAGGGAAGAACATGCTTGGCATTTCTCAAGCTGAAAGAACAGAAGAAAAAATTCAAGCCTTGAGTAGCAATACTGAAGGATTCTACGGACAAAATATTAAACGACAAAGGAAGCATCAAAAGAAGATGGAAGGCATACACAGAACCACGGTGCCAAAAAGAATTGGTTAGTGTTCAACCATTTCAGGAAGTAGCATATGATCAAGGTCTGATGATACTGAAGGAAGAAGTCCAAGCTGCACTGAAGTCACTGGTGAAAAATAAGGCTCCAGGAATTGACAGAATACCATTTGAGGTGTTTCAATAAATGGATGCAGCACTGAAAGTGCTCACCTGCTGTCATGGATTGAATTATGTCCCCCCAAAAATGTGTGTATCAATTTGGCCGGGCCGTGATTCCTGGTATTGTGTTATTTTCCTTTGTGTTGTAAATCCTGCCTCCATGATGTTAATGAGGGAGAATGGGCGGCAGTTGTGTTAGTGAGGCAGGACTTAATCTACAAGATTGGATTGTGTCCTGAGGCAATGTCTTGAGATATAAAAGAGAGAAGTGGGCAGAGAGACAGGGTGGCCTCATACCACCAAGGAAGCAGTGCCAGGAGCAGAGCGTGTCCTTTGGACATGAGGTCCCTGCGTGGAGAAGCTCCTAGTCCGAGAGAACATTGATGAGAAGGCTGACAGAGAGAGAAAGCCTTCCCCTGGAGCTGAGGCCCTGAATTTGGACTTCCAGCCTACTTTACTGTGAAGAAATAAATTTCTCTTTGTTAAAGCCATCCACTTGTGCTATTTCTGTTATAGCAGCACTAGATGACTAAGACACCTGCCTATGCCGAAAAATCTGGACGACATCTACCCAGCCAACTGACTGCAAGAGACCCAAGTCTGTACCCATTCCAAAGAAAGGTGATGCAACAGAATGTGGAAATTATTATTTTTGAGTTTCATTTAAAAATTTTTTTTTATTGTACTTTAGGTGAATGTTTACAGAACAAATAGTTTCTCATTAAACAGTTGGTACATATATTGTTTTATGACATTGGTTAACAACCCCACGACTTGTCAACACTCTCCCTTCTC
>NW_004444071.1:5342992-5365223 GCF_000243295.1 Trichechus manatus latirostris | reverse complement strand
CTCTGTTTGACTTAGTTTTTCAGATCTTTGCTGCGGAGGGACAGCATGGTGCTTCTGACTATAGTGCCATGTTGCCCGGAAGTCTCAGAATGTGGAAATTATTGAACAATATCATTAATATCACATACAAGTAAAACTTGCTGAAGATCATTCAAAGGTGGTTACAGCAGCACATGGACAGGGAACTGCCAGAAATTCAAGCTGGATTCAGAAGAGGACGTGGAATGAGAGATATCATTGCTGATGTCAGATGGAGCATGGCTGAAAGCAGAGAATACCAGAAAGTCAATAAATCCTGTGTTTTATTGGCTATGCAAAGGCATTCGACTGTGTGGATCATAACAAATTATGGATAACATTGGTAAGAATGGGAATCCAGAACACTTAATTGTGCTCATGAGGAACTTGTACTTAGACCAAGAAGCAGTTATTCAAACAGAACAAGGTGATACTGCATGGTTTAAAGTTAAAAAAGGTGTCTGTTAGGGGTGTATCCTTTCACCATACTTATTCAATCTGTATGACGAGTAAATAATTAAAGAAACTGGACTATATGAAGAAGAACGTGGCATCAGGATTGGAGGTAGACTCATTAACAACTTTCAATATGCAGATGACACAACTTTGCTTGCTGAAAGTGAGGAAGACTTGAAGCACTTACTGATAAAGATCAAAGACCACAGCCTTCAGTACGGTTTATACCTCAACATAAAGAAAAGAAATAAGCAACATCATGATAAATAGAGAAAAGATTGAAGTTGTCAAGGATTTCATTTTACTTGGATCCACAATCAACACCCATGAAAGCAGCAGTCAAGAAATCAAACAATGCATTGCCTTGGGCAAATCTGCTGCAAAATACCTCTTTAAAGTGTTAAGAAGCAAAAATGTCACTTGAAGGACTAAGGTGCGCCTGACCCAAGCCATGGTGTTTTCAATCGCCTTATATGTATGTGAAGGCTGGACAATGAATAAGGAAGACTGGAGAAGAATTAATGCATTTGAATTATGGTGTTGACAAAGAATATTGAGCATACTAAGGACTGCCAGAAGAACCAACAAATCTGTCTTGAAAGAAATACAGACAGAATGCTCATTAAAACTGAGGATGGCCAGATTTCTTCTCATGTATTTTGGACATGTTATCACAAGTGATCAATCCCTGTAGAAGAAAATCATGCTTAGTAGAGTAGAGGGTCAGCAAAATAGAGGAAGACCATCAATGAGATGGATTGACACAATGGCTGCAACAATGGGCTCAAGCCTTAGAAATGTTGTGAGAGTGGTGCAGGACTGGGCAGTGTTTCATTCTGTAGTACGTAGTGTTGCTATGAGCTGGAAGTGACTCGACAGCACCTAACAACAACAATATTATCTACCTCATGGCGTGAAAGACTTATACCTTAAAAGCCATAAAACATTTCTGGAAGAAATTAAAGGAAATCTAAATAAATGAAAAGACATTCTGTGTTCATGGATTAGAAGACTTAATATTGTTAAGATGTCAATACTACACAAGCAATCTGGAGATTCAGTTGCAATCCCCATCAAAATCCCAAGAGCCTTCTTTGCAGAAATGAAAAATGCTGTCCTTAAATTTATATGGAACTATAAAGGACCCAGAATAGCTAAAGCAATATTAAAAAAAAAAAGAACAAAGTAGACAGACTCACACTTCCTGATTTCAAAACATACTATAAAGCTACAGTAATAAAAAACAGTATGGTACTGATATGATGATAGCCATATAGACAAATGGAATAGAATTGAGAGTCTAGAAATAAACCCATATACCTATGGTCACTTGAGTTTTGACAGAGATACCAAGTCCATTCAATGGGGGAAAGAATAGTCTCTTCAGTAAATGATGCTGGGACAACTGGATCTCCACATGCAAAAGAATGAAGCTGGACCCACACCTCACTCTATACGCAAAAATTAACTCAAAATGGATCAATGACCTAAATGTAAGAACTAAGACCATAAAACTGTTAAACTTAGGAGTAATGCTCCAGAATCCAGTTTTTGGCCGTGGATTCTTAGATATGACACCAAAAGTATGAGCAACAAAAGAAAAAGATAGATAAATTGGACTTCATAAAAATTAAAAGCTTTTGCTCATCAAAGGATCTCATCAACAAAACAAAGTAATAATCTACAGAATGAGAGAAAATATTTAGGAATCATATATTGAATAAGGGTTTAATATCAGAATATATAAAGAAATGCTAAAATTTAACACCAAAAAGCCAAACAACACAATAAAAAGTGTTCCAAGGACTTGAATAGACATTCCACTAAAGAAGATAGCACACATGGCCAACAAGCACATGAAAAGATGCTCAACATCATTATTCATTAGGGAAATGCAAATCAAAACTACAACGAGATACCTCTTCACCCCCATTGGGATGGCAATTATCAGAAAAATGGAAAACAACAAGTTTGGCAAGGATGTGAAGAAATTGGAACCCTCATCCATTGCTGGTGGGATGGTAATATGGCACAGCTACTGTAAAAATAGTTTGACAGTTCCTCAAAAATTTAAACATAGAATTATCACATGTCCCAGCAATTAATTCCACTCCTAGGTATATACCCCAAAAAATTGAGAGCAGGAAAGCAAACAGATACTTGTCCACCAATGTTCATTGCAGTATTATTCACAATAGCAAAAAGGTGGAAACAACTAAAATGTCCACCAACAGATGAATGGATTAAAAAAATATGGTGTATACATACAATGGAATATTACTCAGCCATAAGGAGAAATGAAGTCCTGATCCATGATTGTAAAAATGGTGTGGGGGCAGTGTCTGACCTTCTGTAACTTTACAAAGGGAAGGAGAGTCAAGATCAACAGCCCAAGGCTGATTCCTTTGAGGCAGAGGTCAGACATGCCTTCTCTCTCCACCAACTTTACCAACTCTGACACCAACCATCCCTTCTACAGCACTGTCCACTGGATTTGATAAATCATTGCAACGACCACACAGAATTCACAGACCACACTCAAGATTATGGGGCTTATTAAGGAAGTAACAAAGTACAATTCAGGTTCAGGAACACTCAGGATACAGTTCTTCCATCAGGACAGCCTCTTCCTAGACATGCTTGCAGGTATGCCTCTCCCTGGCCCTCAGTGTCTGCCCAAAGGCACTCAGCTTTCTCACTCCATAGGCGGGGAAGCCCACTGCACCATCTCCAGTGGGTCTTTCCTGCCAGTCTCTCCTTCCTTGATGGTGGTGGGTTCTTCCCTTTCCTTCCTCTAGGGTGGCTCATTTCAAGCCCAACAGGATGTCAAAACCGACCAATCCCTTTGATGGGCCACAATCACCCTATCACACCGTCCCGCCCAGTTGCTTGGGCAGGAATTACAAAACTCTAGAAAGGCCACACAAAAGTGATCCATCTCACCGCAATGATACAACATGGATGAACCTTGAAAGCATTATGCTGAGTGAAATAAGATAGTCACAAGAGGACAAATATTGTCTGATCCCATTTACATGAAGTATAGAGAACAGGCAAATACATTGAGACAAAAGTTTATTGGTGGTTACCAGGGGCAGGAGGGAGAGAGGAAAAGGGATTCATTGCTTAGGTGGCATTGAGGTTCTGTTAAAGGTGATGGAAAAATTTGGAAATGGATAGTGGTGATGGTTGCACAACGTGATGAACATAACAAATGTCACTAAACTGTACACGTAAAATTTTTTTGAAATGGCAAATTTTTTTTGTTTTTACTGTGCTTTAAGTAAAAGTTTACAGTTCAAGTCAGTTTCTCATACAAAAATTTATACCCACATTGTTATGTGACCCTAGTTGTTCTCCTTATAATATGACAGCACACTCCTTTCCACCCCTGATTTCCCATGTCCATTCAACCAGCTCCTGACGCTTTCTGCCTTCTCACTCACCTCTCAACAGGAGCTCATGTATAGTCTCATATATCTACTTGAGCTAAGAAGCACTCTCTTCAGGAGTATCATTTTATGTCTTATAGTCCAGTCTAATCTATGTCTGAAGAGTTGGCTTCGGGAATGATTTCAGTTCTGGGCTAACAGAGACTCTGGGGGTCATGTCTTCTGGGGTCCTTCCAGTCTCAGTCAGACCATTAAGTCTGGTCTATTTATGTGAATTTGAGTTCTGCATCCCACTTTTCTCCTGCCGCATCAGAGCCTCTGTTGTACTCCCTGTCCGGGCGGTCTTTGGTTGTAGACAGGCATCATCTAGTTCTTCTGGTCTCAGGCTAATGGAATCTCTGGTTTATGTGGCCTTTTCTGTCTCTTGGGCTAATATTTTCCTTGTGTCTTTGGTGTCCTTCATTCTCCTTTGCTCCAGGTGGATTGGGACCAATTGATGCATCTTAGATGGCTGCTCGCCAGCTTTTAAGACCCCAGATGCCACTCACCAAAATGAGATGCAGAACATTTTCTTAATTAACTTTGTTATTGAAATGGCAAATGTTTTTATATATTTATTTTTACTGCAATTTAAAAAAAAAAAGATTACCTACCTCATGGGGTTGTGAGGAGGATTAAATGCATTAATGTTTGTGAAGTGTTTAGAACAGTGCCCTGTGAACAGTAGGGACTGTGTGAGTAATAAATAACAGAAATGTATTCACTCTACTATACTGTATGTCTTATGAAAACAGCTGCATATCTGTTCTTTCACTACTTAAAACAGTGGCTAGCACAGTGCTGGACTATGCCATCGTTCGGGGTATGTTTGTGTTTGCATCTGTTGCTGCTATCGAGTTGGCTCCAACCCATGGCGACCTTATGTATAACAGAGTGAAACGTTGCCTGGTCCTGCTCCATCCCTACGATTGATGGTATGTTTGAGGCCATTATTACGGCTACTGTGTAGTGCTTTCCAACCTAGGGGGCTCATCTTCTAGCACTATTATCCGACAATGCTCTGTTGTGATCCATAAGGTTTTCATTGTTTAATTTTCAGAAGTAATTTGCCAGGCTTTTCTTCCTTTTTGCGCCTAAAACCAAAAAAACCAAACCTGTTGCCTTTGAGTCAATTCTGACTCATAGCAACCTTACAGAACAGAGTAGAACTGCTTCATAGAGTTTCCAAGGAGCAGCTGGTGGACTCGAATTGCCAGCCTCTTTGTTAGCAGCCAAGCTCTTAACCACTGCACCACCAGGGCTCCTTTTTGCGCCTAGTGGGTATTAAATACTTGTCAAGTGATTAAATAAATATATGAACAACCAAGTGATGTTCTAAATTGGGGTGGAGTGAACAACCTGGTTACTAAAACTAACACATCTCGGCTTTTCAGAAAGTGTTAGTTAACAAGTAGCAGTTTCTGGCTCATTTGGGGTTGAACTTGGAACTGATCTCTGGAGTCTGTTAGAATCAAATCCTCCATGACAAAGTGCATGACCTACATGGATCAACGCCCCAGAATTTTCTCTTTTTCCATTCCCAGCTAACCAATAGAACTGGAGTACAGCTAAGTCAGACCACCTAGAAAATGGAAATGAGACTCCCCATGGGACCAAGGCACACACTCCCACTCATTTAGAAGATTCTAGCATTGATTAGGTGCTTTGCTCACTGACTCCACCACCCTTGGGACAGCTGCTTCCCTGGGTAGTCTGAGCTCTGGCCCCTGTCATGACTCAGGGCTATTCTGACTCTCTCTGAAGAGGATTTTCCAACCTCAAACAATGGCATCTTTATGGGCCAGCTGTACGGCACTCCTTTTTAGAAGCAACCAAGGCTTTTAAATCTTTTGAAAAGCAAATCTAAGTTGCATTATGAGGACTCACATCAGGCAACAGGCTGCTCTACTAATTCTTATCCAATGCTGGGTCTCAGAGGAGCCATTAGAAACCCAATAAAAGAGACCTTGGTCACCCTGGCTGGCTTCCAGAGTCTGATATCCCTGCCCCCTGCCTTCTTGGAGCCTTTACAGAACCTCTGATCATTTCCTGTAGCCTCTGGTCTCCCCCAACAAACAGGTTAATGTTCAGCTTCCCTGTCTTCTGGGGACCACTTGTGTTTCTATTTCTGTTTGGTGAGTGGCCTCAGGGTGTTCCTTTTCCTGCTCTGGCTGAGCTGGAAGACTCTTGATTAACCATTTGTTTGCAAAGCTCATGGTGGTCTGTGAACTTGTCTGAAATTTCCTGGAAAGGAAACAACTGCTGCATGCAGAACTTCAGTCCCAGTGGAACATCTCTGTCACTCTCTCCTCAGGCAATTCCTGTTCACGGTGTCTGGCTATCCGTCCCTGTCACCCCACCTCCCCCACCGCACCTCCCACACACACCTTGAAAATACCTCTATTCTCCCAATAAGAATCTTCCAGGGGGCCTGGCAAGAGAGAAGACTCCATTCTATCCCCCAAGGATTGTAACACTTGGTGGTGCCCCTTATGTGGGGGATTTTGCTTTCCACGAAGGCTTTTAAGGGACAGTTTGAGGAGAAATCCTAAGTCAGTCTTTTAGAAGCTATTTGCTGTTTGCCTACGTATTCAAGAGAATTCCTGGCCCTACTGAGGTCTGGTTGTGACAACCAAGCTGCCAAATGGGGAAAAGGGAGAAGAGCGACAAATGTAAAGCTTTGCTTGGGCACAAATGCCTCCAGAGGAGCCTGTTCCTATCCATCAGGGCTGGAGATCACTCTAGGCTCCTCCCCTGAGGGCACCCCAGAGCCGGACAGTCAGCTCCTGGAATTCTCTCCCCTTTCTCTTTCTCAGGTCACCTCTGTCCTCAGCGGTAGGGTCCATTTCCTAGAGGATGGCCCATCCTGAGGGAAAAGGAGCCAGGTTCGGCCTGCTGCTTCTGTTGTGGGTCTTCTAGGAGCCAGGTGGTGATACCCTCACTTTAGTCAAATCCATATAAGTCACCAACATGACCCTGCGTTTCTCGAGGTTGATAGGGACAAAACAACCTTAAAAACGATAATAGATTCTGACTTGGAAGAGGACCCAGAAGTTGTCATAGAGAGGTCTGAGGCGAGCCAAATTTCACTTTTTTAGCTACAGCAACTACCCCTGAAATGAAATCTTACTGAGAAACCCTTGGGGTTTTCAGACCCCACAGACACAGCCTCCTCATCCCTTGGTATTCTTGAAACTCTTATGTCAAATGCCTAAGACTCTAGAGCACAGGTTTAAAGTCATTCACTACCATGGAGAAAAGTGTGGCCCAGATAAACAACTGATTCACCTAAGGTTAGAGTAACTTGGAGGCCAAGATCTCTTAAAGCCGGTTTATACACTCACGGGAGTCCCTAGGTGGTGCAAATGGTTAACCTGCTTGGCTGCTAAAGGAAAAGTTTGTGGTTTGAGTTTACCCAGAGGCAGCTCAAAGAGAGGCCTGGCAATCTACTTCCAAAAAATCAGCCTTTGAAAACCTTATGGAACACATGGGGTTTGACACACATGGGGTTGCCATGAGTTGAAGTCAAATCAGAGGTAACTGGCACTGCCCATCTGTCAATTGGTTGTACTGTGGTGGCTTGTGTGTTGCTGTGATGCTAAAAGCTAGGTCATTGGTATTTCAAATACCAGCAGGGTCATTTATGATGGACAGGTTTCAGCAGAACTTCCAGACTAAGACAGACTAGGAAAAAGGACCTGGCGGTCTACTTCTGAAAAAATTGCCCAGCGAACACCTTATGAATAGCAGCGTAACACTGTGTGATATAGTGCCAGAAGATGATCCCCTAGGGTTGGAAGACACTCAAAATGCAACTGTCAAAGAGCTGCCTCCTTAATGATGCCAACCTTAATGATGTGAGTGGAATAAAGCTATCGGGACCTTCATTTACTGAAGGGGGACGATTCAAAATGAGAAGAAATGTCCATTAATAGTTGGAACGTGGAATGCATGAAGTGTGAATCTAGGAAAATTGGAAGTCTTCAAAAAAGAAATGGAATGCATGAAGATTGATATCCCAGGCATTAGTGAGCTGAAATGGAATGGTATTGGCCATTTTGAATCAGACAATCGTATGGTCTACTGTGCTGGGAATAACAAATTGAGGAGGAATGGTGTCACATTCATTGTCAAAAGGAACATTCCAAGATCTATCCTGAAGTACAACGCTGTCAGTGATAGGATAATATCCATACACCTACAAGGAAGACCAGTTAATACAACTATTATTCAAATTTACAGAGCAATCACTAATGCCAAAGATGAGGAAATTGAAGATTTTCACCAACTTCTGCAGTCTAAAATTGATCAAAGATGCAATCAAGATGCATTGATAATCACTGGTGATTGGAATGTGAAAGTTGGAAATGAAGGAGGATTAGTAGTTGGAAAATATGCCCTGGTGATAGAAATGATGCTGGAAATAGCATGATAGAATTGTGCAAGACCAATGACTTATTCATTGCAAATACTTTTTCAGCAACTTAATCACTGACTATACACATGGACCTCAGTGGACAGAAAGCACAGGAGTCAGCTCGACTATATCTGTGGAAATAGACAATGAAAAAGCTTAACATTATCAGTCAGAACACGACCAAGGCCTGCGTGCAGAAAAGACCATCAATTGCTCATACTCAAGTTCAAGCTGAAGCTGAAGAAAATTAGAACAAGTCTGTGAGAGCCAAAATATGGCCTTGAGTATATCCCACCTGAATTTAGAAGCCATCTCAAGAATAGATACGAGGCATTGTACACTGATGACCAAAGACCAGACGAGTTGTGGAATGACATCAAGGACATCATACATGAAGAAAGCAAAAGTTCATTAAAACGACAGGAAAGAAGGACCAAAACAGATGTCAGAAGAGACTCTGAAACTTGCTCTTGAAAGTCAAGTAGCTAAAGCAAATGAAATAAATGATGAAGTTAAAGAGCTGAACAGAAGATTTTAAAGAGTGGCTTGAGAAGATAAAGTAAAATATTATAATGAAATGTGCAAAGACCTGGAGTTAGAAAACCAGAAGGGAAGAACACAGTTGGCATTTCTCAAGCTGAAAGAACTGAAGAAAAAATTCAAGCCTTGAGCTGCAATAGTGAAAGATTCCATGGGCAAAATATTGAATGACATAGAAAGCATCAAAAGCAGTTGAAAGGAATACACAGTCACTGTACCTAAAAGAATTGGTCGACATTCAACCATCTTAGGAGGTAGCATATGATCAAGAACCGATGGTACCAGAGGAATAAGTCCAAGCTGCACTGAAGGCATTGGCAAAAAACATGATTCCAGGAATTGATGGAAAAGCAATTGAGATGTTTCAACAAACAAATGCAGTGTTGGATGTCCTCACTTGACTATGTGAAGAAATTTGGAAGACAGCTACCTGGCTAACTAGCTAGAAGAAATCCATGTTTGTGTCCACTCCAAAGAAAGGTGATCCAACAGAATGTGGAAATTATTGAACAATATTATTAATACCACACACGAGTAAAATTTTGCTGAAGATAATTCAAAAAACAGTTGCAGCAGTACATTGACAGGGAAATGCCAGAAACTGAAGCTGAATTCAGAAGAGGACGTGGAATGAGGGGTATCACTGCTGAATGTCAGATGGATCCTGGCTGAAAGCAGAGAATACCAGAAAGATGTTTACCTGTGTTTTATTGACTATGCAAAGGCATTCGACTGTGTGGATCATAAGAAATTATGGATAGCATTGCTAAGAATGGGAATTCCAGAACACTTGATTGCATTCATGTGGAACCTGTGCATAGACCAAGAGACAGTTTTTCAAACACAACAAGAGGATGTGCCATGGTTTAAAATCAGGAAAGATGTGTGTCATGGTTGTGTCTTTTCACCATACTTATGGTATATTATATGCCGAGCAAATAACCTGATAAACTGGACTATATACAGAAGAATGGGACATCAGGATTGGAGGAAGGTTCATTAACAACTTGCGATATAAAGATGACACAATCTTGCTTGCTGAAAGTGAAGAGGACTTGAAGCACTTACTGATGAAGATTAAAGACCACAGCCTTCAGTATGGATTATACATCAACCTAAGGAAAACAAAAATCCTCACAACTGGACCAATAAGCAATATCATGATTCCTTGCTGTCAAGTCAATTCCAACTCATGATATACGGAGAAAATATTGAAGCTGTCAAGGATTTCATTTTACTTGGATCCACAATCAATCCCCATGGAAGCAGCAGTCAAGAAATCAAACGACATATTGCATTGGGCAAATCTGCTGCAAAAGACCTCTTTAGAGTGTTGAAAAGCAAAGATGTCACTTTGAGGACTAAAGTGAGGCTGACCCAAGCCGTGATATTTTCAATCGCCTTGTATGCATGAGAAAGCTGGACAATGAATAAGGAAGACCAAAGAAGGATTGATACCTTTGAATTATGGTGTTGGCGAAGAATATTGAATATACCACGGACTGCCAGAAGAAGGAACAAATCTGTCTTGAAAAAGTACAGTCAGAGTGCTCCGTGGAGGCAAGGATAGTGAGACTTTGTCTCACTAACTTTGGGCATGTTATCGGGGGGACCAGTCCTTGGAGAATGACATCATGCTTGGTAAGGTATAGGGTCAGCGAAAAAGAGGAAGACTCTTGACATGATGGATTGACACAGTGGCTACAACAATGGGCTCAAACATAGCAAAGATTGTGAGAACGGCACAGGACTGGGCAATGTTTCATTTAGTTCCACATAGGGTCACTAAGTTTGAACAGACTCCATGACACCTTACAACAATAATAAATGTTTTGCAATGTATAACCATAATATACACACTTGTTTGAAACTTAGTCCTATGGTGAAATGGTTTGTGATTGTTAAGGTTGTGTGTCAACTTGGCTGGACCATGATTCTCAGTGGTTTGGCAGTTATGATGTAGTTTGGCAGTCATAGAATGATGTAATCACTTCTATGATGAGATCTAATATAATGTGATCACCTCCATGTTGGGATCTGTTGTGAGTAGCCAATCAGCTAAAAGGAAGTTTTATTGGGGGTGTGGCCTGCATCCAATGTAGGTGGACTTTCTGGCAAGGCTCACTGGCTTTTGCTCGCTCTGGATCCTGCAGCTGGCTCCTGTTCGTCTGACCTCTGGTTCTTGGTACTTGAGCTAGTAGCTTACCTGCCATCTTGCCTGCCAATCTTGGAATTCATCGGTCTTCACAGCCTGTGAGCAGGAGCCCTGTGTCTGACTTGCCACTCTTGGGTTTGCCAGCCCCTGCAGCTATGTGAGTTAGGAGAAGCCTCCAGCCTGACCCAGGGACTTGGGACTTTCTAGCCTTTACAACCACGTGAGCCATTTCCTTGATAAAATCTCTCTGTGTATTAATACGCTTTACTGATTTTGCTTCTCTAGAGAACCTAGCCTAAGACATGGTTCAATGCTCATCTCTAGTCTTTTTTTTTTTTAATCAACTTCCATTAATTTTTCTTGGTGGGCTAAACTTCATCATCTGATGTTTAATTCAAAGTGAACGTATGGAAGCTGTATTTACTGAATTCTTGTACACGCGGAAGCATTTTTCTGTAGCCTTATTTTCAGGTCATTTTTTTCCCTGTTGACAATGGGAAAGAATTGCTTTATTGACTTCTAGTCTTGCAAATTGTTACAGAGAAGTCTGAGGCCAGCCAAATTTCTTTTTCCATCTCCAAATTTTGGACACATGAGCAAGGCCATCTTGGACCCTTTGGTCCCAGTGAAGCAACAGGAAGATTGCAAACTCCTGAGCGACCCCAGGCGAGACCATCCAAAGACCTGCTCTGCTGACCTTAGCCCAGACTGCTGACCCACAGAATCATTAGCAGATAAAATAAACTCGTTGTTGTTGAGTCAATTCTTACTCACAGCGACCCAGGTTTTACACAGTAGAACTGCTCTATAGGGTTTTCTTGGCTGTAATCTTTATGGAATCAGATCACTAGACTTTTCTTGGGTTAACAGTCAGGCATAAACTGTTGGCACCACACAGGGACCTTCAGCAAATTAATAGTGGTTCTTTTAAGCCACTATTTTGGGAGGTGGCTTGTTACACAGCAATTGATATCTGATACACAGAGCTACCAAGAGTTCTCTCCGGAAGTTTCTTAAGACTCAAGGTTATTTGGGTGCAGTTTCTTAAGACTCAAGGTTATTTGGGTGGCTGAGTAGTTTAGCCTTGTTTCTCTCCAGCCAACAGATAGCAGCAGCTGCAGGACTGCTCATGATGCAATGAAGAAACTCTCGCTTCTGGAGAGCACCTCCTGCAAATAAGGTGAGTCTGCCTGAGTCCTTTCTCAGCACCACATTCTCAACTTCTCCTGGGGGCTGAACCTGGCTCTGCCAACTTTTGTACCCTCCATCTCTCACAGCACCTCCCTGCACTCCTGTTTGACTTACCGCAAATTTGGCAGCCTTCCTCCAGATACTGCAGTTGGGCTCACAGAGATTTACTAGTTTCATCACAAATGGAACTGCACTCGTTTCTTGATTTTTTTTTTTTTTTTTGAGTCATTTCCTAGAGGAGAAGAAGGGAGTTGTAGCTTTTCTCTGCCATTTAAAAATACTGGAATAATAAAATTTAAAAAACAAACCGGGGGGACTAACATAGGATTGTCAGCTTTTTATTTTGTCAGATAAGAATATTAAAAAAGAGAAGCTATTCTTTATTATCATCATCATTTCAAAAAAGAAGTCATTATGACACTTATATAATTGCAATCACATAAACTCAAGAAAAGGGTAATCCTTTTTAAGAGAGAATTAACATGCTGTACCTTAATAGGTATATTTGGAAATATTAATTTTTGAAGATGCAGGAGAATTGCAACTTAAAATTAGACTTCACACGATTTTCCTTTAGGTAGGCTGTCAACAAGAAAATGAGCCTGCAAACAAAATAATAACAGTAATCTTTATGTTTAGGAATAAATTAATCTCTTTCTCTTTCTGCACAAAGTAATTATTATGAGTTTAAAATAGTGATAATTATTTTGGTGCCAAATCAGGTTTTGTATTTCCTTATCTTAAAACCCAAAAACCAGTTGCCATAGAGCTGACTCTTATTCATGGCAACCCCACGTGTTTCAGAGTAGAACTGAGCTCCACAGGGTTTCTTTTTTATTTATAAAAAAAAACAAAACCCACTGCCATCGAGTTGATTCTGACTCATGGCGACCCTGTAGGACAGAGTGGAACTGCCCCATAGGGTTTCCAAAGCTGTAATCTTTACGGAAGCAGATTGTCACATCTTCTGCAGAGTGGTTGGTGGTTTCAAACTGCTGACCTTTAGGTTAGCAGCTGAGCACTTAACCACTGTGCTACGATGGCACCTTCTTTTTATTTATATATAATTTATTTTTTTTAACGGTTATTGTTGAGAAGATACACAGTAGAACATACACCCATTCAGCAGTTTCTACACGTACAATTCAGTGATACTGACTACGTTCTTCAAGTTGTGCAACCATTCTCAACCTCCTTTTTTGAATTGTTCTCCCCCATATAAACTCACTGCTCCCTATGGTTCTTATCTAATATTTCGAGTTGCCGTTGTCAATTTGATCCCATATAGATAGATCTTAAGAGAGCACATGCTCAAGGCAGACATTCTTTACTAGTTAAGCTAAACTGTGGTTTGGCTTTAAGAAGATTTCAGGAGATAATTTCGGTTTAAGGTTTAAAGATTATCTCAGGGCAATAGTTTCAGGGGTTCATCTAGCCTCCATGGCTCCAGAAAGTCTGGATTCCATAAGAATTTGAAATTCTGCTCTATATTTTTCCTGTTTTGATTAGGATTCTTCCATAGAATTTTTGATCAAAATGTTCAGGAATGGTGGACATTCCATTTCCTCCTTCTATTTCTGACTCTCCTACTTCCTCTGTTTCTCCAGGTGAATAGAGACCAACTGTTGTACCTTGGATGAACGCTTGCAAGCTTTTAAGACTACAAGCATTATGCAACAAACTAGCAGATAGAACAGAAACACTAAACATGATTATTAGGCCAATTAACTGAGGATGCCCCGTGAAACCATGACCCTAAAGTTCCAAACCAAGAAACCAAATCCCATGAGGTGCTTGGTTTTACATAAGCAGCCTCACCAGCTGCTCTTTTTGTTGTTGTTTTTGTAAATGTATCTATTACACAACTTTTGCCAAGTCACTATTTACAGGTGTATAAATTATTGACAGTAATTACATTAACTGACTGTGCAACCCTACAGGGTTTTCAATGCCTGGTTTTTCAGAAGTAGATTACCAGGTCTTTCTTCCAAGGCACTTCTGGGTGAACTTTAATCTCCAGCCTCTTGGTTAGCAGCTGAACACTTTAACTGTTTGCATTACCCAGGGACTCATATCTTAAAATGTTGTTGTTGGTAGTTGCTGTTGAGTTGCCTCCAATTCTTGGAAACCCCATGTGTGCAGAGTAGAATTTCTCTGTAAGGTTTTCAAGACTGTGGTTTTTCAGAAGCAGATCACCAGGCCTGTCTTTCAAGGCCCCTGTGGGTGAGTTTGAACCAACTTTTCAGCTAGTAGTTGAGTGCTTCATTGTGTCACCCAGGGGTACCCAGTTAACCTTAACAATCCCCTCTGGTTCAACCCACTTATGAATTTAGGCTCTGCAATCACTTTGGATATGCCTCACTGTTTCTTTACATGGGGCATCCAGCAGAGTTGGGGGTCATTATGAAGGTAGGGAAAGGACTTTCCTGCAGAATTAAGTTCATCAGAACTCCATCATCCTTATCTCTTCCCCTTTGCCTTCATTGCCAACTGTGGTTGCTGTGACATCCTACCTAAGCTTTAGACAACTTGCATTTCAGACCTCCAGAATTTCATAACCGTATCTTTGAATCCAGTCAAGTCACCAGAAAGCTGGGCAGATCATGCCACCTCCCTCTCTAGCACTTAGTAAAAAACCCCAAACCCATTGTATTACAGAGTAGAACTGCACCATAGGGTTTTCTTGGCTGAAATCTTTATGGGAACAGATTGCCAGGCCTTTCTTTCATGGTGCTGCTGGGTGGGTTCAAACAGCAACCTTTTAGGTTAGTAGTCGAGTGCAAATCATTTGCTCTACCCAGGGACGTTCTAGCACTTAGTATCTCCCCAGTAAAATGTTTGTGGAATAACAATGAACAGCTCATAGCAGGGTCCCTGGGCCACAGTCTGAGACGGGGGTGGGGGTGGGGGTGGGGGCTGCCTACACCAAGTTTGTCCCAGTGTCCCCCAGGGTCTGGCTCACTAAAGACCTACTAAACACATTTGGTGCATGGGTTAAACTTAGAACAAGCAGAGATCCCAAAGAGTAGACACCGATATGAGTGCAATTAAGGATACTTTTTTCTTCTTTTCAGAGAAAAGAATGAAGTGTCATTTAGAAACCCAAGGAGAAGGTCTGGGAGGGGCAGAGAGAAGATCTTGGGTGGGGACTGTCTTTCTAAAAGACTCTGGGGTTTCTAGGGAGTGCTGGGGAACTCTAGTCTATCCCGTGTGTGACTGGAACCTTCCTGACCACCAACACACACAGCTTCCAGACAAAGGCAGGCCTTACTCTCATCGGGTAGGCCTTATGGCCACCCTCATGATCAGTGGCCCACCAGGAAGGGCTAAATAGACTAAAAAAACTTTGTGTCTAAGGTCACGAACATGAACTCTCCTATGGGAAATGGGGACGCTTTTGGCTCTCCTCCAAAAGGCCCAGCAAGGACTCAGCTGCTGTCCTTTTGCTGTTGCTTTTGTTTCAAGGGCCATTCACTTGCTACTACTTCTCGCCATTTGAAATCGGACCCCAAGCAGATTGTTGTCAAATCCCATGGGTACAGCGCTTGTAACTGGGACACAGAGAAGTGGATACTGAAGGCTGTGCTTTCATTCTGGCCCTGCCTTCTGCTCACTGTGTAATGAAGGGCACACTGCTAAATCTCATTGGATATTAAGTTTCCTTATCTATAAAAGGTGATTAGATTCATGCTGGTACCTGAACTACCAGCTGGAAGGCGGCTCTGGGGTCCAAACGAGTCAATAAAAAAATTAAGGAATTATAATGAGCAATAATGGGGATGACTTGAGTGCTAATTGTACCTCTTCACCCCTCACCTGAACTTCCTCAATTACCAGCAATCAAAAATGAGTGCAGAGGGAGAGAAGGAAAAAAAAAAGAAAAATCAGAGAAGTGGCAGTACCATTCCAGAGGACTTTAAATAGTTTCAACTACTACAAAAAATTACATAGAAACAAAAAAAGACTGGAAGAAAATATATTAAGCAGTGATGGTTATTTACGAGAGGATCGTAATTTTTATTTTCTACCTTTAATAGCAAGCAATCCTCCTTCTTCACCACACTCCAGTTATCACAATGTCAGGTGTGCCTACCACACTTAAACTTCTCAACAGCTTAGCGAGCCTGGGTCAGCATGAGGCATCCCAGGGTCTCGATTACATAGACAGGAGGGAAGGAGGACAGAACACAGAGGAGAAAGGTGTAAGCTGAGAAAGTGATGGTGCCCAGACAGCTCAGTCTGGCAGGGAGTACAGATAAGGAAAAACTTCATGTGGCAGGCTCTATTTGACTCCGGGAGATCTGTGCAAGCCCAGGTAGGGTGTTTTATAGATGTATAGATAAATAGATAGATAGATATAGGTTATAAATGGTGACTATACATGTGGACTTTGCCAGACAGAACGCATAGGAATCAAATCAACTACATTTGTGGAAAGAGATGATGGAAAAGCTCAATATCATCAGTCAGAACAAGGCCAGGGGGCAACTGGGAAACAGACCATCAATTACTCATATGCAAGTTCAAGTTGAAGCTGAAGAAAATTAAAACAAGTCCACAAGAGCCAAAGTACAAACTTGAATATATCCCACCTGAATTTAGAAAGTATCTCAAGAATAGATTTGATGCATTGAACACTAATGACTGAACACCAGACAAGTTGTGGGATGACATCAAAGACATCATACATGAAGAAAGCAAGAGAGCATTAAAAAGATAGGAAAGAAAGAAAAGACCAAAATGGATGTCAGAAGAGACTCTGGAGCTTGCTCTCGAATTTAGAGTTGCTAAAGGGAATGAAAGAAATGATAAAGCAAAAGAGCTGAACAGAAGATTTCAAAGGGCGACTTGAGAACACAAAGTAAAATAGTCTAATGAAATGTGCAAAGACCTAGAGTTAAAAAACCGAAAGGGAAGAACACGCTCAATATTTCTCAAGCTGAAAGAACTGAAGAAAAAATTCAAGCCTTAAATTGCAATAGTGAAGGATTCTATGGGCAAAATATTGAATGACACAGGAAGCATCAAAAGAAGATGGAAGGAATACACAGAGTCACTGTACCAAAAAGAATTGGTTGACGTTCAACCACTTCAGGAGGTAGCATATGATCAAGAAGACATGGAATTGAAGGAAGAAGTCCAACCTGCACTGAAAGCGTTGGTGAAAAACAAGGCTCCAGGAATTGACAGAATACCAGTTGAGATGTTTCAACAAATGGATGCAACGCTGGAAGCACTGAATTTTCTATGCCAAGAAATTTGGAAGAAAGCTACCTGGCCAAATGAGTGGAAGAGATCCATATTGATGCCTGTTCCAAAGAAAGATGATCCAAATGAATACAGAAATTATCGAGCAATATCATTAATATCACATATAAGTAAAATTTTGCTGAAGATCATTCAAAAGCAGCTGCAGCAGCATATCAACAGGGAACTGCCAGAAATTCAAGCCGGATTCAGAAGAGGACATGGAACCAGGGATATCATAGCTGATGTCAGATGGATCCTGGCTGAAAGCAGAGAATACCAGAAAGATGTTTACCTGTGTTTTATTGACTATGCAAAGGCACTCGACTGCGTGGATCATAACAAATTATGGATAACATTGCTAAGAATGGGAATTCCAGAATACTTCATTGTGCTTATAAGGAACCTGTACATAGACCAAGAGGCAGTTGTTCAAACAGAACAAGAGGATATTGCCTTGCTTAAAGTCAGGAAAGGTGTGTGTCAGGGTTGTATCCTTTCACCATACTTATTCAATCTGTATGCTGAGCAAATAATCCAAAAAGCAGGACTATATGAAGAAGAACGACGCATCAGGACTGGAGGAAGACTCCTTAACAACCTGTGATAAGCAGCTGACACAACTTTGCTTGCTGAAAGTGAAGAAGACTTGAAGCACTTACTGATGAAGATCAAAGACCACAGCCTTCAGTATGGATTAAACCTCAGCATAAAGAAAACAAAAATCCTCACAACTGGACCAGTAAGCTACATCATGATAACAGAGAAAAGAAGTTGTCAAGGATTTCATTTTACTTGGATTCACAATCAACACCATGGAAGCAGCAGGCAAGAAATCAAATGATGTACTGCATTGGGCAAACCTGCCAAAGACCTCTTTAAAGTGTTAAAAAGCAAAAATGTCACTTTGAGGCCTAAGGTGTACCTGACTCAAGTCATGGCATTTTCGATCGCCTCATATGCATGTGAAACCTGGGCAATGAATAAGGAAGACCAGAGAAGAATTGATGCCTTTGAATTATGGTGTTGGTGAAGAATATTGGATACACCATGGGCTACCAAAAGAATGAACACATCTATCTTGGAAGGAGTACAGCTAGAATGCTCCTTAGAAGCAAGGATGGCATGACTGTCTCACAGACTTTGGATATGTTATCAGGAGGAACTAGTCCCTGGAGAAGGACATTATACTTGGTAAAGTAGAGGGTCAGGGAAAAAGAGGAAAACCCTCAAGGCAGGATTGACACAGTGGCTGCAACAATGGGCTCAAGCATAACAACCATCAAGAGGATAGCGCTGGACTGGGCAGTGTTTCATTCTCTTGTACATAGGGTCGCTATGAGTTGGAACCGACTCGACTGCACCTAACAACAGCAATAGATATAGATACAGTTAAAGATATATCCGTCTACCTATCTATCTATCTAGAGAGAGATTTCAAGGAATTGGCTCACATGATAGCGAAGGACTGGCAAGTCCAAGATCTGTAGGTCAGGCGACAGGCTGGAGACTCCTGCTAGCTTATATCCCCAAATCTGTAGGGCAGGTGTCAGAACAGTGAAAAAGAGTTCTTTCAAAATATCTGTTTATAGTCTGGAGGCATAACACATTCTAGGGAAACGCCATTGTCAATGGATTGATTTATTACATTATATTAGATTACATTATGAAAAGTAATTATATTATATTACATTAGACGTAAGGTAATTACATTCCATTCGATTATGGAAGGTAATCTGCTTTACTTAAGGTCAACTGATTTAATCACATGTAACTATTCTATAACAGCACATATAAACTACTCCATAACAGCAACTAGACTAGTTTTTGGCCAAACTACTGGGAACCATAGCCTAGCCATGCTGACACATAGAATTAACAGGTGTAAAGGTGACAGAAGTGAGGGGAGCAGTAAAAGGGTCACTGGCAAGACCTGAGTATGGTGAGAGGACACCACCAAATAGGCTGGCACCCCAAGTGCTAATGTTACTATGCACAGAAAGCATTAGTGGTAGGGAAACTGAGGCAGAAGTTCAGTTCTGTGGTCAGAAACAGCAGAAACCCTGTTACTTAAAATCTCCATGACATCCAGGGTTTATTTGCAGCACATAACATCCTGCAGCTGGGTCTGTGACATTATTTCTGGTCCACTAGGTCTGAGGATGCCATGTAGATGTTCTTTCTGTTAGTCCTGCGGTCAACTCAGAAAATGTGGAGCTTGCAGGTAGAAGACACCATTGACAGGGATAATGAGGAGTTGACTTGGAAAATTTCCCGGCTCAGGCTGGTGTCCATTTGATAGAAAGGAAGGTAGAGACAGTGTATTTGAGAACTCTTCTCCCCCTGGGTGAGGTGGGTGGGGCTCTGAGGGCCTGAGAGTCCCAGGGCAGCTGATTGTCTCAACAGGAAGTTCGAAGTTATCACATAAGGGGTGGTTCTCCTGCAAAAGATACCTAAGAGGGGCAAAGTGAAGGAAGCCCTGTGACTTGTGACAATAAAACAATAAGATTCTTCGGAAGTAACAGTGTAAAAACTTTAACATCAGTCAAGACCTATGGGTGATCATGAGATAATTTTTTTTTTTTAAAAAGACTTTCTATTAGAGGAAAAAACACATGTTCATTATAAAAATGAAAAAAACATAGCAAAGTATAAAGACAAAAATAACATCACCCAAACTATGGCATCTAGAGAAAGATCCATAATTAACATATTCATGTTTTTCATTCAGTCTATTTTCTACTAAAAATAAAAAGAAAAGGAAAAAAAAATCAAAACATGGTTAAAAACACTTAGGTTCTGATAAACTTATATAAATTACACATGTTAAATAATACACATTTTCCCATGTCTTGAAGAAGTTTCTGTAAACAACATTTTTATTAGAGACAAAATGCTTCATTGAATGAATGTATCAAAAGTTATTTAAGCATTCCCATATTGTTGGTCCCAACACTGGTCGGTGAATTTATCATACTGTGGTGGCTTCGTGTTGCTGTGATGCTGGAAGCTATGCTACCAGTATTTCAAACACCAGCAGGATCTCCCATGGTGGACAGGTTTCAGTGGAGCTTCCAGACTAAGACAGGCTAGGAAGGACATGATGATCTACTTCTAAAAAAATTGGTCAGTGAAAACTTTCTTAATAGCAGCAGAATATTGTCTGATACAGTGCCAGAAGATGAGTCCCACATGTTGGAAGGCACTCAGAAGATGACTGGGGAAGACCTGCGTCCTCAAAGTAGAGTTGACCATAATAATGTGGATGGAATAAAGCTTTTGGGAGCTTCCGTTACCAATGTGGCACAACTCAAAATGAGAAGAAACAGCTGCAAGCATCCGTTAATAATTGGAATGTGCAATGTACAAAGTATAAATCTAGGAAAAGTGGAAGTCGTCAGAAATGAAATGGAATGCATAAAGATCACTATCCTAGGCATTAGTGAGCTGAAATGGACTGGTATTGGCTATTTTGAATCAGATGATTATATGGTCTACTATGCCGAGAATGACAAATTGAAGAGGAATGGCATCACATTCATCATCAAAAATAACATTTCAAGATCTATCCTGAAGTACATTGCTGTCAGTGATAGGATAATATCTATATGTCTACAAGGAAGACCAGTTAATACGACTATTATTCAAATTTACGCACCAACCACTAATGCCAAAGATGAAGAAATTGAAGATTTTTATCAACTTCTGCAGTCTGAAATTGATAAAACATGCAATCAAGATGCATTGATAATTACTGGTGATTGGAATGTGAAAGTTGGAAACAAGGAAGAAGGAACAGTAGTTGGAATATATGGCCTTGGTGATAGAAACAATGCTGGAGATAGCATGGTAGAATTTTGCAAGGCCAACAACTTCTTCATTGCAAATAACTTTTTTCAACATCATGAAGGGTGACTCTACATGTGGACCTTGCCAGATGGAATACACAGGAATCAAATCAACTACATTCGTGGAAAGAGGGGATGGAGATGCTCGGTATCATCAGTCAGAACAAGGCCAGGGGGCAACTGGGAAACAGACCATCAATTGCTCATATGCAAGCTGAAGAAAATGAGAACAAGTCCATGAGAGCCAAAGTATGACCCTGAGTATATCCCAGTAATTTAGAGACCATCTCAAGAGCAGATGTGATGCATTGAACACTAATGACCAAAAACCAGACAAGCTGTAGGATGAGATCAAGGACACCACACATGAAGAAAGCAAGAGGTCATTAAGAAGACAGAAAAGAAAGACCAAGATGGATGTCAGAAAAGACGCTGAAATTTGCTGTTGAACATAGAGTAGCTAAAGTGAAAGGAAGAAATGATGAGTAAAAGAGCTGAACAGAAGATTTCAAAGGGTGGCACGAGAAGACAAAGTAAAGCATTACGATGAAATGTGCAAAGACCTGGAGTTAGAAAACCCCAGGGGAAGAACATGCTCGGCATTTCTCAAGCTGAAAGAACTGAAGAAAAAATTCAAGCTTTGAGTTGCAATAGTGAAGGGTTCTATGGGCAAAATACTGAACGATGCAGGCAGCATACAGGGAAGATGGAAGGAATACACAGTCACTGTACCAAAAAGAATTGGTCGATGTTCAACCATTTCAGGATGTAGCATATGATCAAGAAGGGATGGTATTGAACACAGAAGTCCAAGCTGCGCTGAAGGCACTGGCAAAAAACAAGGCTCTAGGAATTGATGGAATACCAATTGAGAAGTTTCAACAAATGGATGCAATGTTGGAAGCGCTCGCTTGTCTATGCCAGGAAA
>NW_004444071.1:5321324-5342597 GCF_000243295.1 Trichechus manatus latirostris | reverse complement strand
AACCTTGCTTGCTGAAAGTGAAGAGGACTTGAAGCACTTACTGATGAAGATCAAAGACTACAGCCTTCAGTATGGATTGCACTTCAACATAAAGGAAAAAAAAAGATATTTTCAATTGTCTCATATCCACGCAGAAGATGGGCAATGAATAAGGAATACCATAGAAGAATTAATGTCTTTGAATTATGGTTTTGGCGAAGAATATTGAATACACTGTGGACTACTGGAAGAAAAAACAAATCTGTTTTGGAAAAAGTACAGCTAGAAATCACCTTAGAAGTGAGCATGGTGAGACTTTATCTCACGTACTTTGGACATGTTATCAGGAGAGACCAGTCCCTGGCGAAGGACATCATGCTTGGTAAAGTACAGGGTCAGCGAAAAAGAGGAAGACCCTCAAGGAGATGGATTGACACAGTGGCTGCAACAATGGGCTCAAACATAACAATGATTGTGAGGATGGCGCAGGGCTGGGCAGTGTTTCATTTTGTTGTACATAGGGTTGCTGTGAGTCTGAAATGACTCGATGGCACCTAACAACAATAACATAACATAATCAGTAAGTGGGTTTCTGCTGTTTTTGCATTTATAAGTAATATTGATAAAAAAACTAAGTATTCAAATCTCTGTTTATATCTCTGATAATTTCTATATAATACCTTCCTAGAGGTGGAATTTTTTAAAATTTCTCTGCGTAGCTCAGTATGTGCAAGGAACTCTTATCTCACTTTCCTGCCAAATCAATTTCTTAAACAAAACAAAACTAAACTTTGTTAAATTAATAATTCAAAAATAATGTTGACATAACTTTCTCCCATAATGGATGGTCGAATCAAAATCCAAAAGATTTTGGCAGGCTAGAACAGTAACTCAGATATTACAAATGAAATTTCTTGGAGATAATGATCTGGAATTTAGTCACCAGACTGAATGGTTTCAGGACAAGATGGCAGAGATGTAACTCAACAACTCAACAATAGCCAAGGTAAGTAATGTGAGTAAAAAACAAGTAAAGCTTGCAATCTTAGGCCATATTAATAGAAGTAGAGTCCATAATTGAAAGGTGATTGTTCCACGCTGGGTGCTCACACCCACCTGCAGCACTGGCCCTACACTTTAAATGGAACATTAACAGATGGTCTACCAAAACCAAACCCAAACCCATTGATGTTGAGTCGATCCCAATTCATAGTGACCCTCATAGAGACCCTGTCTCATAGGACAGAGTAGAACTGCCCCATAGAGTTTCCAAGGAGTGCCTGGTGGATTCGAACTGCCTACCTTTTGGTTAGCAGCCATATCTCTTAACCACTACACCACTAGGTTTTCCAAAATGGTCTACATCAGAGGCAAATTAACCAGTAAGCAAGGTACGCATTGGCTTACATTAAGCAAGGTATGCACGGGCTTACTTGTGTGTACTTACTAATCTGTAGTGAACAATTTCACATGAGTTTCATCATACCTTGCTTATTGGGTAATCTGGGCTGGCTATATTCAGAGAAGAGATCAGAATAACAAAGAAAGTAGAACCAGTGTTTTCTTACTTCTCTGTTTTGATAGTTAAGATTGTGTGTCATCTTGGCTAGGTCATGATTCTCAGTGGTTTGGCAGTTATGTAACAGTGTAGTTTAACATTTATGTAATGATGTAGTTTGACAGTTATGTAATAACATAATTTAGCAGTTATGTAATGATGTAGTCATCCTCCATGATGTGATATGATGTGATCAGCCAATCAGTTGTAAGGGTAGTTTCCTCCGGGGTGTGGCCTACATCCAATATATACTGAAAGTTATGGCAAAACTCACTTGTTTGCTCTGGATCCTGCATCCAGCTCTTCATTATCTGACCTCTAGTTCATGGGACTTGAGCCAGCTGCCTGCCATGTTGCCTGCCAATCTTGGGATTCTTCAGCCTCCACAATCTGTGAGCCAGCAGCCTGCCATCTGACCTGCCAATCTTGCCAATCTTCGGTTCGTCAGCCCCTACGGCTACATGAGTCAGGAGAAGCCACCAGTCTGATGCCTGACCTGCACAACCACATGAGCCATTTCCTTGAGATAAATCTCTTTCTCTCTCTCTGTCTATATATATACATACACGCTTCACTGGTTTTGGTTCTCTAGAGAACCCGCCCTAAGACATCTGTGTTGAGACTCAGCAACCAGGTCTAAGAATCCCTGAGTGGTGTAAATGGTTACCACACTCAGTGGCTAACCTAAAGCTCAAGTCCACCAGAGCCACTTTGGAAGAAAGTCCTGGTGATCTACTTTCAAAAAAATCAGCCCTTGGAAACCCTATGGAGCACAGTTCTGCTCTGATACACATGAGGTCGCCATGAGTCAGAGTCCACTTGATGGCAACTGGTAACTGGTAAACCATATCTACACTATGTGACACGTGCCCCCCGCCCAGGGGTGGGCCTCTAATCTAAGGTGAGTCTTCAGAGTCTCTACAGGAAGTTGAAATGTGGAACTGAGGGATGTGGAGATAAGAATCACCCTCCTCAGCTGTATGAATGACAGGGCTGCAATAAGAGGGCTGCAGACGCCTGCCCTCAATTCCAGTACCAAATACAAAACAAATCCAGACTTTGATAGGGAGAAAGAAAAGGGGGGAAAGGCAAAGGGACTATTGTAGTAGTGGGGAGGGAGAGTACTATAATAGGGCAATAGCTCCAATCACAAGATCTGCCAGGGTCTCCAAGGGTAAGGGGAAAAGAATTTTTATTTTCTAGAGACTGAGAGTAAACAAAGATAGAAACAAACCATGTGTGGGGAAGTGGGATGAGCGGGTGACCTCATTGGAGGACATCATCCTATAAAATCAGAGTGTTTTACTCTGAGGTCAGCCTATTCTCTGGGAGGGGCCTTTAACAAGAGGTAGTACGCTGGCCCAGGCTGAGGGTGGACCTCAGTTCAGGGACTTGGGGGAAGGGGAGAAGCGTCACCAAAGCACTTTGTTTATGATTGATCAGTGGGGATAAGCAATTTAGTTACTTATTTACGAGGCAAGGAATGGGAATTTGGAGGGGCTGTGTCTGGCCTTGTCATAAGCAAGGGGGCATCTCTGAGTCTTACCTAAGTCATATGGGAAGGCTGGTTCTTTGCAGCAGCCATTTTCCGGAACACAAAGGGTGAGGGATTTCTTGAATCACTGCTATTGTGCAATATCACTGGATTCGGGTAAAATTCAAAATTAACATTAGCAACTGCCTTCTCAAGTCAAAGGTGTTTACTCTTCTCCTGATTCTATGAGATATCTCAATTAAAGTTAATAGTTCTATTTTGCAACACAAAAGAAAGAACCTTCACTAATGCAATATGATAAATGTTGAAATAACCATGATGTTTATCTTGGAGGAGCAAAGACTCAGAAGGAACTTGAGAGTTGGATGTAAATATTTGAGGGTCTGGCCAGGGAGAAGCCAGATCAGACTTGTTCCACAAGGTCTCAAGTGGCAGAACTAGAAAGATGCAGAGTCCCTTGGATCTTCCCAAAGGATCAGAAGAGCTTCCTAGGAACAGATTGATTTCTCAGTCAGGGCAAACATCCACACGTTTTTGTGCAGCCTCATGATGGGACTGATGTAGAGGGGACTCAAGCTTTAGACGTTACTACTTCCAGAGCATTTCTCTGATTTGGACAACCACCTCATTCATCATCTCCCCCATCATTAACAGCCACCAAGGGAGCCTTGGCAGGCAGTTCCTAGAATTCTGGTGCCCCCTGGTGGATGAGGACAATGACAACATACTCTCAGAAGTCACTCCTTTTAGCAACTTGGGAGGATAAAACCAAAAACCAAACCCACTGCCCTTGAGTCTATTCTGACTCATAGCAACCCTATAAGACAGACTAGAACTGTCCATAGGTTTCTAAGGCTATAATCTTTAATCTTTACAGAAGCTGACTGTCCCATTGTTCTCCTGCAGAGCAGCTGGTGGGATAGAACCTCTAACTTTCTGGTTAGCAGCTGAGCACTTAAGTACTTTGCCGCCAGGGCTCCTTCAGAAGGATAGTGAGCAGTTTATTGTTATTGTTGTTGTTAGGTGCTGTCAAGTTGGTTCGGACTCTTAGCGACCCTATATACAACAGAATGAAACACTGTCCGGTTCTGCGCCATCCTCACAATCGTTGTTATACTTGAGCCCATGTTTGCAGCCACTGTGTCAATCCATCTCGTTGAGGATCTTCCTCTTTTTTGCTGACCCTCTACTTTACCAAGTGTCTTAGGCTGGGTCCTCTAGAGAAGCAAAACCAATAAAGTGTATAAATATATATATAGAGAGAGATTATATCAAGGAAACAGCTCATGTGATTGTAGAGGCTAGAACGTCCCAAGTCCGTGGATCAGGGTAGAGGCCTCTCCCAAGTCACACAGCTGCAGAAGCTGGCAAGCCCAAGACCAGCAGGTCGGAGAGCAGGGTTCCCACTCACAGGCAGTGCAGATCGATGAATCCCAGGTTAGGCAGATAAGCTGACAGCTCAAGTCCCAAGAACAGGAGATGAGACGACAGGAAGCAGCTGCAGGATCCAGAGAGAGCAAAAAGCCAGATGTGGGCCACACCCCCACGGAGACTCCCTTTCATCTGATTGGCTGCTCATAGTATATTCAATCATGGGAGTGATTACATTAAAACACTGGCCGAGCCAAGCTGACACACAATCTTAACCATCACACCAAGCATGATGTCCTTCTCCAGGGACTGTTCCCTCCTGATAACATGTCCAAAGAATCTGAGACGTAGTCTCACTACCTGTGCTTCTAAGGAGCATTCTGGTTGTACTTCCTCCAAGGCAAATTTTTTAATGAAATAGTTCTAATCATTCCTCGCATAAACAGTTAAGCATTTGACTACTAACCGAAAGGTTGGTGGTTCAAACACACCCAGAGATACCTCCAAAGAAAGTCCAAGTGAACTACTTTCAAAAGGTCACAGCCTTGAAAATCATACGGAGCACAGTTCTACTCTGAAATACAGGCGTTCACCATGAGTTGGAATCGGCAGCTGATGTGGTTTTTTAATCATTCCATCAGGGACGTTGGTGATTCAGTGGTGGAATTCTTGCTTTCAATGTGGGAGACCTGGGTTTGATTCCTGGCCAATGCTTGTGTGTTGCTATGATGCTGAGCAGATTTCAGTTTGGGGGCAGCCAACAACTTGATTCCATCATTTTTGATTAAATTAAACTCAGTACAGATACTTTTACACTTCAAAGAAATAAGCCAAATGTTTTCGTGGATGTTGGAGTAGTCTGCTTTGCCTGCTTAATTATCAGGGCAAGTGATACAATTGTTCACCCTTTTTCCCTTGTAAGTGTCTCTACCCTACCCTATGGTGCCCTGGTGGTGCAGTGGTTAAGAACTCAGCTGCGAACCAAAAGATCAGCAGTTCAAATCCACCAGCCGCTCCTTGGAAACCCTATGGGGCAGTTCTACTCTGTCCTATAGTATTGCTATGAGTTGGAATTGACTGTTGGCAAAGGGTATCCCACCCTCTACATACTTTTCCCGCTAGATGAATTTGTTCCCACCAAACTCATTGTCATTGATTTGATTTTGACTCATGGCAGCCCCATGACCAGAGGTCTGAATTTCATCTGATGGAGGGACAGTGTTGTATCTGCCCCATACCCTTTCCTTCCTGGTTGTCCTAATGGAGAAAGGATAGTGCCACCTACTGATCAAGGACTCCTGGGCTGATTTATTCTCCTTTCTTGTTCTTGTGCTTACGGCAATAATTTCATTGTGAAGGTTCATCATATAAGCTCATCACAGAACCCAAATGACATATCTGAATCCCCACTGTCATCCCCTAAGAATCTGTAAGAATTAAACATCCTACCTTTAGCTGAATGGGGCCGCTTAGGGCTGTTTCTACAGGGACAGGAGGCTTTTCAATAAAACAAGCTTCTTCAAGAAAACGTTATCCTCCAGATTTAGGAAGGCCACTCATCACTTGGTCAGTCTTTGGGGGACATTTCGAGAGGATTTTGAGTTTTTCTGAATCTACTCATTGCCCTCAAGTCAATTCCAACTCGTAATGACAGAGTAGAACTGCCCCATAGGGTTTCCAAGGAGCAGCTGGCGGATTCGAACAGCTGACTGTTTGGTCCTGAGCTGTAGCTTTTAACCACTGCACCACCAGGGCTCCATTTTCTGAATAGGACACTGTATTTCATAAAATCTCATTAAAGCTTCTTGAAGAAATACGAAATGAACCAAATGTTAGTGGGTTACCTTAACCCATAGCCTTACTGAAATTCCAGAAGGGAAAGATTGGGTATGGTGGGGAACTTTGCTTGGCTAAAGAGCTGTTACCTCAGTTTAGCCATCAAACGAAAGGGGTGAAAGTACAAATAGACTTCCTGTCTTCAGCAGTTGTCGGTTAGCAGGTTGATGGATTATCTACTGTCTTCTGCTAAAGCCCAGGAACTGGTAACTAATTGAGCAGAAAACTAAGTACTTAGAAAAGAACTGGACTCTAGCTGATACAGTATAAATTGTCACAGTTTTCAAAACTGTAAACTAAACAGATGCAAATGCAAGAGTAAAGTTCTTGGGCAGAGTTTGTGTACATGTCTGGGGAATTGATTCAAGATTCACTGAAGGGTTCAACGGCCTACAACTTTCCTGATTCACAGTAGCAACTCAGTTGATACTTGTAGGGGCGGCGGTGGGGGAGTTGGGGTGGGGATAAGAGGCTATTAAACTGTAACACACCTTAGAGAACCTTCAGCCCAGTAGATTTCAGGGAGTACTCCTTGGTTCTCTGGGGTTCTGCAGAGGTGCTTTGAGAGTTGTTCAAATGTTTTCTAATTTCATTAAAAAAAAAATAGTATATATTTAAACTGTGATACAAAGTGCTATTAAAATGCATACTCCAACTTATTGACACACGCAAATACATTGACTTATGCTGCCTGGTTGGCTAGATTTTGTTTTCTTTTGTTTTTGATGAACTCAATTAAAACCTGCTCTGCCCCAGTTAATGAGTACGCTAAGTTTACAAGGTAATTACTGGGATGGGGGGGGGGAGATGTTAGTATTGGCAAATACTTACTCGTATCAATCATGATTGTGATATAGTGTAACCAAAATAAAATGCACAAATAGTCTTGTTTCATGACTTTTTAATGATCAAATATGCATTTGAAGTTGTTTGTATATATATGAACTTATATTGTATATTTACATCTTTTTATATATTATATTAACAGCATATATTATGAGTCTGGGAAAGATAGGCTGCTGCTAATAATTATAAAACCACCCAGCTCAACTCCCTCATTTTGCAGCTTAGGAAACTGAGCCCCAGCACGGGGATGAACCCCGTGACCTCACATGTCAGTCATGCAAATTGTCCTGACTTTTCCCTGTTAAATGCAGTCTGGTTTTCCATTTGTCCTTGTGCCAGCAAGTGAATTGTAGACCAACATTCAATTATCTGGCATGAATTTCCTTTTGTTCAGGAGCAGGAACAATGTGCTATTAAATGGTTTTTCAGATTAACCTGTAGAGGCTCAAAGGATCATGATAACAAACACAAAGCCCCTGACTCATCACAGAGTTGGGAAAGAGGTTTACAGCTGCAGCAACACCACATGTTTATTGTCTGGCCTCCAAGTCCCTGCAGAGAGCAAGTGGGCAAGTGTGTTTCCCCAGTGGTTGTGCTGAAAACCCTATTGTGCTTTCCAAGGTGAGTCACGGTCATTTTGTTCTTGCCAGGTGCTCTCTGGCAACAGGAAGGCTGCAAGAACATAGCCCTCCCCTGCCAAAGATTCTCCCACTGAGCATGCCACAGTGCCTGCACCTTCCTTCCTTCAGAATCACTCATAGGCTAGGATTATTGTTGTTAGCTGTCATTGAGTCGATTGAGACTTATGGCGACCCCATATGTTACAGAGCAGAACTGCTCCATAAGGTTTTCTTGGCTGTTATCTTAACGGAAGCAGATTGCCAAGACTTCCTCCCAAGCACCTCTGGGTGAGTTTGAACTGCCAACCTTTAGGTTAGCACTCGAGCACAGACGGTACCACCCAGGGAGCTTAGGCTAGGATTGTCGTTGTTGTTATTAGGTGCCATTGAGTTGGTTCTGATTTGTAGAGACCCTACGTACAACAGAACGAAACACTGCCCGGTCCTGCGCCATCCTCAAAATTGTTACTATGTTTGAGCCCATTGTTGCAGCCACTGTGTCAATCCATCTCATTGAGGGTCTTCCTCTTTTTCGCTGACCTTCTACTTTACCAAGCATCATGTCCTTCTCCAGGGACTGATCCCTCCTGATAACATGTCCAAAGTATTCTAGACAAAGTCTCACCATCTTCACATCTAACGAGCATTCTGGCTGTACTTCTTCCAAGACAGATTTGCTCATTCTTCTGGCAGTCCATGGTATATTCAATATTCTTCATTAACACCATAATTAAAGGCGTCAATTCTTCCTCTGTCTTCCTTATTCGTTGTCCCGCTTTCGCATGCATATGAGGTGATTGAAAATATCATGGCTTGGGTCGGGTGCACCTTAGTCCTCAAAGTGATGTCTTTGCTAGGATTACAGATATGAAAACTGAGGCTAGGAAAGGATGAGTGATTCTCCTAGGTCACAGAGGCAGCGGTAGCAAAGGAAGACAAGGCTGAAGTGCAGATGTCTGGACTCTTCTAATGGCCTTTCCATCATGAACTAGGGCTTCAAATGGATGATCTCATGCAGTATTTCAGCAATGGGGCAAGTTGATTGCAAAGAGTCTTTGGGTGTCCTATTAGATCCCAAATGGGCTACAGTAGAGTTTCTACAGAAATTGGATAATAAAAAAGAAAGACAGAATTGATGTGCTCGAACTGTGGTTCAAACAAATCAGCCTTAGAAGAAAGACAACTAGAATGTTCCTTAGAAGCAAGGATGGTGAGACTGGCTCATTTACTATGGACATATCATCAGGAAAAACTAGAAAAGACATCATGTTTGGTAAAGTAGAGGGTCATCAAAAAAGAGGAAAACCCTCTATTAGATGAACTCACACAATAGCTGCAACAAGGGACTTAAATATATCAATGATCATGAAGATGGTGCAGGTCCAGGCAATGTTTTGTTCTGTTATCCATAAGATTGCCGTGAGTTGGAGCTGACTTGACAGCAACTACCAACAACAGGATTTTCTACAGGAGGAGAATACTCATTTCTAATTGGAAGGTGGCAGTGAGTTGGACTTCCCTTTGTGTTCTGCCACTGTTCATTTTATGGATTGTCATTGTGGCTGGACCTGAGGAGTTGTTTTGGAGCCTCCTTACTTTACAAAGGATCAGTAACCACACTCAGCCAGGTAGTGAAACATTAGGACCAGAACTCAGGCCTCCCTACTCTACTGCTTCTTATCCTCTTTCAACCTTAGATCTAATCAGTTCTAAACCCCATCTAAGCCCCATTGCTCTTACACTTGTGTAGCAGATCTTGTTCTCAACTTCCCTCATTTTTTTCCTTTCACACCTCACCTCCCCGCACAGTTCAGGTCTGCCTTGATTCTCACCTGGCTGACTGCACTTACCCCTACCTGGTCCTACAGTGTCCAGCCAGCCCCATCTGTGTGCCACTGACTGTGATCCTAAGTTGTCACTTGTCCATAAGCAGAAAGATCAATGTGACAATGAACAAAAGGGCAAGCATGCAAGCAACAAATTCCCAGTGGTGTGATCCTAATACTCCCCCGTTCAAAAAACAGTATCTACAGACTCCTCAGTGGCTGGTGTTGGAGTCTTTCATAATTTTGCTCCAATCTCTCCAATGGTCTCTCATTAGATTCCTTACTGTTAAGGCCTCCCCAGATGTTATTGGAACAAACTTTGCTCTTTTTCTACTTTCATGTGTTTGCTTCAAACTGCTCCTTCAGCTTGGAAGTTGTCTTAGGCTGGGTTTCCTAGAGAAGTAAAACCAGTTCATCATATAAATATATACATAGAGAGATTTATATAAAGGAAATGGCTCATGAGGTTGTACAGGTTGGAAAATCCCAAGTCCGTGGGTCAGGTTGGAGGCTTCTCCTGACTCACATAGCCACAGGTGCTGGCGAATCCAAGATCAGAAGGTCAGATAGGAGGCTTCTGGCTCACAGGCTGTGGGGGCAGATGAATCCCAAGATCCACAGGCAAGATGGCAGGTAAGCTGCTAGCTCAAGTCCCAAGAGCCAGAGGTCAGATGACCAGGAGCCAGCTGTAGGATCCAGAGTGAGCAAAAGCCCATGAGTCTTGCCAGAATGTCCACCTATATTGGATGCAGGCCACACCCCCCAAGGAAACTCCCTTTCAACTGATTGGCTCCTCATAGCAGATCCCATCATGGAGGTGATCACATTATATCATAATCTCATCATGGAGGTTGTCATGGATTGAATTGTGCCCCCCCAAAAGATGTGTCAACTTGGCTAGGCCATGATTCCCAGTATTGTGTGATTGGCTACCATTTTGTCATCTGATATGATTTTCCTGTGTCTTGTAAATCATACCTCTATGATGTTAACGGGCAGAATTAGAGGCAGTTATCAATTTATAAGATTAGGTTGTAGCTTAAGTCAATCTCTTTTGAGATATAAAAGAGAGAATTGAGCAGAGAGATATGGGGACCTCATACTACCAAGAAAGCAGTGCGGGAGCAGAGCGCGTCCTTTGGACCCAGGGTTCCTGCACTGAGAAGCTCCTAGACCAGGGAAAGATTGATGACAAGGACCTAGAGCCAACAGAGAGAAAAATCCTTCCCCTGGATCTGACACCTTGAATTCGGACTTCTAGCCTACTAGACGGTGAGAGAATAAACTTCTGTTTGTTGAAGCCATCCACTGGTGGTATTTCTGTTATAGCAGCACTAGATAACTAAGACAAATGTGATCACATCATTATATGACTGCCAAACTACGCCATAACTGCCGAAAAACTGAGAATCATGGCCTAGCCAAGTTGACACACAACCTTTACAATCACAGAAGGCTTTTCTTCCTCATAGCTGCTGTCAACATTCTTCCTGTACTTCCAGGCTTAGTGAAACTTTTCCAAAGAGCTTGCTCCCATTTGCCACAAATGAAGTCCATCTTCTCTTTGCTCACTGGTCCATAGCATAGAATCAGTGTAGTGTGACTGTGAGGGCCAGACCATCTATGTTCTGTTGCCACCTCCTTTGCCAACTCTGGAACTTGGGCAAGTTGCGTGATCTTCCTGTGTGCTGGTTTTCTCATCTGTGAAATGAGGATGATGATGTCTGTTAAGATGAGAGGATTTAATATACGTGAGGAGCTTAGAAAATCTCCTAATGACTGGAAAGCACCCAGTAAATATTTATTTAACTGTTTTGCTAGATGGGTTGGATTTATTACAACATAAAAAAGAAAGCATTTTTGTTATTTCTCTAACTGTTCCTACAAACCCACTCCATGCTTTCCTGCCCCTCTGGTGAAGTATCAGGCATTTTCCGTAATTTTATGATTAGTTTTAGATAATAAAAAGTACAGTCTACTTTAATAATCCAACTCTTTTTATTTAATAATTCAAACTCTAAATGCTTACCAATTTGAAGTATCTCGTTTGCTTTAGCGAGGAAACTTGCAATGGGGGGAAGCACGTTTGACTTTTCTTTCTCTTCCTTCCTTCCTTCTTCGCTCCCTTCCTCCCTCCCTCCTTCCTTTTTTTTTAAAACCAAAGTGTAATGTGTTTTTTTTCACTTAAATTTTTAAAAATACTTTTTTAGCAGTTGGCAGATAAAATGTCCTAATGTGAAAAAATTTATTTTAAAATAAGCAAAGCAAAGCATGAAAAACAGATGCAAAATGTTAAGATTTTATTTACACGGCTCCTTTGTAAAAATGGTGTCACTGGTGTAATTGGTGTTAAGTGGCAGTCACAGATGGCTATGACTCACTGATCAGTTACCCACACTACAGCCCGAGTCTTACATGAACACCTACTATTGTTCATCCCCTTACCTCGCCTATGGAGTTGTGTGCCGGGGCAGGAAGGAGATAAAAAAGTTTTCTCTAAAGGACAGCCGACGCTGCCTTTGGTGTCCTCTGGGCTCTGTCGCCATCTGGTGGTTATACCATGGAACAGCATCTACACACAGACCTGAGAGGTTTGATATTCTTTATTTTGCTCTTCTCTGGAGAAATTCAAAATAGAGTAACAGAAATATACTACACAATATAATGCAGATATTAAAGATTCTCCATTCTGCAAACAGAGTTTTTAAGAAGGGTTGGAATTGGGGAAGTGAAGCAAAAGGGCAGCATTGTAATTCTAGAGTCTCCTAGTCTCTCTAGAAATCAGAAGTACTTAACGTGTTAGTAGGTGTATACAGTAACTAGCAATCAGAAGTACTTAAAATAGTGTGTTAATAGGTGTACAGAATAAGGAATTTTATTTTATTTTTAACAAAACCATCATAATTATTAAGCAATTTCCTAACTCCTTTCCTACAATTGCCAGGCAAGAATTGCTGTAACTTTTGTGGGAGTGGGCAATGTGAGTCTGTGGAATAAACACGGTGTTAAGAGCCCAGGCAGGCTTATGTTCTAGTGCCTCCCACTACAAAATGGATATCATTGTCTACTTCTTTAGAAATACAACCCCAAATTTCTTGGCTGCCATGTGGAATCGCAGAAAAAAGAATAAAGATCTCATCTCCCAGCCTCCCTTGCTGGTGGAGGTTTCCCTAGGTTGCACAAATGGTTCAGTGCTTAATTACTAGTCAAACGTTTGGCGGTTTGAACTTACTTAGAGGCACATGACAAGACAGGCCTGGTGATCTGCTTCTGAAAGGTCACAGCCTTGAAAACCCTATGGAACAGCTCTACTCTGCACACACGTCAACTAACAACTTGCTGGTGGGGCCCTGTGACTTAGTTTTAGCCTTATTTACAACTTCCTTTTTTCTGGCTGGTTGGAATGTTGGCATGATGGCTGGAGCTCAAGAAGCCATTTTGTACAAGAGGTGGCAAAATTTGTTGACGTTAGCAGAACGTCAAACTAGAAGTTTCCTGGGTCCTTGATGATTAAAGAGCCATCTTGCCAATGCTAGACTATCTCCAGTTATATTTTAATATAAGACAGAAATAATTTATATCTTGTTGAACACAACATTTGATAACTGAAAACGGCTTTTGTATGTCACAAATACTAGATTATGAGTAATGGCTTATTGGAAGTGGTAACAGTTAAGCACTCAGCTGTTAACCGAAAGATCAGTGGTTTGAACCCACTAGCGGATTGCCACCACCTGGCGATCTGCTCCTGTAAAGACTACAACCAAGAAAACCCTACTCTGTCACATGGAGTCTCTATGAGTCAGAATCAACTTGACAGCACCCAGCAACAACAGCAATAGGGCACTGAGGACTCAGATATTTTAGACTGAAAATATGGAGATCGTTCTTAATGCAGTGGCAAAACATTTGGTTAAAGTGTCACCTGCTACACTCTGAAAAGTTGTAGAGAAAACTGAGGCCCTAGCATCTTCCATTAAGAACTCTCCGCCAGATCAAGAAAGCCAGTCCAACGTCAAAAATCAGCTGAAGGGAGCTGCCTTAGCCCTCTTTTAAGTTATGGGAGGAGCAGAGTACAGAAACCCGTAAGTAAAAGACCAGAGCCTCAGGCTTCAACGGAAGAGTTCTGATTGGCCCTAGGATAATGGCGGCCACTTGAACCTGAATCTCTGCATATAACGCCTCCGCCCCCCAAACCATAAAATCAATATGGAACACAAGTAAAATCACACATGACCCTTATCTTCAGCATAACAAAGAAGCAGAATATATCACAAACTTCAAATTGTTTGTAAAACGAGAAATAAACACCTAATTTCAACAGAGATACTGCGGGAGCTCCCACCATCTCTGCGGGCTTGTGGGTGAAGACAGCTGCGGAAGGGAATTCTGGGCTGATGAGAGTTACCAGTCGCCTAAAAATAATAGGCTAGGGAACTGCAGGCTCTGTGAGTTGAGGTGTCTGTTACATACAGGTGTTGGGGTAAAGAAGAGGGTACCTGGGAGACAAACACCCCAACAAACGTCCCAAAAGAAACTATTGGCACCCACCCCCCACAACCCCCGCCACCGGTTCACATAAAACTGCCTTCTAACGCTGCCTGTTTTCTTTAAAAGAACCAACAGAGGGCGCGGTCGACCAAAAAAAAACTACACTCGAGGCTTGCTACGCCTTCGTTTTCCAATTGGCTAAACCTTTCCCGCCCACTGCAGTCTATGAAAATCCATCATTCTGAGCAATCCCAGACGGAGTTGTTTTCTCAGCTTTCTCATCTGCTGTTGAGATGCTTGTTTACAAAAGGGCCTCTGCTGAACATATGCTCCATGGATAGGGTGATTCAACATCCTGATTGGGCCCAGAGAAACGTGTAAGAGTTTGGGCAGCATTACGTTGTTGCACACACAGTGCTCGTGGTTCTTCTTTCTAGGAGGCTAAAAATACAAACACTTTCGAGGATGTAAAGGGAATTTGGATAGAGGGGGAAAGTAGAAGAGTGAAAGGTGTATATCCTAAGATAAAAAGAGAGTTCCCTCTTCTGGGTTTCTAGTAAAAGGAAACATACATACACCCACACACCCATACACAGGGGATTTTGAAATTGGTCAAAATGGGCAGAATTTTGGTTCGCCGCTGACTGCATCTCTGGGGCCTGACATCTGTTCCCGTCACAGAGTTGTTATTGTTGTTAGCTGCTGTCAAGTTGGCTCCAACTCATGGTGATCCATGTACAACAGAAGAAAACAGTTACCTGGTCCTGCTCCATCTTCACGATCGTTGGTATGCTCTAGTCCATTGTCTCGGATGCTGTGTATTTTGAGTGCCTTCCAACCTAGAGGGTGCATCTTCCAGCACTACAAAAAAAAAAAAAAAAAAAAAAAATTGCCATCGAGTCAATTCTGACTCTTAGTGACCCAATAGGACAACGTAGAACTGCCCCAAGGAGCAGCTGGTGGCTTCAAACTGCCGACTTTTGGGTTAGCAGCCAAGCTCTTAATCAATGTTCTGCTGTGATCCAAAAGGTTTTCATTGGCTAATTTTTGGCAGTAGATCAGCAGGCCTTTCTTCCTAGTCTGTCTTAGTTTGGAAGCTCTGCTGCCATTTGAAATGCTGGTGATTCTGCTGGTATTTGAAATGTCGGTGGCATAGCTTCCAGCATCATAGCAACACGCACGTCATTACAGTATGACAAACTGACAGAGGGATGGTGGCGCCACAGAATAGGCGCCTATAAATATCTTTGAATCACAACTGATACGTTCAATATCGAAATTTGTTAAAAAATGCAATATTCAATCAACTGAGTGTTTAGTTTATACAACATCAAGCAATGTTTGGAGTTCCTGGGTGGTGCAAACAGTAAACTGTTCGACTGCTAACCAAAAGGTTGAAGGCTCAAATCTACCCAGATGTGCCTTGGAAGAAAGACCCGCTGATCTACTTCCAAAGAATCAGCCACTGAACACCCTATGGAGCACAGTTCTACTCTGACACACATAGGATCGTCATTAGTCAGAATCGACTTTATGGCAACTGGTTAAATAATGTTTAACTGATTTTTTTTTTAAACTTAGCCAACTGAATTGGCTGTCTGAAGATAATATAAATATAGGGATAAAGTCGATAAGTATATTGACCAAACACTGCCCGTTTCTCCTCGGCTTTTGTAAAAACCTCCTGTTCTTATTTCACTTTCTTCCTTACAGGTTCCTTGGGTGGTACAAACAGTTAAGTGCTCAACTGCTAGCTGAAACTTGGCGGTTCGAACCCACCCAGAGGGAGCTGGGAAGACAGGCCTGGTGATCTCCTCCCGAAAGACCACAGCCTTGAAAACCCTATGGAGCAGTTCTCTGTAGATGTGGGATTGCCATGAGTCAGAATTGACTTGAAGACAGCCAGTAACAACATTATGGGTACCTTTAAGGCTGTTTTTTGTGAGCCGGGCCAAGGCTGAGATCAAAGCCAGCCTCTTTTCCTAGGTGGGAATGCACACACTCATCTCAGATCATTTTCGATCAGTCCTTTCCCTATTGGCTCCTCCTTCCAAGGCAAGCTCCAAGGAGGCAGAGGAGTGAGCCCCTAGAGATCTCTTTCCTCCTCTACCTGGAGTCCCTCACTACTTTTTGTCACACTGCTCAGAATTTCAGCAGTGACAACAGGCACGTCACTTAGCCCATCTGGACCTGGTTTCCTCATCAGGGAAATGAGGTCAGATTCCAGGAACTCTGTGCTCCGTTTTATCTCCAGCTTCTCTGTGTCTGAGATTCGCTCACTGGGGTGAATCAGGAGATATCAGTCATGCTCCTTAGTTACTGTTGTTAGGTCCGACTCCCTGAGACCCTGTGTACAACGGAACGAAACACTGCCCGGTCCTGTGCCATCCTCCCAATCGCTGCTTAGTGTAGAGTAGTGGTACTAACAGTGAAGCCACCGAGGGCCAGCAGCATCGCCTGGGAACTTGATAGAAATGCAAATTCTCAAGCCCCACCCCAGACCTATGGAATCAGACACTGGCGTGGGGCCTGGCCATGGGTGATTTAACAGACTCTCCAGGGGATTCCTATGAGACAGTGGCAGTTCAGTGGTAGAATTCCTGCCTTCCTGGGTTTGATTCCCAGCCAGTGCACCTCATGTACAGCCACCACACGTCTGTCAGTGAGGCTTGTGTATTACTATGATGCTGAACAAGTTTCAATGGGGCTTCCAGACTAAGACGAACTAGGAAGAAAGGCTTGGCAACCTACTTCTGAAAACCAACCAATGAAAACTGTATGGCTCACAATGGTCTGATCCTCCACTGATCGTGGGGATGGTCTGATTCCCAACTGACCATGGGATGGCCCAGCATTTGGCAGCGTTTTGTTTTGTTCTGTTGTGCATGGGGTCACCCATGCGTTACAGGCTGACTTGAGGGCAGCTAATAACAACAACCAGGTGATCCTGATGCAGGTAAAATTGATGTGCATTTATGTAATAGGAAGGGGGTCAATAGACAAAGGAATTAGGGGCTCCTAAAGCCAGAGGGGAGGGGTCAGTGAGGGTCTGGATGGTGATAAACAAAATGCATATTAAGAGGTCTGGCAAGGGAGACAGGTGGCAACCATTTATCGAATCCCTGTCTTTCCTGTCTCACTTCCCCACTCCCTAAGCAAGCTTCCTAAAATCCCTGTCCAAACCAACAACTTGCCCTTGAATCTTTGTCTCACGCTCTTCTCCTTGGGAACTCAAGCTAACTCAAAGACTTACCTTCTAGGGTTGAAATGACTTAGTGTTGAGAGCTGGCATAATAAGTGCTCAATAAATGATAGCCATTATTATCATGGGTGGACTCGAACCTCCAACCTTTCGGTTAGCAGCTGAGCACGTTAACTGTTTGTACCACTCAGAGACGCTTCAATCTGAGTAGGGAAGGCTGTTTTGAAAGTGGAGGTGTAGGAAGGGCCTTCTGGGGACCATGGGGAAGAGTACGATTGAAGTGGGGATAGACTGAAAATAGGGAATTAATTTGGAGGCAACGGCGGCCATGTGGACTGAGGACCTGAAAGGAAGCCCCGGAAATGGCCATGGAGAGACAGGAAGTACTAACAGTTATTTTGAAAGGACAATCTTGACTTTTTGTTTTATTGTTTGTTTGCTTGTTTTTTCACCAATGTGAAATAAGCAAAAACAACAACAACAAAATGAACGGGGGCCATTTTTTTTTTTGTTTCTTTAACTGAGCAGACGGAATTAATCTATGTTTTCCACAACCCTCAGGTTACAAGGAGGAGAGATTTGTATTTTTGTGTATTTTGTGTATTTTTCCCCTGGTAAATGCTTTTGCCCAAAACATCCAGGCAAGAGCCAGCAGGAGATGCGGTGTCCCGAGGCAGCTCCTGTTGCTGACAAAGGCTGTTTGCTCTCCTGCGACCTTTCAGACTGAGTTCTGGACGGTGGCAAGGCCTGTGACGGGGAGCAGCTGCAGTGTTTTCCATCATTCTTGTGCTGAACGGGAAGGCAGCATTTGTTTGGAGAAGGGAGAGGGAGGGGGTAGATTTCTGTCCTTGTGGTTAAAGGTCATATGGGGCAGAATTAGGGTTCCTGAAGGGCTGGCCAGCCCCTCCTCTCGGACATGAAGTATTGCCCAGGGAAAGGGTCAGGCAGCTTACATCTCATCTCATACCAGCTGCTTCTCCTCAAGAACCTCAGTGTCACCAGCAAAAAAGCAATAATAATGTGGCAGGCTAATTGACTGAGACTTTGAATTTTTTGTAGGTGTTTTGTTTTTGTGTTCCTTTGTAAGAGAGGAGAAAGACTGAGAGGTATTTTTTCCCACTCCCATCCTAAGAGAGCAGTCAAGCCTTCATCTTTGGAGTTAGGGATCCCCATGGCTTCCTTAACAGCCGGGGGTTTTAGAACTGAAGACAGAACAGCTCCCACCAGGCTTCTGTTTGAGGCAGGTAGCCCAAAAAAGAAGGAGGGGAGAGAGGCCAGTGCTGGGAGTAGAGAGGAAGCAAGTGGCTGGGTTCAGGAGAGACAGGACAGGCCTCCCAGCAATTTCCTATTGGCTCTTGGGGGTTTTCTATAAATGGCTGAGGCTCTGTTGCCAGACAGGTTGCTACAAGTGATGGGCTTTCTGAAGGGGTGGAGTGTGGAAGCAGGAGAGCTAAAAGCTCTGAGTGGGTGCTTTGGGAACTGAATCCAAACAGCCCCACTTCCTGAAAGGAAAGATTCTGGCTCAGAGGAAATGAAGCCACCTGACTTCCCGGACCCAAAAGGGTTAACGTGGCTTGCACATCTCAGTGGTAACCATGAAGGAGCCATATTTAGAATTCCTGTTTTCCAAGTGTAAGCTCTTTGGATTCTTATATGATCCTAGAGCAGGGAATAGATCCCCAAAATATGACTGAGGTAGCATTTCCCACCACCAGTAAACAAATAACTTAGCAAGATGCTGAGTTTCACCTTGGTATTGGGAGACTGAATTCACACCTGAGAGACTGATGACGACACATAGCCACACCGTGGTGATACCCACGTTCGCTGAGAATGCTAGCACCGACCCAACGCTTTGTACACATCGCCTCATTTACTCCCGGTTTTATGGGCTCTGAAGCTTGTGAAACTTGGAGGGCCTTCTTTAAGAAAAGGAATGTAAGCCTATGAATACAAACTTAGGCATGGAAGTCATTCTTTAGGATTGAGAATGGAAATTACAACCAATTACAACATTTCAGAAAGTGACTGTTTTGGTTTCCTGTGGTTGCTGTTACAAATTACTACAAAACTGGGTGGTTTAAAACAGCAAATGTATATTCTCTCACCATCCTGGAGGACAGAAGTCCTATATCAAGGGGTCGACAGGACCTCACTCCCTCTGGAGGTTCTCGGGGAGAATCCTTTCCTTGCCTCTTGCAGCTTCTGGCGGCATGCCTTGTGACTGCATCACTCCAATCTCTGCCTCCATGGTCACAATGCACCGTCCCTTCTGTCCCTTCTGTGTGTCTCTTATAAGGACAATTGTTATTGGATTTAGGATCCACCTGTATAATCCAAGATGTTCTCATCTCAAGATCCTTAACTTAATTGCATCTGCAAAGACCCTTTCTCCAAGTAAGGGAACAGTTACAGATTCCCAGGATTAGGATGTGGACATATCATTTTGGTGGGCACCATTCAACCCACTATACCGACAAATATCAAAAACATCACAAATGTCAGAAAAACCCTATCATATTTTTATTAACTGTCTGACATGCCTCTGAATACTTTTTCCTACAGTTTTTTGCAACATGTTTGATTGCTTCTTTACATGATAATAATTTTGTAATTTCGTTTTCTATAGAGATATTTCCACTACCATGATTGATTTAAAGGTGAGTGTTATCATTGATGGAGCCCTGGTGGCACAGTGGTTAAGTGACACACTGGTAACCAAAAGGTCAGCAGTTCAAATCCACCAGCTGCTCCTTGGAAACCCTACAGGCCAGTTCTACTCTGTCTTTATAGGGTCGCTATGAGTCGGAATCGACTCAACAGCAACAGGTTTGGGTTTTTTTGGTTTATTATCATTGATGGAGTACCTGGGTGTGCAAACGGTTAACATACTTGGCTGCTAACTGAAAGGTTGGAGGCTCCAGTCCACCTAGAGGTGCCTAGAAGAAAGGCCTAGTGATCTACTTCTGAAAAAATCAGCCATTGAAAACCCTATGGAGCACAGTTTTACTCTGACACCCATGGGGTTGCCATGAGTTGGAGTAGAGTTGATGACAACTTTTTTTTTTTAATTTTTTTTATTGTACTTTAGTTGAAGGTTTACAGAACTAATAGTTTCTCATTAAACAGTCAGTACACATATTGTTTTATGACACTGGTTAACAACCCCATGACATGTCAACACTCTCCGTTCTCGACCTTGAGGACTTTTTTTCTGGTGAAAATATACATAGCCAAAGTTACACCATTTCAAAAGTTTCTGCATGTACAATTCAGTGACATTGATTATATTCTTCCAGCTGTGCTGCTATTCTCATTATCCTTTTCCAAATTATTCCATCACCATTATTTTCAACTCACTGTCCCCTAGGCTTCCCATCAAACCTTTTGAGTTGCTGTTGTCAATCTGATCTCACATAGATAATTCTTTTTTTTTTGTACCTTAGATGAAGGTTTGCAGAACAAATAGTTTCTCATTAAAGAGTTAGTACACATATTGCCCTATGACAATGGTTAACAACCCCATCACATGTCAACACTGTCCCTTGTCAACCTTGGGTTCCCTATCACCAGCTCTCCTGTGCCCTCCTGCCTTCTAGTCCCTGTCCCTGGACTGCTGTGCTTCATTAGTCCTGTTTTGTTTTATGAAGCTGTTCAATCCCCAGCTGAACGGTGAACTTCGGGAGGGGCTTCACCACTGAGCTAAAAGGGTGTCCGGGAGCCATACTCTCGGGGTTTCTCCAGTCTGTCAGGCCAGTAAATCTGGTCTTTTTTTTGTTAGTTAGAACTCTGTTCTACATCCTTTTCCAGCTCTGTCCAGGACCCTCTATTGTGATCCCGGTCAGAGCAGTCAGTGGTGGTAGCAAGGCACCATCTAGCTGTACTTGACTCAGTCTGGTGGAGGCTGTGGTAAGTTGTGGTCCATTAGTCCTTTGGACTAATCTTTTCCTTGTATTTTGTTCTCTTCATTCTCCCTTGCTCCCGAAGGGGTGAGACCAGTGGAGTATCTTAGATGGCTGCTCACAGGCTTTTAAGACCCCAGACGCTAC
>NW_004444071.1:5253902-5321224 GCF_000243295.1 Trichechus manatus latirostris | reverse complement strand
AGACCAGTGGAGTATCTTAGATGGCTGCTCACAGGCTTTTAAGACCCCAGACGCTACTCACCAAGGTAGAATGTAGAACATTGTCTTTATAAACTGTATTATGCCAGTTGAGCTAGATGTTCCCCGAGACCATGGTCCCCACAGCCTTCTGCCCAGCAATTCAGTCTGTCAGGGAGTTTGGAACTGTCTATGGAGCTTCCATGACCTTTCCTTGTACAAGTTGTGCTGGCTTCCCCAGTATTCTGTACTGTCTTACCCTTCACCAAAGTTACCACTTACCTGTTTAGTTTCCCCACACCACTCCCATCCCTCATAACCAACAAAGATTGTTTCTTTTTGTGTGTAAACTTTTACATGAGTTATACAGTAGAGGTCTCATATAATATTTGTCCTTTCGTGATTGACTTATTTCACTCAGCATAATGTCCTCCAGTTTCATCCATGTTATGAGGTGCTTCACAGATTCATCATTGTTCTTTATCTTTGTATAATACTCCATTGTGTGTATGTACCATAGTTTATCCATTCATCTGTTGATGGGCATCTAGGTTGTTTCCATCTTTATGCTATTGTGAACGGTGCTTCAGTGAATATGGGTGTGCATATGTCTATTAGTGTGACGGCTCTTATTTCTCTAGGATATATTCCTAGGAGTGGGATTGTGTTTTGTAGTGCTTTTTTCGTGGTGCTGACATTTTCTTTGTTCCTCTTACTCTCCTGTGCTGAGTTCCTTTTGTTTGTGATTTTTTTTTTCATTTTGTCTTGGTAGGTTTTGTTTTTATGGAGACTTTATGTTTTTCTTCTTTATTTTGATGAGTAGGTTTGTTAACTTTCTTCATGGTTACCTTGAAATTTACCTTTACCTTCCTAGATTTGAACCAGTCTATTATTACCTGGTATCGCTTGACTTCCTCTCCATTAGAAGGTTCTATACCTACACCGTTTATTCCCTCTTTTATTGTTCTGATGCTGTTGTCATTTACAGGTTAACCTCTCTGGTTCCCTTTTGTAATTCTTTTGGTTTTGCATAGTCCTTCAGAGTTCATTTCCTAGGTTGGTATCTGGCTAGTACAATCCGGTGTCCTATATTCAGCCTGTGGTCTGATAGTGTTTGTTCTCGGATTGAAGGACTTCCTTTAATAAGTCTCGTAAGTTTGGTTTGGTTTTTACATAGTCCCTTAATTTCTGTTTATCTGTAAATGACCTAATTTCACCATCATTTTTGAACGAGAATTTTGCAGAATGTATTATTCTTGGTTGGCAATTTTTTTCTCTCAAGGTTTTATATATGTCATCCCATTGCCTTCTTGCCTGCATGGTTTCTGCTGAATAATCCAAGCTTAGTCTTACTGTTTCTCCTCTGTATGTGACTTTTTGTTTTTCTTGAGCTGCTCTCAGGATTCTTCGTTCATCTTTGGTTTTAGTGAGTGTGACGATGATATACCTTGGTGATTTTCTTTTGAGGTCTATCCTATATGGAGTTCGTTGAGCTTCTTGGATGGTCAGCTTTTCATCTTTCATGATATTGGGGAAGTTTTCTCTCAGCAGTTCTTCAATGATCCTCTCAGTGTTTTCTGTTTTCTCCCCCTGTTCTGGAACTCTGATCACTTGCAGATTTTTGCTTTTGATTGTATCGCACATAATTCTCAGAGTTTCTTCATTTTTCTTTGTTCTTTTTTCTGAGTTTTCCTCAAACAGGGTTGTATCCAAGGGCTTTTCTTCAGTTTCTCTGATCCTATCGTCCATCATTTGAAACCTGTTCCTCAGCCCTTCCGTGACACTGTCCATTTCTGAAATCTTGTTGTTTATCTTTTGGATTTCTAATTGTTGTTTTTGTATGATTTCTAGTTGTCAATTTATTTTAGCATTTTGTTCCTGTATTATTTTCTTGAATTCTTCATTTTTTTGTCTGTATTTTCCATGAATTTGTCTGTTTTTTCCTCATTTTTTGTCTGCTTTTTGCTTCAAGTCTTGGATAATTCTGAATATTAGAGATTTGAATTCCCTGTCAGTTAGGTCTGGTGCCTTTTCTTCTACTGGAAGGTCATCTGGTGTTGTATTTTGGATGCCTACTTGAACCATCCTGTCCTGTTTTCGTAAACGTTTGGATATTGTCTGCTGTCTTCCGGGTATTCAGTGTTTATTTTCCTCGTTTATTGATTGTAGACTTGTTTGTTTCATCCTGCTGTTTTATTTGGTTATGTCTGAGCAGGCGGGCTGTGTGTTCTTTGTTGTTTGCTCATCTGTGGGCATGATACTTTTCACCTCCTTCTCCAATGGGCAGGGTCAGTCCTCAGGTATGGTACAGCAGGGCAGGTCCAGCTGAAGAGGAGTTGCTGGGATAGGTTTTTTGTGGCACGTACCAGGGCTGACAGTGCATACTGGGAATCAGTGCAGGGCAGGTTCCAGTAGGCCGTGCCTGTGCCACTTGTGAATGTGATGTTCAGTGCACAGTGCAGGTAGGCAGGAAGGAGGGTGTAGATTGTGATGTCTGGAGCTAAGATGGGTATGGGAAAGATGAGAGAGAGGAAGAGAGGAACAGGAGCCAAAAACACACACAAACAAAAAAGAGTGCTAAGCGAGCTTGCTATTGGAGTGATGAGAGACAGAAATGGGGAAAAACAAAAATGAAAAAAAAAGAAAAAAGGTAAAAGAAAAAAATGAATAAATTGAGAAACTGGAAATGAAGAAAGACAAAAAGGGAATAAGAGAGAGCAGAAAACTAAACAAAGAAGTGAAAAAAAACAAAAAACAAGAAAAAAGAAACCCCCCCAAGGATGTCCCTGTGCTTCTGCTCAGAGTAAGGGACTAGCTCCCAAGCCACGTGGTACTGCCCGGCTAGAAGGGGCTTCCAAGCTGAGAAAAGAAAAAGAAAACAAACAAATCAAAACAGAACAAATCAGAGCAAACAAACAAACAAAAAAGCCCCGGGGGTCCCACCAGTGTGGCGGCACTGGCCAGGAAGCAGTTTCACAGTCAAGCAGTGTTTCGCAGCCATTCAGGAAGAAGTAAAGATGGCGCACGGAGCCAGGTATTTGAAAGAAAGGAGGAAGAGGGGGTGAGAGGTAAGGAAGAAATCTAAAGAAGCGGAAAAAAGCAACACCAGTAGCCAACAAACGGCACTCAGGGAGCCGGCCAGTGCGGGCGGGTGGAATCCAAGCGGCACTGGGGGGAAGCTGGTGTTTCCCGGCCAATAGACTGTGGCTGCAGGAAGCAGAGGAGGCTAAGTGGGGGTGAAGAAGGGTGGGGGGTGGGAAAGCCTATATCGCTGTTTACCGGTTGTTCTGTCTCCTGCTGAAAGCTCTGTGAAGCTACTTTCTCATACCTCCTGTTCGCTCATCTCCTATAGGAGTCGAAGGTGGTGTATCCGTGCTGCGGTATCTGATAGGGGACCTCTGCATGTATCTCTTCTCGCGCTCTGTTCTCGGTCAGTTTGTTATTCCATTCGGTGCTTGGCTGAGTTCTTTATCTCCTCATTTGATGCTTAGGGTTTCAGGATTGACCTGTGACTCTGTTGGACTTAGTTTTTCTGATCTTTGCTGTGGAGGGATGGCATGTTGCTTCTGACTATAGCACCATGTTGCCCAGAAGTGGCCTGATGACAACTTTTAAGAAAAATTATTATTATCATTTATAGTTGGGATAGGAACCCTGGTGGTACAGTAGTTAAGAGCTCGGCTGCTAACGGAAAGGTCAGTGGTTTGAACCCACCAGCCACTCTTCGGGAGAAAAATGTGGCAATCTGCTTCAGTAAAGATTTACAGCCTTGTTTGCAAGCGGCCATCTAAGATGCATCAATTGGTCCCAACCACCTAGAGTAAAGGGGAATGAAGGACACCAAAGACACAAGGAAAATATTAGCCCAAGAGACAGAAAGGGCCACATAAACCAGAGACTTCATCAGCCTGAGATCAAGAGAACTAGATGGTGCCCAGCTACCACCAATGACCACCCTGACAGGGAACACAACAGAGAATCCCTGATGGAGCAGGAGAAGGTGGGGTGCAGAACTCAAATTCTAGTAAGAAGACCAGACTTAATGGTCTAACTGAGACTGGAGGAACCCCGGAAAGCATGGCCCCTGGATTGTCTATCACCGTAGAACTAAAACAATTTCTGAGGCCAACTCTTCAGACAGGGATTGGACTGGACTGTGAGACATAAAGTATACTCGTGAGGAGTGTGCCTCTTAGCTCAAGTAGATACGAGAGACTAAATGGGCAGCTTCTGTCCGGAGGTGAGATGGGACGGCAGAGAGGGTTAGGACCTGGTTGAATGGACATGCGCAATCAGGGGTGGAAAGGAGGAGTGTGTTGTCACAGTATGGGGAGAGCAATTAGAATCACATAACAATGTATGTATACATTTTTGTATAGGGAAAAAATTAAAAAAAAAGATTTACAGCCTTGGGGCAGTTCTACCCTGTCCTATAGAGTTGCTACAAGTTGCAATCAACTCCAAAGCAATGGGTATAGTTGGGATGTATACAATATGTAATTCTACACGTTTACTGCTTATTTATAGTACTGCTATAGGTTTGTGCCCTACAAAGACAGGAATTCTGATAAATTCCGTTTCATGTGATTCTTATTGAAAAAGCGGGGAAAAGTCAGTTGCGTTTTAAATTATATATGATGCACTATTGAGTATGTACCAGAAGAGAGCCTCCATTTCAACTATGTATCCAAACCTCTTACCATCGAGTTGATTGTGACTCATAGCAACCCTGTAGGACAGAGCAGAACTGCTCCATAGGGTTTTCAAGGAGCGGCTGGTGGATTCGAACTGCCAACCTTTTAAGAGCAGCCGTGCTCTTAACCACTGCGCCACCAGGGCTCTGACTATGTATTAGTGAGAACTAAATCCTCCACTTAGAGTTTTACCTATCTGATGACTGGAATAATTTTCTACAGACTATCTTCCAGCTCTGCACATTTCAGTACTGGTTTATTGTGGTTGTCATAATATTCTGGATGGGTGGCTGTTGTTAGGTGCCGCTGAGTCGATTTTCAACCCACAGTGACCCCATGTGATAGAGTAGAACTGCCCCATAGGGTTTTCTAGGCTGTAATCTTTACAGAAGCAGATCGCCAGGTGGGCACGTATAATAAAATCCAGACACTGCAAATGAAAACCCTCAGAGAAGGATAAGAGAAGAAGGCCATGATATAGAAATGTCTTAGGTGTCTTAGGTACCCAAGGAGGACAAAGTGTGGGTCCTTTATCCTTGAAGATGCAAAGGGACATGATTTTGATATTCTTCCTAACTTTTCCTGCTCATTCCTGGATTTTACAATGTTTTCAGTCTAGAAGTTCTTCTTCATATTCCACATGTCTCCTGCTTGACTTTAATTTCTTTTTGAGTGTCTACAAGTCTGGGAATGGCCAACTGCTCATCATGCTCCCCTTAAATCCTCCCATCTGCCAAGACTAGGCTGGGCAGAGGGCCTGGTATCTGAGCCTGGGCTTCCGGCAGCCCGGGCTCCAGCTGCAGAATGACTTCATTTACATTGCTATTCAGAAGCAAATGGCTCAGCTCAATGGAAAGTCTTTCATTGCTAACAAGCAAGCCAGTATGTGGCATTCTTTTTTTCCTTACTATGCAGGGTAAAATGAACCTTGCAGATGTTCGTATAATACCAGGAGAATAAGACTCACAGATGAGCTGCTGAGAGTGGCTTGGCTCAGCTACTGAGTGAGCCAGTTGCCACGTGGCCTGTGGTCTAGACAGAGGGAGCAGCTGCGGATTCCATTTGGGAACTGACTTCATGGCAATGGTCAGGGAGGCAGAAAGCCCATTTGTCTAGTGTTTTCCCTAGCAAACTGCAGTGAGTGCATCCCCTTGATCACAAGCCCTGAAAGGAACAGGCTTAGATAAAAGCATCTCCTTGACCTAATAACATTATTGGGAGTTGGGCTTTCTATGATTATGGCAGTAGACAATGGGAGATGCTCTCTGGGCAAAGAAATAATCTGTAGAAGGCACTGAGCTAGACTTTGTAAGATCAAGAAGGCAGGGTCCCTATCCTAAGGAATCAACTAAGGGGGGGAACCAGACAAAAAAATTATGCAAAATTTGGTCTATGATGACTCCAGGAATGACATCACCTTAATAAGTAGGAATAGACAGAAGCTGGGTTCCTACACTTAGTGGCAGACCCATTTTACCAAACCACTGTCAAAGAAGCTTTCAAACCAGCCAATCAGCTGACACCTATTTGCACAGTGGTGTGGCCCTGGTGGCGCAGTGGTTAAGAACTCAGCTGCTGACCAAAACGTTGGCAGTTCGAATCCACCAGCTGCTCTTTGGAAATGCTATGGGGCTTTCTGTCCTATAGGTTGCTATGAGTTGGAACTGACTTGATGGCAACAGGTTTTTTGTTTTGTTTTGTTTTTTGGTGGTCCGACTAACCCCAGGCTTCAGGCCTCATGTAGGCTTAACGTTAAATCAACACCAAGAGTGTATATTTTAGGATGATGAGTCCCACATTTAGATGTCAGAGAGAGTTCATTTTAAAAAAATTCTGGTTTGTAAATAACCAGATCTCCACAACAGCAAAGGTTCTTGTTGCAGGTGATGCTGATGCCGATGGCTATCTTTTCTTTTCAGAGAAATAGTCTACTTCTTCCCCCTCTTCAGTCCACACTGATTTTTGCCCTTGGTTAGCTATCAAGGAATTCAGCCATGTACCAGCATCGTGCAGGCGGGCATCACAAGAAAGCTGATGCCTGGACTGTGCAGTAGATATTTTTAAATAATTTCTACAGCTAGAGAGACGTTTGACTGTCATTGCCAGGACTCTTAATTATGGAGGCAAAATCCACGAGGATTTAAAGAATTAAGTAAGAAGATGTATCAAAAATGACTGATTTATTCATTCTTTTGGCGGTCATCAGGAACAACCAGTCACCAGAAAAGCACATCGTGTTTGGTAGGTAGAGGGCCAACAAAATGAGGGAAACGCTACGTGAGATGGATTGACACAATTACTACAACAATGGACCGAAAAATATCAACACTCATGAATATGATGCAGGACCGGACAACGTTCTGTTTTGTTATACGTAAGGTTGCCATGAGTCAGAGCCAACTCAATGGCAACTAACAACAATTAATAAATAGAAAGTGATGAATGCACTGCCTCAATTATCTTAAAAATGCATCTGCATGCACGTAGGCATAGATACACATATTTAGAATTATACATTTGTTGATAATTAATATCTGTTTCCCCACTATGTTTTATTGACTATGCAAAGGCATTCGACTGGGTGGATCATAACATTGTGAAGAATGAGAATTCTAGAACACTTAATTGTTCTCCTGAGGAACCTATACATAGACCAAGAAAAAAGCAGTCATTTGAACAGAACAAGGGGATATTGCGTGGAAAAGGGTCTGTCAGGGGTGTACCCTTTCACTATGTTTATTCAATCTGTATGCTGAGCAAATAGTCCAAGAAACTGAAGTATATGAAGAAGAACATAGCATCAGGATTGGAGGAAGACTCATTAACAACCTGCGATATGCAGTTGACACAATCTTGCCTGCTGAAAGTGAAGAGGACTCGAAGCACTTACTGGTGAATTTCAAAGACTATAGTCTTCAGTATGGATTACACCTCATTATAAAGAAAACAAAAATCCTCACTACTGGACCAATAAGCAACATCATGATAAATGTGGAAAAGATTGAAGTTGTCAAGGATTTCATTTAACTTGGATCCACAATCAATGCCTATGGAAACAGCAGTCAAGAAATCAAATGACTTATTGCACTGGGCAAATCTGCTGCAAAAGACCTCTTTAAAGTGCTAAAAAGCAAAAATGTCACTTTGAGGACTAAGGTGCACCTGACCCAAGCCATAGTATTTTCAATTGCCTCATATGCATGTGAAAGCTGAACAATGCATAAGGCAGACCTGAGAAGAATTCATCCCTTTGAATTATGGTGCTGGCAAAGACTATTGAGTATACCGCGGACTGCCAGAAGAATAAATAAACCTGTGTTGGAAGAAGTACAGCCAGAATGCTCCTTAGAAGCGAGGATGGTGAGACTTCATCTCATGTACTTTGGACATGTTATCAGGAGCGACCAGTCTCTGGAGAAGGACATCCTGCTTGGTAAAGGAGAGGGTCAGCAAAAAAGAGGAAGACCCTCGATGAGATGGATTGACACAATGGCTGCAACAATGGGCTCAAACAGAGCAACAATTGTGAGGATGGCACAGGTCGGGGCAGTGTTTCATTCTGTTGTACATAGGGCCTCTATGAGTTGGAACTGACTTGACGGCACCTAACAACAACAACTCCCCACTGAAGTGTAAACTCCTTGAGTGCAGGTAGAATGTCTTACCATTGTGTTCTAGCAGGAGCTGTTGTTGTTACGTGTCATCAAATTGATTTGATTCATAGCGATCTCACGTGACACAGTAGATCTGTCCCATAGGGTTTCCAAGGTTGTAAATCTTTACAGAAACCAACTGCCACGTCTTTCTCCAGCAGAGTGGCTGGTAGGTTTGAACCGTTGATCTTGTGGTTAGCAACCAAGAGCTTAACCACTACACCACCAGCGCTCCTTTGGCACCAGTTCAAAGACCAAAACCAAACCTGCTGCCGTCGAGTTGATTCTGACTCATAGTAACCCTCTAGGTCAGAGTAGTACTGCCCCATAGGGTTTCAAGGAGTGGCTGATGGATTCGAACTGCCAACTGTTTGGTTAGCAGCCGAGCTCACACCAGCTAGGGCCTGTCAGTTATGACTGAATTTCTGACCAAGTGAAGAATTTCCACCAATACTAATATAATACTAAATGTATTATATTTCCATCTCCTTACCACACTTTAGCTATAAATGGACACTCTTTCTCAAAAATGTCTGACTTCTCCTTCAATCTGGATGATGCGATGCTTTGGAACAATTTTGGATCTTATTATTTACCTCATTAGTGACCAATAGCCCCAGCTCCTATCTTCAGAAATCTATCATGACGTTTATATAAAGACTATGCTTTCCCTGGATGATGCAAAGGGTTAACATGTGCTTGGCTGCTAACCAAAACTTTGGAGGTTTGCACCTTGGAAGAAAGGCCTGGCAATCTGCTTCTGAAAAATCAGCCATTGAAAACCTTGTGGAGCACAGTTCTACTCTGACACACATGGGATAGCCATGAGTCAGAAATAACTCGATGACAACTGGTATGTATGTGGTATATGCTTTCCACAGGCTTCCTCCAGCCAGCGACTGAGTGTGGCAGGGAGACGAGGCAGGCTCATTTCTGGAACAGGTGATGTAACTTAGAAGCCTCCCCATCAGCACTGCCAAACTTCGTTAGAACTGTTCTGCAGTCTAAAACTCACCCACCCAACCTTCCTTCCTTCTCTATCTCCTAATTACAGACAAATGAAACACGTGGAAGCAGAAAACATCTATTACTGTAGCAGGGCATCAATGTGGCAGCCAGGCCTGTCCAGGCAGCCAAGGCCTGGGTGAGTCCCCTGAGCCTCCTCTGGCGCTAGAGGGCACAGAACAGCCGCGTGTTTCCTATGCCCCCTAAGGGGACTTAGCTATAACTTTTAGATATAAATGTTCTCCCAAGAACTTAGCTGTCACTCTGGGGAAAAGGATGGGGAAAGGCAGCCTCCTGAAACTGAAGTTTCATCTTTGAAATGACTGAAATATTAATAATTTATTCTCTCATATTGGCAACATTGTTTCTACTTCTAGGTGAAGTGACAGCTGAAGATACAAATTTAGCTTAAACCAAAACCTGTTGCCATCAAGTTGATTCGACTCATTGCGACCCTATTGGACAGACTAGAACTGCCCCATAGAATTTCCAAGGAGCGGCTGGTGAATTCAAACTGCTGTCCTTTTGGTTAACAGTCAAGCTCTTAACCACTGAGCCACCAGGGCTCCAAATTTAGCTTAAGTTTGGAAAAAATTAAGAAAGTCAAGCTTAAGAAATCTGTTATGTGACCCTGAAAAACTTTACATGGTAGACACACACATACATGCTTGTTGTGTAAATGATTGTTTTCACTTAAAACTTAAGATATTGTGAGCAGCATTCCATGTCAGTAAAAGTGGCTTTCGTTTTTCATGGCTGTGTACTCTTCATTGAACGGCTGCACCATTACTTAGTCCACCACTCCCTTTCCTTTCTGGCTCTCACCAGGGAGCTTCTGTCACCTCCTGAAGTCCACCCGCATTGCTCATCACATTGCCCCCTCCATTTTCAAACCAGCAATGGAGAGTTTAGTCTTTCTCACACTTTGACGCTCTCTGACTTCTTCTGCTGTAACTCCTTTGCCTCCAGCCCGCTTAAAATTCTCCCTACCTCTAGGTCTGTAACATTAATCACATCTGCAAAGTCACTCTTTGCATGTAATGTGACATCTTCACAGCTTCCAGGGATTAGAGAATGGACATCTTTAGGGGCTGCTCTGCCCACCACCGTGCCCTTCGTCGTATGGGGCACAGACTTAGGTGCTTGATAAACGTCAATTGCTTTAATTTTTTGGTCATTCGGTTTCATGCTGGCTCTTATTTTAGCTGTAGTAACATTGTAGTGAATGTTTGTTTTGTCTTATCCCAGGTCATCTCTCAAATGGTACATATTCCAGATTCCCTCCATCCTAGGGTCAACTCTTGAGGAAAGATCAAGGGCCACAGCTGTAATTCTCAGTTTGAAATTGGCACATATTTTTTCCTGTGCACCAGAATTAGAATTGAGGTTAACAGGAATTATACATTTTGGAAAAAACTTGCATCGGTTAGGATTAGGTTCAGCTCCAGATGACCGAAAATTCAAAGTAATCTTTAGAGATATAAAAGGCCTTAAGACTGAAGCTTATTCCTCTCATATAAATGAAGCCCAGAATTATGGACTTAGAAACTGGTATGGTAGCTCCACAGTAGTCATGGATCTAGGATTATTTTTTTCAATAGCTTCACTTTCCCCAAATAGCTTCTACCTCAAAGTACAAAAAGGATCCCTGGTGGACCAGTGGTTAAAGCGCTCAGCGGCTAACCAAAAGGTTGGCCGTTCAAACCCACCAGCTGCTCCGTGGAAGAAAAATGTGGCAGTCTCCTTTCGTAAAGATTTACAGACTTGGAAACCCTGTGGGGGTAGTCCTACTGTGTCCTATAGGGTTGCTATGAGTTGGAATCGACTGGGTGGCAACAGGTTTGGTTTTGGTTTTTACTACTAAGGAATAGGAGAAAACAGATACTGGGGGGAGAGAGGGACCTAGCAGTCTGCCATAGATCAAAATCTAAAATTATTTTCTGTTTTCCTTCTGAGTCTGCCTGTCTGCTGACTGACATGAGATTCTTCCGTGATAGTTTCAGCTCTCTAACTAATTCAAAGTTTTGGTACCTGGTATTATGAATTGAATTGTGTCCCCCCAAAAGATACGTTGAAGTCCTCACCCCGGTACCTGTGAATATGACCTGGTTTGGAAATAGGTCTTTGAAGGTGTTATCAGTTAACAGGAGGTCAAACTAGGGTGGGTCCTAACCCACTCTGAGTGGTCCTTGTAAAAGAGGAGAAGAGACAGAAACACACATGGAATGAAGAGGGCCGTGTGAAGATGAAAGCAGAGATGGAGCTTGATGCAGCTGCAAGCCAATGAATGCCTGGGCCTTCCAGAAGCTGGGAGAGATATGAAAGAATCTTTCCCTAGAGGCTTTGGAGAGAGCATGGCTCTGCTGACACCTTGAATTTGGGCCTGTAGATCCATAACTGTGAGAGAATACATTTCTGTCATGTTAAGCCACCCACTTTATAATACTGTTACGGCGTCCCTGGGAAACAAATACACCTGGTATACTACGTATAAGGAGCCCTGGTGGCGCAAGGGTTAAGCACTTGGCTGTTAACTGTAAGGTTGGTAGTCTGAACCCACCCAGAGACTCCATGGAAGAAAGACCTAGCAATCTGCTCCCATAAAGATTATAGCCTAGAAAACCCAGTGGGGAAGTTCTACTCTGTCACATGTAGTTGCACCCAACAACAACAAAACTGTAAATCCGTAGGGAAGTGTAAAGGACCACGTTGTTGTTGTTGTTAGGTGCCCTTGAGTCAGCTCCAACTCATGCCAACTGTATGTGTGTAAAGTAGAACTGCACTCCATAGGGTTTTCGAGGCTGTGACTTTTCGGAAGCAGATAGCCAGTTCTTTCTCCCAAGTGCCTCTGGGTGGGTCCGAACCATTTGCATCACCCAGGCACATTATTAATTATTACCCAAATATTCATTATATAAGTCCCTGAACAGGGAAATAAAGGTCACTAATGAACTGACAAAGAGCCTTGGTGGCACAGTGGTTAAGCGCTCGGCTCCTAACCAAAAGGTCGGCAGTTCAAACCCACCAGCCGCTTCATGGGAGACAGATGTGGCAGTCTGCTTCCATAAAGATTACAGCCTAGGAAACCCTATGGGGCAGTTCTACCCTGACCTATAGGGTTACTATGAGTCAGAATCGACTCAAAGGCAACGGTGTAATGAACTGTATAAAATTTACCCCACCCATTTCTCCCTCCTCACTTCATGCTAGCGTCTATCATTGCCCGTCTCCTGACACCTTTCCTTCAACCTCTTGCAGAGTTGTATGTGACGCAACGGAAGGCAAATGCCAGGCAAATGGGTTGCAAAGTGACACGGCAGATATCACAGCAGGTCCAGGGGCCCATGCGGTGCCTGAAACGATATTAGGGAACAGTTCAAATCACAGCAAAGCCATTGACAAATGAGGACCTGTGATGAGTGAGACTAATCAGCAATTAAAGGAGGAAAAATGATTCAGGCACTTCCAAAAGGAATCATTGGAGTATTAAAGAATTAGAGAAGTGCTCGGGGAATTTTGTGAAACTCACCTAATTTGGATTGTTTTGCGAAAACATGAAGTGCTTAATATGCAGTGCTTTCAGACAAATGCACCAAAAATAAAAACCTCAACCCTAATAGTTACTCCTTTAAAAGATAGCATACAGTCACCATTACAACCAAAATTCAGTTCAACAGGAGATAATGTGAACTTCTTGATAATTTTTATATTACATTTCCAAGATAAAGTCTTATTCAAATCTTCTTACACTCTCTACCATGAAAACAAGTGGCATTTTCCCAGCATGACTGGCTAATGGACATTATGAACATTTTGTTCTAAATGTTTGCTGTTTTTCAGGTACAAAAAGAAGAGTTTGATTAGTCACTTGTGCCTTAGCATGCAATGAAAAGCACATGGTGACGGGAGGGAGAGTGTGAGGAGGGGTGGGAGATGGGAAGAGAAGATGATCTCACCCACTGTGTGTGATGAGCAGAGGAAACAGGAGAAGAGAATCTTAGTTTCCTAGCGCTGCTGTAACACACATACCAGCAGGTGGACCTAAAGAACAAAAATTTATTTTCTCCCAGTTCTGGAGGTTGAAGTCCAATTCAGGGTCTCAGCCATGTCGATTCCTTCCCAGGCATTCCTTGGTTCCTTGGCTTATAGATCATCCTCACATGGCATCTGTCTTCCCTCATGTGTTCCTGTCTCTGTCTAATGTGCTCTTTTTGTAACTCAGAAGTGATGAGATTTAGAACCCACCCTACTTGCGTATGATCTAATTCCATAAAAAAAACCTCTTATTTCTGAAGAGGATTATATCCACAGTTGTAGGAGTTAGGATTCCAACACATATTTTGGGAGGACACAATTAAATTCCTAACACAGAGTGACTGGATTGGTTTTGTGTCGTTCGAAAGGACAAACCACATGTCCTCTGAGTCAGAGACCTTGCTATGTGTAGTGGTGGATGCAGGATCTGTCTGGTGAGGGACAAACACACACACACACACACACACACACACACACATGCAGAAAATTTCAGCATAATGTGAGCACAGTGATTTCACAAGATGTACGCTCTCTGAGTTGGATCCACAATCAACACCCACGGAAGCAGCAGTCAAGAAATCAAAATACACATTGCACTGGGCAAATCTGCTGCAACAAGACCTCTTTAAAGTGTTGAAAAGCAAAGATGTCCCCTTGAAGACTAAGGTGCCCCTGACCCAAGCCATGGTATTTTCAGTCACATCATATGCATGCAAAAGCTGGACAATGAGTAAGGAAGAAGAAGAAGTATTGACACTTTTGAATTGTGGTGTTGGCGAAGAATACTGAATATACTATGAACTGCCAAAAGAACAAACAAATCTGTCTTGGAAGAAGTATAACCAGAATGCTCCTTAGAAGCAAGGATGGTGAGACTATGTCTCACATACTTTGGACATGTTATCAGGAGGGCTCAATCCCTGGAGAAGAACATCATGCTTTGTAAAGTACAGGGTCAGCGAAAAAGAGGAAGACCCTCAAGGAGATGGATTGACACAGTGGCTGCAACTATGCACTCAAGCACAACAACGACTGTGAGGATGGCGCAGGACCGGACAATGTTTTGTTCTGTGGTGCATAGGGTCTCTATGAGTTGGAACCAATCCTACGGCACCTAACAACAATGACAACACTCTGAGAAGAGGGGCTCAGGCTTTCCACTGGCTTTGGTGTCCCCGTGCCTAGAACAGTGTCTGGTGATTTGGAGGTTCTCCATAAGTACTTGGCCCATGGATGTGTGGAATAACTGGATACTGTAAAATGGGGAACTCCGACAAGTCAGCTTTACCAGAGTGGAAGGTGGAGGCTATGACAGTTCATGAAATGTATACTTTGGAGGGGTAGCCTCTGAAGGCATTTAAGCAGGGAGTGGATAAGATCAAGTTTAGATTTTAGAAAGGGCAGATCCCTCTGGCACTGTGGAGGATGATAGCAGGGCCAGACTGGGGGCAGGGACCAGAGCTCAGGGGTCAGAGTCATAGTAATGGTACCAGAAGAGGTAAGAGCATATTCATTCATTAGGCAACTACTCATGGAACATTTACTCTGTGCCAGGTATTGATGGATAAAATTCCATCATAAGCCATTCATTCTTTTCAGTTAAAAATCTCTCTGTTCTTTCCTCCATAAAAATGTAACCATCACGGGAATGTTAATATCTTTGTCCCTGACTTATCAGTGAACACAGTGGTGCTTTCCTCTCAGTTAGAGGAAGGGCCTGCATGGAGACACCAGACCTTTGTAGGGAAGAGAGAAGGTGATAAGCATGTCCACCCAAGGACAGGAGAAATGTGAAGAAATACTTTGTGTATTTTATCCTTTTGCTCAAGGCCAGCCCCACAGAGCCAGAGAGTGAGGTCATTTAAATTAGGGAGTATCTGTATGAGAGGCCTCTTGGGCAAGATGGTATAGTCACATTCTACACACAATGATCATGTCTTTGCTGTTGTTAACTGCCTTCCAGTTGGCCCTTGACTCATGGCGTCCCCATGCACAATGGAATGAAATGCTGCCTGGTCCTGTGCCATCCCGAAAGATGGGTTGCAGATCAGACCGTTGTGATCCATAGGGTTTTCACTGGCTGATTTTTGCAAGTAGATCATAAGGCCTTTCTTCCTAGTCTGAAAGCTCCGCTGAAACCTGTTCAGCATCAGAGCAACACGCAAGCCTCCGCTGAGTGCGTTGACTGGGAATCAAAGCCAGCTCTCCCACATGGAAGGTAAGAATTCTACCATTAAACCCCCCAAGCTCTGTCGATCATGTTTTTAGAAGAGATATGTCTTTATTAATGACATGACTAACCCTCTGTGACAGTTTCATGTATCAACTTGGCAAGGCTATGTTGTTGTTAGGTGCTGTCGGGTCAGTTCCAACTCATAGCGACCGTATGTACAACAGAACGAAACACTGCCCGGTCCTGTGCCATCCTCACAATCATTGTTACATTTGAGCCCACTGTTGCAGCCACTGTGTCAGTCCATCTCGTTGAGGGTCTTCCTCTTTTTTGCTGACCTTCTACTTTACCAAGCATGATGTCCTTCTGCAGGGACTTGTCCTTCCTGATAACATGTCCAAAGTATGTGAGACATAGTCTCACTATCTTTGCTTCTAAGGAGCATTCTGGTTATACTTCTTCCAAGACAGATTTGTTTGTTCTTTTGGCAGTGCATAGTATATTCAGTATTCTTTGCCAACACCACAATTCAAAAGCGTCAATACTTCTTCTTTCTTCCTTACTCATTGTCCAGCTTTTGCATGCATATGATGTGACTGAAAATACCATGGCTTGGGTCAGGGGCACCTTAGTCTTCAAGGTGACATCTTTGCTTTTCAACATTTTAAAGAGGACGTTTGCAGCACATTTGCCCAATGCAATGCGTCTTTTGATTTCTTGTCTGCTGCTTTCATGGGCATTGATTGTGAATCCAAGTAAAATAAAATTCTTGACAACTTCAATCTTTTCCCCGTTCATCATGATGTTACTTATTGGTCCAGTAGTGAGGATTTTTTGTTTTCTTTGAGGTGTGATCTTTTATCTTTATCAGTAAGTGCTGGGCTATAGGACCCAGATATTTAACTGAACACTAATCTAGGTATTGCTGTGAAGGTATTTTGTAGGTATGATTAACGTCTACCATCACGTGACTTTAAGTAAGGGATATTACCCTCCATGGTGTGGGTGGGCCTCATTTAATCAGTTGAAGGCCTTAAAAGCAAAAAACTAAGGTTTCCTGGAAAAGAAGAAATTCTGCCTCAATATCGCAATAGCAAATCTTGGCTGAGTTTCCAGCCTGGCACCTGTTCTACAGATTTTGTACTTGCCAGTCCCCTCAATCAAATGAGTTAATTCCGTAAAATAAATCTCTCTCTATAAGATAGATAGATAGATAGATAGATAGATAGATGTAGATAATAGATATAGATACATGTTCTGTTTCTCTGGAGAGCCTTGAATAATAAGCCCACCCTCCAATCAGGCACTGAGCACTGAGGAGGGAGACCATTTTCCATTATGTAATAATACACCTCAGAGGCCTTTCTTGTTCTGGGGCATATGAAAGGACTGGCACCCAGAAGCTGTGGTAGACATGGCATATGTTGGAGACAGGGCTGCTGGAGCCTGTCTGAGGTGCTGTCGAGGCTCCTGATGGTGCCTCCAGCTTCCCTCTGCTCCCAAGCACCCAGGGCAAACCTTTACCATAACTCTTCCTGTGCTGTAACTCTTTGTTCTCCTGCTGGCCTCCTCTTCTTGACCATGAGTCCCTAGAGGGAAAGGACTGTGTTTGGGTCAACTTGTATTTTTGGTGCCTAGCCCTTTGATTCCATTGTGAAGGAGACTGGGGGATGGGCAGCTTGGGGGAGGTAGCATTGGGCATCTTTATGGCCACCTTGCTGAAGATATGATCATTCATTCATTTATTCAGTCATTTTACATGTGTTTATTAAAGGCCTGCTTTGTGCTGGACATGTGCTAGGTTCTAGGAAAATAAAGTATATAGCATGGAGTTTCCGACCTAAATGAACTGATGGATTCAGAGTAGTAAATATGTAAATATCAATGCAATATGACAATGCTGTTATGGATAGGAACAAACTGTTGAGATAAGACAGGTAAAGAGGCTAAGTTGTTTCCACCTTCCACTCCGAAGGAAATGAGAGAGGACTCATTCGTAAAGGTCTCCTCTCAAATGGCCTGGTGAAAACAGACAAGGTAGGTGACCATGGGTCATGTAGAATGGTAGACAGGGTATTTGTGATTTCAACAGTGGGCTTGGAAAGTCTACTTTCTGCAGTTTAATGCATTGCCTTGGCCTTGAACTGGACCAACTCCTAGAAAGAGGGGCAAAACTTAGAGCTTCTTGCTGGGTGAGTTTTCCATCTTCTCGTTGCTCCAGAATGCACTGAGAGCCAGCCAAACCTCTCATCAGCCCAGCCCATCATTTGTCTTACTCAGGCTTCTGCGAGAGCTTCAGGTTATTGTATTCTGGAGAGAATGGTATTTCTCTGGGGCTCCTGGGATGTTTGAAAGTGGACTGAATAGCTACCCAATGAGCCATGGAAATAAGGTGTGTTGAAGTATATTCGCCTTGGTGAGAAATACCACAAGTTAAGCAGTTGCCACCTTGTTCCTTCCTCTCTCTCTTTTTCATGCCTTTGCCTCACCACCCTGACTCCTCCCCCCTCCATCTGAAACCAGCAATTTCCAGTTGGTGAAAGAATCAGAGTTCAGGAAGAGCACGTGGTCTTCACAGTACTTCTGAGAATACGGTCAAAGGTAAAACAGAAAGGGAGGATCGAGTCTGAAACGAAAAGAAGCCTCAAATGATATCCACACTGGGGAAATAAATACGATGAGAAAATAAATCAGGCTGAAACTTCCCAGAGGAGTCGCTGGCATTGTTCTTGGTGCTCTAACAGAGTGTCTGAAAACTTGCAGACATGCTTTTGAGTGGACTGAGCGCTCTCAGAGGACAGCCAGGGGAATCCAGCTTCCTTCATAGTAAGGATGGTGCAGGACCACAAGGAGTGGAGGGTCGAAGTAGGCCTCCTGCCCAGAAATACAACCTCAGGCTTCATCGAAAGTCCTGTTACTAAAACATCTACTAACACTGGCATGTTTACTATGGAAAGAAGAGTGTTTACCTGGCTCTACTTGAGGAGCCGTGGGCTCTAGGAATGCGAGGCACCTCCTGGCTCACTTCGTAGACAGGACACATCGTAACCCACTGAATAAGGCTGGCTGACTTGCAGCATATGCCCCAGGCTCCCTGCCTTCCTCACAGGGCTCAGAGAAACGTGCCCTAGTCATCAAAAAGTGTCATTTAGCAAAATAAACATGAACTATTCTAGAATTGTTGAGAGGCACATCTTTTGAGGTCCCTAGATTCGGATAAACTTGCCCATGTCATCAAAAACTGTCATCTAACAAAAGATTTTTGCTAGAAGAATTAAAAAACACATTAACTATTCCAGAAGCCATCTTTCTGGAGATGGGTTATGGAAAGGAGGATTATAGGGAAGGGATTGGCAAAACTGTGCTGTGAAGAAATGGCTTAGGAGACACCACATATTTTGGTTCAGCCACACTACAGCATGAAGATGCTGGCTCTACGCTTGCTCGGTCCCCATGTACACTATTTCCAGAAGAACAGGCCAGCATCACCAAAAACTCTTATTATTAAGAGTTTATAGTCCCCTTTCTCCCCTGCTTGATTCAGTTTTCCCCATGCATCCTCAGTGACTCTTTAATCACACAGCCTGCTATCTTCAAGATTGCTGTAAGTAGCCCTATAGGTCCCCTGAGTGGTGCAAACAGTTTGTGTTCCTCTGCTAACCTAAAGGTTGGTGGTTCAAACCCACACAGCAGCTCTTCGGAAGAAAGCCCTGGCAGTCTACTTCCATAAAGATTACAGCCAAAAGTACCCTATGAAGTTCAGTTCTATTCTGTAACACACGGGTCACCATGAGTTGGAATCCACTGGATGGCAACGAGTTATTCCTGTAGTTCCTTTCAACCAAAAGGTCAGTGATTCTATTGGTGGTTACTAGGGGCAGGGAGGAGGGAAGGGGAAAGGGGAACTCATTACTTAGAAGACACTGAGCTTTCTGTTGAGGGTGATGGAAAAACTTGATAGTTGCACGACATGATGAACACAATTAATGTCCCTAAGTTGTACCTGTGAAAAATGTTGAAATGGTAGATGTTTTGTTACATACATATTTACCACAATGAAAACAATCCTTTTTACATTAAAAGAAAAGTCAGTGACTCTAGGGCTTTAAATATCCTCATGTCACCTGCTCTGCTTATCACCCGACATGAAGGCTGAGTGTTTTCCAAAGTCTGGACGTTAGACTACTGTTTGTCACATGCTTACTGAGTGGTTAGCAGGTGGTTTGACAGTTCGAGAGGAGAGTAAGTTGGTATATATAAATTTCACACATTTTAAAATGTAAGGTTAAGTATTATCCCAGAAACTCCAAAGCTTTCTTAATAAGGGCCACATTGGTCAGCTGGTCTCTGCTCCCACTCAATTAAGGGTACAAGTTGAATCGGCTGATAGCGTCAACAGTTTATTGTGTGTGCTTGTTAAACTTCCGTTTTCATTGTTAGTTTTTGTAGCTTCATTCTGTCTACAATTCATAAAAATGCATCAACTGCCCAGACTTGCTCGTTAGAGTATCAAAATCATTGTAAAGAATTAATAAGTAAAATTCTACAACCCAGAATAACATAAAAAATAAAAAAAGGTGATCTGGACTCCAGTGTAAGTAAAGGATATTTTTACACATTTTAAATATGTATATGTTCTGGGTAAATCCATGAGTATGATGAATATACACAATCAGCTGTGAGAGAAAATTCCAAGAGGATGTATAATGATGAATATACAAAATTACACTTCATTGATTGTGTATTGATTGAACCCTTCTTCCTTCCAGTCCCCAATGTGTTGTCTGTTGTGAAACTATAAATAACAGCTTGAAACTCATCAAAACCTTGCATAATTTTCAATCAAAGCAGAGGAACTTTTCTGGCAAACGAATCCACTTTTTTCTGGAACGTGTGTAAAATAATGCATTCCAGGGTAAAATTGGTGGATGTTGCTCCTAGGAGCAATTTCAGGAGGTCTTGGAAAGTCTAGTGACAGTGGACAGGTCAGGTGATACAGTACCAGAGTGACTTGTTACCTAGAACTTTAGCTATTTGAACAGAAGGACCAAAGTTTGAGGGGTGGGTGTCGGGGCAATGACCCCTATTTCTGCAAGTCTGGGCAGCTGTCACCGAGCTGCTGTGTGTCTCAGAGCTGAAAACAGATGTATGCTGACTTCTCGCTGCATATTGAAAAATATGAGATTTTCATGGTTTTAACTGCCAGGGCATTGCTTCTGTCCCTGGAGGTTTGATTTATTGGTAAAGTCCCCAAGGACTTAGCAAACAGATGTGAACTACCCAGCACCAGCAGGGGTATGGATCACTGTCAGTGATTAATCTGCAGCCTTATACACCCCACTGTGAATTGAAAATCCATCTACAGCCAGAGTATGAGTCTGATGAGATTGACAGTCTACATCCCACCCACCATGCCAGATGGAGCCCAAAGGCAGAACACATGCACCAATACTTGGGTCAGGTTAGAATCATGTCAGTCCTCAGCCGTGAACTGAGTGTTTCCCACAGTGGTCAACTCTGGCCTTTTATTCCTCATCTGTGCTGATTGACTTTTGTTATTATGTTGGCAGTTCAATATGCACTCTCCTTTTTATAAGGTGAAAATTCCCGATTATGTGTAATACTGGTGGAACTCAATGCCTAACTGTCTACTACAGAAGTTGAAATATGGAGGTTTTCCCTTTTTCCTACTCTCTAGTAGCCAAACGCACAGATATGTGGTGTAGAAACAGCTAATCAGATACTCCCATCCAGGACTTGAATTTGGAATAAGTGAAAAAGATTATCAGTTAAGATTACCCAGGGACTGAAATTGGAGTGTCTAGGGGATGCCGGGTCTTCCTGCAGCGGCAGTGACATTACGGCCTGACAGTTCCTACTGAAAGATTACTGATAGTGTGACATCCTTTCCTGTATGTTTTTCAAGTCTGGTCCTCTAGCAGCCAGGCAATTCTATGAGCACTTCATATTTTCCAACACATGTCTCTTCAGACTGAGACATCCCGTGATGCTTTCTGTTGCTTGCATGCAAATCTCTAATTGGTACGATGCTTTTTGGTCTCCATACACTGGGGTGCAGTCATGGTAAAGGAGGTGAAGAAGAAAGGAGAGCAGGAGGAGGCAGTGGAGGAAGAGGAGATGATAAAAATACCATGAAGATATATATATATAGACAAAGAAACAGAAGACAGATAGGAAGGCTATGAAGAAAATGAACAATATAGATTCCTACAGTTGTTTTAGAAGCATTATCTGTTGTCATTTTTTATTGTATCTTTCTTGGTGCTGATAGTTTTCCTTAAGAGTTATAGAGTAACAGTTACTTCCCAGATAATCTCTTCCTTAATTCAGTCAAGAAGACCCCAGATGGGTCAGGCTTAGAATAGACCAGTGGTCTGCAAATTATAGCCTATGGGCTGCCACCTGTTTTTGTCAATAAAGTTTTATTGAAACCCAGCCATGCTCATTTATTTTCATACTATCTATGGTTGTGTTTGAGCTGCAATGGCAGAGTTGAGTAGCTGAGACAGAGATTATGTGGCTCACAAAACCTAAAATATTTACTGTCTAGCTCTTTACAGAAAAGCCTGCCAACCCTTAGAATGGAACATCTGACTCTCTGGAAATTGAGATACAGAAATGTATTTTCCTCTTACTCTTCACTCCACGCCTAGATGCTCCCCCAACCCCTGCCAAATGTTCCTCACATTGAGGGTTAATACAAGAGGTCTGCACTACTTCAGAGAACTAGGATCCATTTTCCTAGAGGATAGGAAAAACCAGGGAGAGAAGATGGAAGCAGCTCAACGCTCTCTCCTCCTGTTGAGCTCCCTCCCTGTGGCCCCACTCTGGAGGCCCTGAGAGGCCTGCTTCTGGAGCTATGTGATGAAGTGTTGTGCCCAGGGTCACATTGTTGGTAGAGCTGAGACGCAAAGCAGGTCTTCTTCCCATGCTTAGCCTGGTACTCTCTCCATCTGTCTGTCTGCCTCATCAGGGAAGTCTTAATGGATGTCTTAGTTTCCTAACCAAAAAAAATCCACAAACAAACCTGTTGCTGTTGAGTTGACTCAGACTCATAGCAACCCTATAAGACAGAGTAGAACTACCCCATAGGGTTTCCAAGGAGTGATTGGTGGATTCGAACTGCTGATCTTTCGGTTAGCAACTGTAGCTCTTAACCACTGCACAGCCAGGGCTCCCTTAGTTTCCTAGTGCTGCCAAAAAAACAGAAATACCACAAGTGGGTGGCTTTAAAGAACAGACATTTATTTTTTCACAGTTCAGGAGGCTAGAGGTTCAAACTCAGGGTATGGCTACAGGGAGAGGTCCTTCCTTGTCTATTTCAGCTTCTAGTAGCTGCCAGCAATCCTTGGTGTTCCTGGGTTTATAGTTGCACTTGTCTCTGTTGTCTGTTTTCCTCTTGTATGTGTCTCTGTGTCTATTCTACTCTTTTTATAACTTAGAAGAGATTAGGTTTAGGACATAGCCTATTCTGGCAGGACCTCATTGACATAAAAAAGGAAACCACCTATTTCCAAATACGGTCATAGTCATAGGTACAGGGGTTAGGATTTCAACACATATTTTGGGGGGACACGTTTCAATCTATAACAAGAGAGGTGGTGGGATTTAAGCCTAGCTTAAAAGCTTGAGTGAGATATAGCCCAACAAAGACCATTCATTAATGGTCAGTACCTAAGTGGAGAGCAACATCTCATTGTACTAGATGCATAATATGTCATTCATTGTGAAGCATGGACATCCCTGGTCTAGAAGTCAGCAGGCCTATGTTTTAGTTCTGGTGCTGCTAATGAGCTGTATTATCTGCACCATGTTATTTCACCTTTCTGGGCCATTCTTTCCTCAAAAATAATGGGGCAGGAGAATTGGATTAAATGGGCTGCATGTGGGCCCTGCTTATCTTAAAATTCTGGGTTGCTCTTAATACTCATAAAAATGTGACCTCTGTTCACTGACACATCCCAGAAAGATGCATCAAACCAGCAGATTTTGCATGAAAGTCTACCCTAAATGGGGCCAGCCAAGGATGATGCAGTCATGGAGCATGAGTATTTGTCCGGATTTGTGGGAAGGCGTGCAGACAAATGAGGCAAATGGCTCTGAAAGATGAGAACACCATGTCACACCAGGAGACAAGAATCAATGGAGCAGAGAAGAAATGGGTAAACTCATTAGGGGACATGGTTGGGTGGACTCCTAGTTTAGAATCCAAGAATGTCTTTTCTTTACTGCCTAGCTTGAGGCTTGGAATGAAGAAATGTATTTGGGATGCCAATCCTCGACTTGCTCTGTGGTTCGGGTGGGGTGTCTGGAATCAGCATTACTCATGTGGAAACATTTTACTCTTTAATACCTCCAGTAGATCCTGGAATAGGCTGTGAAACCATGAAAGCAAGCAAGACAGAGCTGCCGTAACATTTGCTGAATCTAATGATTAATTTCAAGGCAGATTAAAGATTTTATATGAGCTATTCGTAAACTTATGGAACTTCATTCCTTCAGGAGATTTATATTCCTGTTTCTACACAGAAAAGAAACCTAGCCTCAGTTTTTCAATGCATCTTTAGGAAATAAAAGAAGTTAATGAAATATTTTTTTTAAAACTAAGCAAGGTTCTCACACTATTTACTAAATGCCAACATCCTATAGTACCTGAAGTTGGATTTAATGGAGGAAAAAATTCTCCCAGATAATTACAAAAGAGATACAGATGGTTTTTATTGATCTAAAACCTTGTAATAGGTTTAAAGACCAGATGCTATTTTTAAATTGCATAATCACTAGCAGGAAGTATAGTAAATGTAATATTGACCCTGATGTTTTTATTCTGATAGTTTCCTCCAGCTCCACTCCTTTATTTCTATTGCTGAACTATAATAAAGGCAACATTTGGTAGAGAGTGGTGTCCATCACTGTGTTGCTCAGAGCCCTTTACTGCAGCACTGTCTCTTTTCATCTTCACAACAACCATGCAGGACCAGTATCATTAGCTTCATTTTACTAGTGAGGAAACTAAGAAAGGTTAAGGTAACACAGTTAGAAAGCTGAGGAGCTGGGGCTCAAATTCAGGTAAGTCTGAAGCCAATCCATATCTATCCATTGGTCTATCCATCCATTGGTCCATCCATCCATCCATCCATTGGTCCATCCACCCATCCATCCAAACATCCCACCATCCGTCTGTCCATCCACTAACAAACAATTATTGGCATTTATCCTATGCCCAGCACCAGGTTAAACCAAAAACAAATCAAATTCATTGCTGTTAAGCTGATACTGACTCATGGTGATCATATGTGTTACAGAGTAGAACTGCTCCATAGGATTTTCTTGGCTGTAATCCTTTATGGAAGCAGATCACCAGGATTTTCTTCCACAGTGCCACTGGGTGGGTTCAAACCGCCAACCTTTAGGTTAGCAGAGAAGCATAAACCATTTGTGCCCACCCAGGGTCCTGGCACTATGTTAGGCATTAACAATACAATAGTGAGAAAATAAAAGATCTCATCATGACATATACAGTGTAATGAAGAGAACCAAACCAAACCCACTGCCATCAAGTCAATTCTGACTCATAGAGACCCTATGGATAGAGGGGAGCTGCCCCATAGGGTTCCCAAGGCTGTAAATCTTTGTGGAAGCAGACTGCCACATCTTTCTCCCAAGGAATGACTGGTGGGTTTGAACCGCTGACCTTTTGGTTAGCAGCCAAGAGATTTAACCACCGCTCCACCAGGGTTCCTTAATGAAGAGAACAATGTTAGTAAAAGAATACAACAGATAAATGTATATTTTAATTCGAGAAGCACTACAAAGAAAAGCTGTTTATGTAGAACATGAGAGAGAATTGATTTAGTTAAGGATGTATGTTAGGTGGGATAGGATATAGATTACCTATAGTAACAAATTAATCCTGAAATCTCAGTGGCTTAATAATAAAGTTTATTACTAACTCACAGTCCATGTTTTATAAGGGTCTGGAGAAGGTTCTGTTCCACCTCCTCACTCAGGTACTCAGGCTGATAGAGGCTCCACCATCTGGAACATGTAGCCTCCAAAGTCAGTGTAGGAGGGGAAGAAAAGTAGGATGATCTCCCTGGATGTCTTTAAAGGCCAAGCTTGGGAATAGCTTTTCTTATCCACATCCATTAGTCAGAATCCAGTCACCTGACCCCAATTTAACCACAAAGGAGGCTAGGAAGAGAACAATGAAATGGAAATACAGAACATTTTGTCTGCTATGAGAAGTCACAGAAGGCTTCCCTGGATAAAGAATGACTGAGTTGAGACGGGAAGGAGCAGTTAATATGAAGTAGTGGAAAAGTGGTGGGTCAGTGGTAGAATTCTCACCTTCCATGCAGAAAATCTGGGTTTGATTCCCAGTCAATGCACCTCATGTGCAACCACCCCCATCTGTCATTGGAGGCTTGCATACTGCTATGATGCTGAGCAGGTTTCAGCGGAGCTTCCAGACTAAGACAGAGTAGAAAGAAAGGCCTGGTGATCTACTTCTGAAAATTAGCCAACCAAAATGGTATGGATCACAATGTTTTGATCCTCAGCCAATCATGAGGATGGCTCAGGAGCAGGCAGCGTTTTGTTCCATTGTGCATGGGGTTGCCATGAATCGGGGGCCGACTCAACTGCAGGTAACAACAACAGCGACGCTGGAGAAGTTCCAGTAGAGAGAACTGTTAGGTGCAACATACCCTTCAGAAGCTGTTTAACTGTCCCGTTGTCGTCAAGTTGATTCTGACTCATAGTGACTGTGTCATAGGACAGAGTAGAGCTGCCCCATAGAGTTTTCAAGGAGTGCCTGGTGGATTTGATCTGCCCACCCTTTGGATAGCAGGTGTAGCTCTTAACCACTATTCCACCAGGTTTTCCCAGGAAGTATCTGGGGGTACTCAGGGGCTTTGGGGGAAGGATTTCCAGCTCTTTAAATTCCCTGAGATCTTTTAGAATTGGTTTATCTGAGCTCAGGCAGGGTTTAGCTAACAGTCTGTAGTTAGTCTACTAATTTGATTTATATTCTTACTCTGCTAATGAAAGGCATTTATGTTGTGTTTACTATGTGTCAGTTGCACAACAAGGCTCTTTACGACAATAAACAAGGCATGATTATTTCCCTCAAGGATCTTCAATCTAATTGAAAAGATAAGACAAATATGTAGAGAGTGTTAAGTTTGAATCCACCAGCCACTCCTTGGAAACCCTATAGGGCAGGTCTACTCTGTCCTATAGGGTTGCTATGAGTCTGAATTGACTTGATGGCAATGGATATTAAGTAATAACACAATAAAGACAATATTGAACAATCTCAAAGGCATAAACAATAGAAAATGTGTCTTCTCACATAGCAAGACATTCTGGTAGTTAAGTGCTTTGAAGATTCAATAATTTAGTGGCTCTTGGATGCCATCAAGGACCAGCTTCTCTCCATCTTTCTGTTCTGCTATCCTCATTGTTGGCTGTAGTATCACACTTCCTATGCAACCATGATGATATTAAGTGGAAAAGAAACATCTCCTTTTTGTATGTCTCTTTTTAAGAGTGAGGATCCTTCTCAAAAGTTCCTCAGCAGACTCCTGTCAAACCATATTATGTCAACGTCCGAGCCTAAAACAAAACGCCAAAAAATCCCAAACCCGTTGCTGTTGAATTGATTCTGACTGATGGCGACCCCATGTGTGAGAGAGCAGAACTGCTCAAAAGGATTTTCTTGTACAGGTAGTCCCTGACTTATGATGTATTCAAGTTAGATTGTCAGTATATCTGGGACATTGCATGTTCCTGGGAGGAAGTTATGGGAAAAAGCATGCAGGGGTTATGAAAAACATTTCTGAGTTATGTGAACACGCACCAAGCATTTGATCAGGTTAATATGATGGGAGATATAGGTGGAAAAATCATTCATATGGCAAGAACGCTGAATTTAGAACTTAATATCGCCTATGTGGAACCGCTCATAGATCACGAAGAAGGGAAATTGACAGATCAGGACTTAGTAGATTTTGAAGAGGAAAGAAATGCTGAAGATGAAAAAAATAATGAGGAAGTGGAAGGAGAGAAGCTGTCAAAAAAATTTACAGTGAAAGGATTAGCTGAAGTTTTTTCTAAACTAACTCAGAGGCTTCAGTTGCTTGAAAACATGGACCCAAATGCTGACCGCTTTGATAAAGTCAATAGGCAGATTCCGGAAGCAGTGAGATGTTACCGCAAAATATATGAAGAAAAAAAGAAAAGGACTATATAGCAATGTCACTAATTTTCTGACTAGAAATGCCATCTCTATTCCTAGGGATAATCCAGATGATCCAGAACCTTCCACAAATGGAGCTATTACTGTAACTGACAAATGTCAACATCGTCCAGCTTTTCTTCATTGTTGGAGTAAATTTTTATTTGTATTTTTTTATGTATGTATGTATTAAAATATATCTGTAAGTTTATATGTAACATTTTCAACCCCCAAAGACAAATAAAGAGCTGATTTATAATGATACTGATAATAAAAGACAATAATAATGAAAACTAAAAAAAATGAGGTATTCAACTTACGTTGGAACTGACTTACGACGGAGTCGTCCAAACTGAATCATGACAATAAGTCGGGGACTACCTGTAATCTTCATGGAAGCAGATTTCCAGGCCTTTCTTTCACGGCACCACTAGGTGGATTCGAACTGCCAACTTTTAGGTTAGTAGTTAAGCACAAATCATTTGCACCATCCAGGGATCTTATGTCTAAAATAATCACTGGCAAAAAGGTGAGACCAATCATGGTTTACTCTCTGGAGCTGGGGCTCCATATACCACACCACCACCCCCAAAAAAAATAAAAGGAAAAAAAACCTCATCGAGTCGATTCTGACTCATAGTGACCCTATAGGACAGAGTAGGACTGCCCCATAGGGTTTCCAAGGCTATAAATCTTTACAGAAGCAGACAACCACATCTTTCTCCTGCAGAGTGCTGGTAGATTTGAACTGCCAAACTTTTCAGTTAGCAGCCAAGTGCTTTAACCACTCTGCCACCGGGCTCCTTATAGAAGAACAAAATAGAGATTCTATTACACAGAAAAAAGAGAATAATGGTTGTTGGGTGCCCCCAAAACACTGTCTTCCACAGAGATGGTGCTAAGTGCTAAATGAGTAGTATAATAGTTACAGTATTATAACAGCAAGAGCACTCATTGTGGCATTATCTGAAAAAGCTCAGCAAAACTTCATGAAGAAAGACTCTGGGATAAGGGAAGGCTTTTCCGGCAAGGTATCAGTGGCCAGGAAATAGAAACACCCGAGAAAGACTGATGGGTAATGAAAGAAACTGTCTTACTGGAGCCATCGAGGTCTATGGAAGCCCAAGGAAAGCTGAGCTTGGAAAAGCTGGGGGTAGGAAAGAGTGAGGTGATCTCCCAGGCCCAGACTAAAATGCTTATTCCATCCTTTCCAAACTATTTCCAAATGAGAAAGTTGTCTTCCAGACTCCCAAGTAATACTGGGTTATTCGTGGTTATCCAAATGTACCAGCTCTCGTGGAATACTCATTTATCACAATCACATCTCTCATGACAGAAACCTCCCATTTTGAGGAATTAACTTTGGATTTCAAGATCTTGCTGGAGGCCAGCAAGATCTTTGAGAAAACAACATTTGTCTCGCTTTTATTATGTGATTGTGGATTGTCTTGCCTAATGACTAGGAGGCTGGTTTTGCTGGGACACCAGCTTCCTGAGTTTCAGAGCTTCTTCTGCTCCAGGCTTCTTTGAGATTTGAATCAAGTTTGTTTGGCTTCCATCTGCAGAAGGAAATCTCCTTTTCTCAAAGAGCAAAATAGGGTTGGGCAGGCCAGTCCTGGGAAAGGTTATTATGTTAATGTCCAATACGTAGTTAGCAAATCCCCTTTTGGGGCAGGCAGTGGTGGTTCACTGGTAGAATTCTCACCTTCCATGCAGGAGACCCACGTTCAATTCCTAGGCAAATACCTCAAACACAGCCATCACCTGTCTGTCACTGGAGACTTGCTGTTGCTATATGCTAAACAGGTTTCCGCGGAGTTACAGACTAAGACAGACTAGGAAGAAAGGCTGACAATCTCCTCCCAAAAATCAGTCAGTGAAAACCCAATGGATCACAATGTTCTGATCCCATTGTGCATGGGATCATCATGAGTTGGGGGCTGACAACAACAAGTCATCTTCTGAGAACGACTCAAAAGATTGTCAGTATCCTAAATCCAAATGAGGTGTCATGGGTGCAATCTCCAGTGTAAATAAGAACGCTTATGTAATTGCAGCGTCCTCTGTTTGAAGAAAGACGTTATTAGGAAAAAATGGCCATAATCTGAATAAAATTTATAAAAGGAGAATTTAGACACCTACCTGAGCAAATCTGTCTTGGAAGAAGTACAGCCAGAATGCCCCTTAGAGGCAAGAATGGTGAGACTTTGTCTCACATACTTTGGCCATGTTATCAGGAGGGACCAGTCCTTGGAGACAAATACATATGTATATATATATATGTATATATATATATGATCTGTTCCAAAGAAAGGCAATCCAACAGAATGCAGAAATGATTGAACAATATCATTAATATCACACGCAGGTAAAATTTTGCTGAAGATAATTAAAAAATGGTTGCAGCAGTATATTGACAAGGAATTGCCAGAAATTCAAGCCAGATTCGGAAGAGGATGTGGAATGAGGGATATCTTGCTGATGTCAGATGGATCCTGGCTAAAAGCAAAGAATACCAGAAAGATGTTTACCTGTGTTTTATTGACTATGCAAAAGCATTCGACTGTGTGGATCGCAACAAATTATGGATAACATTGCAAAGAACGGGAATTCCAGAACACTTTAATTGTGCTCATGAGGTACCTGTACATAGACCAAGAGGCAGTCGTTCAAGCAGAACAAGGGGATACTGCATGGTTTAAAATAAGGAAAGATGTGCGTCAAAGTCGTATCCTTTCACCATACATACTCAGTCTGTATGCTGAGCATATAATCCGAGAAGCTGGACTATATGAAGAAGAACATGGCATTAGGATTGATGGAAGACTCATTAACAACCTGCGATATGCAGATGACATAACCTTGCTTGCTGAAAGCGAAGATTTGAAGCACTTACTGATGAAGATCAAAGACTACAGACTTCAGTATGGATTACACCTCAACATAAAGAAAACAAAAATTCTCACAGCTGGACCAATAAGCAACGTCATGATAAACGGAGAAAAAATTGAAGTTGTCAAGGATTTAATTTGACTTGGATCACAATCAATCCCCATGGAAGGAGTAGTCAAGAAATCAAACGACTTACTGCATTGTGCAAATCTGCTGCAAAATACCTCTTTAAGTGTTAAAAAGCAAAGATTTCATTCTGAGGACTAAGGTGCGCCTGACCCAAGCCATAGTATTTTCAATTGCCTCATATGCATGTGAAAGCTGGACAATGACTAAGGAAAACTGAAGAAGAATTGATGCCTTTGAATTATGGTGTTGGTGAAGAATATTGAATGTACCATGGACTGCCAGATGAACTAACAAGTCTGTCTTAGAAGAAGTACAGCCAGAGTGCTCCTTGGAAGCAAAGACGGTGAGACTTTGTCTCATGTGCTTTGGACATGTTATCAGGAGGGACCAATCCCTGGAGAAGGACATCATGCTTGGTAAGGGCAGTGAAAAATAGGAAGACCCTCAACGAGACAAACTGACACAGTGGCTGCAACAATGGGCTCAAACATAGCAACAATTGTGAGGCTGGTACAGGACCAGGCAGTGATTTGTTCTGTTGTACATAGAGTTGCTATGAGTCCGAACTGACTCAATGGCACTTAACAACAACAACTATATATATATATATATATATATACACACACACACACATACACACATATTTAATTTCATGCTCATCTTATACCTCTCTGATCAGAATTTGTCTTCTCATGTAGATTTGGCTACAGAGAGAATTTGTTGTTCAGCAAATATGTACAACTCATCCACTTGGTAATTATATTTTTCATTAAAAATTCATTTAAATGCTGTTTTTTATACATCAGTCTCTGAAAGCCTCATTTTGGTCATGGGTGAGAGATCCATTCCTGGGACACTGACAATGGTTTTTCTGCCCTTGCCTGATGAGGTCAGACCCTAAACAGGTAATTCACCAAGGTGACAAGACTTAGAGTGGCCAGCTAAACTCCTCTCACACTCCTCCTTGATTTTGCCCCAAGTTGGTGGCTAACACGAACCTATTTTTCTTTAAATAGCAATAGCTAATATCTAGAGGCTATCTCCCCTTTCTGAACACACTGTGTTTCTTTCTTTCAATTCTTCTCCAAACAAAACTCTGGAAAGGAAAAATTCTTCGACATTAAGATATAAATGACCAGTATAGCTAAACCACTTGTCTCAAGCAGTATTTGTATTTTAATAAGCCTTTAATTGGTTTTAATCAAAGGGATCAAGCCTCTATTTTAGAATCTCAGAATTCACTTAGCCAGGTAGAGGGAGTATTTTTCATCGGGAAGGGGTAGGAGAGAGGCGAGTCATACTCCAACTGCCCCTAAAAATCTTGCGAACAGATACCTTCTTTAGCTACTCTTTAAGTTGGCCCTAATACAAAGACATGTTCAATACAACACAGCTCTTGACTGTCGCTTGCCAGACCAGCACTGATTGCTTTTGGCCCAGGCCACAGTGGAGTACCCTGGTTGAGGCCACCGGACAGCATTTCATAACAGTCTCCTTTGTAAAGCTAAGCAAATATTTGCCTTGGGCTTGCAAAGCTGATTCCCGGAGATGGATTTTACAAGTCTATTCATTTGCATCTGCCCCTCTGCTGCTGCTCATAGTAGTGGCTGTACCAACATCTGGGCTAGATTCCAGGGGCCAAGGTAAATCAGATGGCAGTGACGTTCCCAGTGTATCTTCAGTGGCTGACGTCCGCAGACGTCCTCTGTGAGCTTTCACAGCCAGCGATAGCTGAGCAGGACAGGGACTCTGTCTCCTCCAGGGAGTTTGCAGGGCAGATTTTAGGTGTGTTAAATACTCAACCCCCAGACAAAAAATGATGCCAGACTCTTATTCACAACTTTGAGAATTGAATACAATGCTCATCCAAAGAAACGAAATCATACCTGTTGTTGTGCAGTCCATTCTGACTAATGACGACCCCACGTGCTCCAGAGTAGAATTACTCCATACCGTTTTCTTGACTGTAATCTTTACAAAAGCAGATCACCAGGCCTTTCTTCCCTGGAGCTGCTGGGTGGGTTTGAACCGCCAACCTTTAGGTTACTAGTTGAGCACAACTGTTTGCGCCACCCAGGGGCATCACCAGATCATGAATAAAGTCATAACCCCAAGTAAGGTTTAATAATAAGCCAAAGTTTAAAATGCATTTAGTGGAGGGATGTGAAATGGACCTGAGAGACTGCAGTCCTCTTCTCCGGCCCAGGTTTGCACTCACCACCTGTGAACTTGAAAAGGAGGCCTGGTGATTCAATGGCTGCTGACCAAAAGGTTGGTCGTTCAAATCCACCCAACGGCTCTGAAGGGCATCTGCTCTCATAAGACTACAGCCTAGAAAACTCTATGGGGCAGTTCTACTCTGTCACATGTGGTTGCTATGAGTCAGAATCAACTCCACGGCACCTAACAACAGCAACCCATGAACTTGAGTGACTGGCTAAATCTCTTCAGACTGCCATCTCCTCACCCGTAAAATGACGAGGTCTAGAGTTAAGTTTCCATAAATGCTCTCTGACCCAGATTCTTGTGGGCAGGCCTCCAGGCAGCTCTCAAGCTGGCCTTCTTCTCTCTGCATTAGCTTGGTATTAATCTTCCCATCTGCTCTGGAGGGAGGCAAGAGAGCACAGGCTCTGAGGACAGTCAAATCCTGATCACTTCCTTCCAACTGTACAATGCTGGGCAAGTCTCTTTACTTCTCTGAGTCTCTGTTCCCTTATCTATAAAATGGGGACAATAGGTTGGTTATGAAAAGTCAGTGAATTAGAGCAAAGATGTACCCGGCTGGCACATGGTAAACCAAACCAGTTGCCTTGGAGTCGATTCTAACTCATGGCACTCCATGTGTGTCAGAGTAAAATTGTGCTCCACAGAGTTTTCAGTGGCTGATTATTTGGAAGTAGATCACCAGGCCTTTGTTCTGAGGTGCCTCCGAGTAGATTCGAACTTCCAACCTTTCAGTTAGCAGGCGAGGCTCATTTTAAGGAGCCCTGGCAGCCCAATGGTTAAATGCTAAGCTACTAACCATAAATAAGGTTGGGGGTTCAAACCCACCTAGTGGCTCCAAGGGAGAAATACCTGGCGATCTGCTCCCTTAAAGATTACAGACTAGAAAACCCCATGAGACAGTTCTACTCTGTCACATGGGGTTGCTATGAGTTGAAATCAACTGGATGCCACCTACCAACAAAAAGAACACCAGGTGTATTTTAATCTGCAGCCAGGGATGGGAATTGGTAGAATAGGTGAAAAGATTGAAAACACCAATGGAAAGTCTTAATGCAGTTGAGATTTAGAAGAGGTTGACTGGTAGTTTCTTAGCCAGGTGATCCAGGTTGTGGGCGCGACGTGATTGCAAAAGCCAGAGGCAGCTCTTAGAAAACTTGTGAATTAGATGACTTAGTTTTCAGAGCCGTTTTTTAAAAATTATTGTTGAAAATGTACACAGCAAAACATAACCAATTCAACAATTTCTACATGTACAGTTCAGTGACATTGATTACATTCAAGTTGTGCAACCATTCTCACACTCTTTTTCCAAATTGTTCCTCCTCCATTAACATGAACTCACTGCCCCCTAAGTTTCTTTTCTAACCTTATGAGTCGCTGTTGCCAATTTGATCCCATGGAGTTCTTTAAAATAGCACAATGCTCAAGGCAGTCATTCTTTATTAATTAAGCTGAACTATTGTTTGGTTAAGGAGCCCTGGTGGTGCAGTGGCTAAGTGCTCCGCCGCTGACTGAAAGGTCACCAGTTTGAACCCACCAGCCACTCCATGGGAGAAAGATATGGCAGTCTGATTCCGTGAAGATTACAGCCTTGGAAACCCTATGAGGCAGTTCTTCTTTGTCCTATAGGGTCACTATGACTCAGAATCAACTCGATGGCAATGGGTTTGGGTTTTTTTGGTTTATTGCTTGGTTTTAAGAAGACTTCAGGAGATATTTTTGGTTTAAGGTTTAAAGATTATCTCAGGGCAATAGTTTTGGGGGTTCATTCAGCATCCATGGCTCATGGATTCCATGAGAATTTGAAATTCTGTTCTGCATTTTTACCCCTTTTGATCAGGATTCTTCTATAGAATTTTTTGATCAAAATGTTCAGTAGTGGTAGTTGGGCACCATCCAGTTCTGGTCTCATGGCAAAGGAGGCAGTTGTTCATGAAGACAATAGCCATGCATTCCGTTTCCTCCTCCTGTTCCTGACCCTCCTTCCTTCTTTGTTGCAGAGTCATTTCTTGCTTTGTGATTTCCCTGTAGTTTCTTTTTCCCCAGGCCTCCCTCCTGCCCCTGTTCCCAACATCCTCGGCGTCCCCCATTGAGACACTGGGCTGTCCCTCCTACATCAGTGTCCCATGCACTTGCTTACCCACCAGTCCAGGTGCCATGCCTCTGCATTCTCCAGCCCCAGGCCTCTTAAAGAAATCCTCAGTAAGAGTAATGCCAGATAACAGTTCGATGTGCTATCCTTTCCAAGGGTATTTGCCTTTTAACAGTGCTAATCACAGACCTCAAAGAATCCTTCAGGAGGAAATTTTAGACACTCATGGCTAGGCTTTTGGAATGGGGGTAGTGGTGCTTCTTTAATTCACTAGGTGGGAAGTGCCTTCTTTGACCAAAAAACCAAAACCTACTGCTGTTGAGTCAATTCCGACTCATGGTGGTCTCATATGTTTCAGAGTAGAACTGCTCCACAGGGTTTTCTTGGCTGTAATCTTCATAGATGCAGATTGCCAGGCCTTTCTTTTGTAACACTGCGGGGTGGATTCAAACTGCCAACCTTTAGGCTAGTAGCTGAAAGCAACCCATTTGACCAAGGCTCCTGTATTAGTGAACTGGAGAGTTTTTATTTTACAGAATAGCTCTCCCACTCTGTCAGCCTCAAATCCTTTCTGTATATATCCGTGAGCTCCAGAGGCAGCTGTTTGGGCAGCTGCACCAGCAACCAGGCTGGCTTTGTCCACTTCTGGCCAGTTCAGGAAGCAACTTTTGGCTCTCAGGCCTTTGTTGAGTGAGGTGCACATCTGTGAGCGGCCCTCTCTCCTTTCCTCTGTCTCCAGCTGCTCTGTCCCTTCACCAACAAGCTGGTCCTCTCCAAGCTTTGTCTTTCTGACAGTGCCACCCTTGTCCACTTAGCATCAGACACTTGCCACTCATCCTCTATAAGTTCCCAGGGTCACACTCATCCTCGGCGCGTGTAAGAGGGCCAGTGAATTTTGTTAAGTGAGGACTGAGTAGCATTAAATGAAAGAATAAGTAAATAGAGACACTTTTAATTACAAAGCTATATAAATTCTCTTACAGTGTCATCCGATGAGGTTAGGAATATCTGTTTGCTCTTTGTTCAAATTATAATAAAAGCATAGCAACTAAAATAAAGGAAATGATAATTCTCTCCTTCTTGATGTGCTTGGAGTAGTGTTTGCCTTGGAGCTTTCCATTCCCTCCATTTTAATCAAGAATATGTCAGAAAGAAGAGTAGCCAGAGACAAACAACCTTCTCTTAACACGAAGCTGTCTGTTAGATCTTAATCTGGCAATAAGAGACCTGGTTAATTTTAACTTTGGCTCTTAGAAACGGAAGGGAAGAGGAAATAAAGCCTAGGACAGGGAAATACTTTCACAGAATCCAGAGACGCTGCACCTGGATTCAACTGTGTTCTGTGGTCACCCAACTGCCTTTGCTGATGAGATCTGGAAACCAGTTTCCATGAAACTGATTCCAACTCGTGGTGACCCCATGTGTGTCAGAGCAGAACTGTGCTCCATAGGGTTTTCAATGGCTGGTTTTTTTGGGAAGTAGATCATAAAGCCTTTCTCCGAGGCGCCTCTGGTTGGCCTCAAACCTCCAACCTTTCAGTTAGCAGCCAAGTGCGTTAACTGCTTGCACCACCCAGGGACTCTGATGGTATCCGGAAGCAGAAATGAATTAGTTAAAGCAGGGCAAAGCGAAGAAGCACTAACTGTACAAGCCTGCAAGAGTTCTCTTGATTTTCCCCAGTGGGTTCCCCCCTAGTTGAGACGGAATTGATGCAGTTAAGCCTGAATTTCCTGGCAAGCCCAAGGGTCGGTTTTTCCAAAAGATGTTTTAGACCGTGACTCCTCAGCCTTTCCATGTCTAATCACGAAAGCAAACCCCTGGATACATGCTCTCTGTTTCCAGCTCGCTGTGTATATTTTCTTCACAATTTCACCACGACATGCCAAGGTGTGACATTTATGAACCTCACCAACTGGGAGCTGTGCACACCAAGCCGTTCTCCCTGGGGTGTGGGAACGTGATGAATGGGGGCTGTTCCGCTGGAGGGAGGGCTGCTGTCAGTCTGGCTGCCAACAGCCTTATTTATTACACACCAAAGTATAAAACCGCCCAGCAGCTGCAGCCCTCAGCTCCGGTCCTGGCATCTCCTCGAGGAGACCACGTCGCCTAGAGCCCGGCCATTCTCCAGGAGGCTCCGTGCTCTGCTGGGAACCATGCTCGGGAGGCAGCTCATCTGTTGGCACCTGCTGGCTCTGTTTTTCCTTCCACTTTGCCTGTGTCAAGAAGAATACGTGGAGGTGAGCGGAAGAGCTAAGAAAGTGGTGGCGAGAATAGTACAGAGCCACCAGCAGACTGGCCGTAGCCATTCCAGGAGGGAGAAAGTGAGAGAGCGGAGCCATTCTAAAACTGGGACTGTGGATAATAACACTTCTGCAGACCTAAAACCCCTGAGACCAGATGAGCTACCACACCCCGAGATAGATGACCTAGCCCAGATCACCCCATTCTGGGGCCAGGTACACAGAATTCTCTTCTAAGAATTACTGTCAAAGCTTAATGGGTTTTATTGCTGTTGCTGTTTTTTTTTTTTTTTTTTGACTCAGATTCTTAGGATTGATGCTTTCGAGAAGTTTGCTAAGGTGCTTGTGGGTTTCAGGGTTGCTAGTGGGACTGCAGTCTCTGCTAGACAGAAAAACCAGCAGAGGAAAGCAATGCTGTGCAAAAGACAGCCTGTATCATCAGCCCATCAGAAGGGGCACATGGGCAGCCAGCTCCCTGTTATGCCATAACTCGATTGCTTTTCTTACTCTGTTGGTGCCGACAAGAGCACTGCTGACCTATGCAATAGGTGGACTGCTGTAGATAATCATTTACTCACCATAAGAGGGTTGCATTTCTTGACACTTCCCAGCATGCAGAAGCTGCCCTTTGAGTTTGTCAAAAGCAATAAACTATGATGCTGTGAGTTGGGTGGGCCATTTTGTGTCAGCCTGCTTTGCTATTGGATTTATAGCATTCTAAGTTGCTAAACTTCTATGCTCAGCATGTTGAAAAAAGCATTAGAGCTAAAACAAAACAAAATAAAAGGACTGTGTGTATTTAAAATGCATGAAACCATAGTGTATGATTTGATGCCTGATATTCACAGAAAACTTGATTTATTTCTCCAGGTGTACATTCAGCACCTAAGGAAGCATGTTTAACTCTTTTAGGGTGGTATGGGAGTGAGTTTAAAAGAGGAAGACCCTCAACCAGATGGATTGACACAGAGGCTGCAACAATGGGCTCAAATATAACAATGATTGTGAGGATGGCCCAGGACCGGGCAGTGTTTCATTCTGTTACGCATAGGGTCGCTGTGAGTTGGAACTGACTTGATGGCACCTAACAACAACATCATGGGAGTGAGTTAAGGCTCTAGAGTAGTGAATTGCAAATTGGTGAAACTCAATTGAATTTAAAACGTTAGTAACAGGAAGAGACAGATTTTGGCTTACATTCTGGATATCTAGTGTGCTAAAAACAGATTCGGGGGGCAAGAAGGATTACTTCCAATTACATGGTCTTTGAACAAATAGGTTTTACTGCAAGAATTGATTGCTTTTGTGCACCAAATAGTCCCTGAAAAAGTTTATGTGGTTAAAATCTAAACCCCCCATGTCACAGATTGAGAGGCTTGGGTTGAATTTGAGAGTGGTTATATGAGCGGACTGAGATCACGCACAACTGCAGATCAGGGTGGAGAACCTGGGACTTCCAACCTAAACACACAATGCAGCTGCCCAAACCGTTCTGTGTAGGAGAAAAATGTTTCTTTAAGGAGCTGCAAGAAAAATGATAACCTGTAAATATGATCCTGTTTTTTGGAAAGCCACTTTTGGAGATTGTCCTTTCATCTGACAATCTTTTGGCTAAAGGTGATTAATGCTCATTTGTTGGGTTTTTTAGTGGTGGAAATGTTTTCGCTTTTGTCCAAGGATTGATGTGGACTTCCTATTTCAATGGAGTCCCTGGGTGATGCAAACTGTTAACGTGGTTCATGTCTATGTAGAGGTGCCTCAGAAGAAAGGCCTAGTGATCTACGTCCAAAAAAATCAGCCATTAGAAAAAAAACTGTGGAATACAGTTCTACTCTGACACATATGGGGTCGTCATGAGTTGGAATGAACTCTATGGCAACTGGTCCCATTTCAATAGATGGGATCTTTCTTGGTTCCTTCCTGGCAGTGACAGTGTAAGGCCTTAGAAGGCAGATATAGATTGTCAGAGGTTATTATTTTCTGGCTAGGCCATTGACATTCAAATTACACGTTCTATCCTGGGTTCCTGAGCATTTTCAAACAAACCCCCAACAGAAGATACTATGGAGATTTAAGTTACTGATATCCTGGAGGCTTTCGATACAAGTTCTCCACCAACGGATTAAAAAAAAAAACCAAACCTATTGCCCTCAAGTTACTTCTGACTCATGGCGACCCTATAGACAGAGTAGAACCGCCCCGTAGGGTTTCCAAGGCTGTAATCTTTAGATTTTCACTTTCAGACTGCCACATCTGTCTCCCGCGGAGTGGCTGGTGAGTTTGAACTGCTGACCATTTGGTTAGCAGCGGAGCGCTTAACCCACTGCGCCTTGAGGACTCCTACCAGTCGGTAGAGTGTCCCTAATTGAATTCAGGATTGTACTATGTTCTTTCTTCTTTCCTCATTCTCCCCACCTCTTCTTTTATCTTATTCTCCTTTTTACTTATTCATTTATCCATTCATTCACCAAGCATTTCCTGCTAGGTGCCAAGCTTTAGGGTGGGGACTGAGGATAGGAAGATAAACACAGCTAATCTCCAGTCTCCAAAGAGTTCTGAAAACCAAACCAAACCCGACCTGTTGTCATCAAGTCGATTCCAACTCACAGTGACCCTATAGGACAGAGTAGAACTGCCTCATAGAGTTTCCAAGGAGCAGCTGGTGAATTTGAATTGTCGACCTTTTGGTTAGCAGTGGAACGCCTAACCACGGCGCCACCAGAGAGCTCCAAAGCAACGGGTTTGATTTTATTTTCGAGTTCTTCAGAACAACGAGTTCTGAGGAACTCTAAAATAAAATCAAACTCGTTGCTGTTGAGTAGATTCTGATTCATGGTGACTGTATGTGTTACAGAGTAGAACTCCTCTATAGGGTTTTCTTGGCTGTAATCTTAATGGAAGCCAGTCACCAGGCCTTTCTTCCATGGCGCCACTGGGTGGATTCAGACTGATAACCTTTAGGTTAGTAGTTGAGGGCAAACCATTTGTGCCATCTAGGGGCCAGATGGACTCTAAACCAAACAAACCCATTGTTGACTCAGCGACCCTATAGGACGGAGTAGAGCTGCCACGTAGGGTTTCCAAGGCTGTAAATTTTTATGGAAGCAGACTACCACATTTTTCTCCTGAGGAGTGGCTGGTAGGCTGAAACTGCTGATCTTTTGGTTAGCAGCGGAGTGCTTAACCACTGCACCACCAAGGCTCCTTTCAGAGTTGGGATAAATTAACAAATAGATGCATTGTAATAAACAAGGTCAGTGCACAAAAGGCAGCTGGGAAAAAGTGTCAGAGTGGCAGTGATAGCTGAGCTGGATCTTAAAACATGAGACAAAAAGGACAGGTATCAGGGGCGGAGATAAACATATGTGCCATGAGGAAGAGAATTGAAAGACCTCATGCGGAGCTGGCGTGGCTGGAGCTCCTGGGTCATGGGAGGAAGACTTGGAGACCAGCCAGGAATGATTTTAGTGTCAGCTTGAAATGGATTTTACTGGCTGATTAAGGAGTTTAGACCTTATTTTGCCAGCGTGTTTGTTCATTCATTCACAGTGAGGCAGTGAGGTAATCAGATTTGTGTTCTAGAAAGATAGTTCTGGCTGTGGGCTTGGGGTGGATTAGAGTGGGATGAGAGCTGAGGTAGGCAGACTGTTACTCTTGTCTCTGACATTTTCTTCTCTTCAGTCTCTTTGTCATTCGCCTTTATCAATCTCCTCTTATCCTCCTGGGCACCCATTTCTCCCTCCTTCTCTTCTCCCACTTCGCTTCTCCTTCTTTCTTTCCCTCTTGCTTGAGTGAAAGAAGGAGCTATGGACTCTCTTTTCTAGACGTCACTTAATAATAAACCTGTTGCCATCAAACTGATTCCGACTTCTGGCGACCCCATGTGTGACAGAGTAGAACTGAGCTCCACAGGGTTTTCTTGGCTGTAATGTTTAAAGAAACAGATTGCCAGGCCTTTCTTCCTTGGAGCTGCTGGGTGGGTTCAAACTGCCAATCTTTAGGTTACGAGTCGATCACGAATCGTTTGAGCCACCTAGGAACCTCACTTAATAATTGTTGCTGTGTGTGTGTATGTGTGCCATCTAGTCAGTTCTGACTTATAGACAGAGTAGAACTGCCTCATAGGGTTTTCTAGGCTGCAATATTTATGGGAACAGATTACCAGGTCTTTTCTCCCAAGGAGCTGCTGGTGGGTTCAAACTGCCAACCATTTGGTTAGCAGCCAAGAGCTTAACCATTGTGCCACTCAGGGACTCCTCAGTCAATTCCAACTCATTGTGACCCTATAGGTCAGAGTGGAACTGCCCCAAGGGTTTCCAAGGGGTGGCTGGTGGATTCGAACTGCCAGCCTTTTGGTTAGCAGCTGTAGCTCTTAACCACTGTGCCACCAGGGCTCCCAGTTAGTAACTGTAGAACTCAAATCTGAGTAGCTGCCCCTAACCTCCATCTACAAAATGGATGGAATTTGTCTTGGAGATAATCTCCTCCTCGCATGCTGCCTCTTTGCATGTCCCTGATGTAACCATTCAACCTGATTTGGGGAAAAGGGTTGATAAACTTTAGAGGTGACAGACTTATAACAACTACCTAGTATATGATTTCTCCCTGACCTAGGAAACACTTCTGAATTACCACACTATTTTCAACACGTTCTCAGAGTCCATCAATAGACTCACAAGCATTGCTCCAGATGATTGAACTTTGAAAGACAAGGCCAGAGGGAGGAACATTTGATGAAATTTCGCAGGAGGGTAGGTTCTCAGGAGCTGCCTGACTAGTAATACTCCAAAGTCTCTTGCAGTTTTGGTGGCAGCTCTATACTCTCAAAGTGTCCCCAGGTAGCTTGGGCACCCACACCAAGCCCTAGTTAGCTCTGGTACAGAGCAACCCCATCTCCTCCCCAGATACTAGACTTTAAATACAAAATATTTCTAATTGATTATTTAAGGTTTTGGAAAAGGCCTCAGTATCTTTGTCTGCATCTCAGAGCTGGGAAGAAAATTCGTGACCATCTTATGTAATCCTCTAATTTAACAGATAAGAAAAGTGGTGTCTGGGAGACAGTGACTTCACTAAGGTCACGCAAAACCCAGACAGGAATCCTGCTTCCAGTCCCATGGTCTTTCTGACATTTTCAAGAGTCACAATATTTCAATTCTCTTCTTAAATAAATAGTTCCACTTCAGAATTTTCCCTCCTTCCCCTCCCTTCTCCTTCCCTAAAAATCCATTCTTGGCAGAGTCCTGGATTTCTTGGGGTTTAAAAAGCTGTATTTCACATTAGCAAAACGATACCAGGAAAATATTGAATCCTTCTCAGATTACATTTTTGGATTAGAGGGTGGGGTGGTGCATGGTGTCTTTGCTTTTCCAAATGTCTTGAAATCTCTCTTCTCTGACCAATTCCTTTAGTTGATTTTCTTTTCCTCTGCTAGTTTGACAAAGAGATATTCATAGATTTCCATACCCACAAAACCAAGGTGGTCCTGGTGAAATAGGACTAGACTAGGAGTTAGTGTTAAATTGTGAGCTTCTGATCCCTCAAGACTTGGGCTCTGAGCTGTTGCAGGAGAATACTTTGACTGCAAATATTGTTCTGTGTTCTCCCTGTATAGCTTGTTGGAAACCTTTAGGAAAAAGGGACAAGAGAATGATGAAAATGTCCAAGCCATTTTTGTTTAAAAAAAAAAAATGCTAGGTCTAAATGTGCAGCAAAGTGAAGTATTGATATTTTTTGCTTGAATTTCTAGTGATGGAGAAAGCTTGAACTTTAAATTCTTCTCACCCTCCCTCCCTCCCTTCTTTTTTCTTTCATTCTTTAAATGAATCCTTTATCAATGAGAGCTGTCTTCAAAAGACCACTGAATTATAATTGATGTCTAGGAAAGTTTCCACAAATTTTATAGGATATAATTAAAAGTCAACTTGCCAATTTAGATGAGAATCGAAATGTTATAAGCAACTAGAACTCTTTTGCCAATCACCTTCCACTCGATCTCAAGCTCTTTGGCAGTAAGCATCAATTTTAGAGATTTATTTCTCTATAAATAAGCCTTTAACTCAGTGTCACATTTAAGTATATTTAGTACCCATTAAATACTCATTAGATATTGATTAAATCAATGTGATAATCATTTTAAATTTTGAAGTGGAATATGAAACAGAACGTCAGGTTAAATACTTATTTTTAAGAAGTTAAAGTTGCTTCCAAATGTAAGTAATCAATAAAAATTTGTTGGATAAATTTCCTGAGGCAACTGAAGTTTGCTGTGTCTCTTTGAAAAGCCAGCATTATAATCTGTTTCTAAGAACTCTTAACCCAACATCATGAGTATACCAGTTGCCCTTGACTTGACTCTGACTCATGGTGACCCCATGTGTGTCAGAATAGAAACTGCTCCACAGGGTTTTCAAAGGCTGATATTTTCAGAAGTAGAGAGTCAGGCCTCTCTTCCAAGGCACCTCTGGGTGGACTCAAACCTCCAACCTTTTGGTTGTCAGTCAAGAGCATTAACTGTTTACAGCCAGGGGCTTCTATCATGAATAAAGTAAAAAAAAAAAAAAAAAAGTTGCCATGGAGTCGATTCTGACTCATGGGAACCCCATGTGTGTCAAAGTAGAATTACACTCCATAGGGTTTTCAAGCTGTGATCTTTTGGAAGTAGATCACCAGGGCTTTCTTCCAAGGCACCTCTTAGATTCAAACCACCAACCTTTCAGTTAGTAACTGAGCACTTAACCGTTTGTGCCACCTATAATTAGTGCTTAATAAGTATATTACAAGTTGATAATTCTTGCAATTTGAGGGTCATTTACTCAACCCAGCTACACCTGCGCTATTACCAGTTGGGCAAGAGAGAGAATGAATGCCTCCAGCTGCACTTCTAAAGGAGTTTCCTCCTTTGCTGTCATCAGTAGCTGCAGGAAAGAACTTCCTCAAAATACTACCCCACTCTCCAAGCCCCCACCACCTCTCACACTCTTTTCCAAAGAAAGTGTTCTGTTGACTCTCTGGTTACCTCACCCAATCCTCTTTAACTACTCCCTGACATCTATGCTATTGACATTTCCACCTTCCACCATCTTTTCTGATGTTATTGTGGGTCGTTTGAAGTTAAACCGAGACTCATTTAAGGACCAGCACCAGAAGAAATTTAAAAAACTCTAATTATCCACGGTATCTTTCTCTGAAGCTTCTCTTTGTATCTTCTTAAAGTCTCCACAAACCGGAGGACTGCCACCAGACTGCAGCAAGTGTTGCCATGGAGACTACGGCTTCCGAGGCTACCAAGGCCCCCCTGGACCTCCAGGCCCCCCTGGCATTCCAGGTAAGGATGAGCAAGTTATGCTGTTGCTAGGCTAACTGAAGACTGTGTCAAAATAAGAGGCAAGAACAAACAAATAATCAGGAAGCACTTGTGTGTAAGCCAAAGTGTTCGCATGGAAAATCCAAAAGAAAGAGAGTTGGGTAGGGGAGCCGGGTTTATTAAGCGGGCTAAGGTGGAACAGTATAAATTCTATAGTATTTATTATTGATACCCTTTGCAGAATCCCATAGCCTCTAGGCATCCTGGGGTACCAAATTCATAGGCTTGGAAACTCTTCACTTGCATTAATTATAAGAAGCCCTGGTGGCGCAGTGGTTAAAGCTCTGGACTGCTAACTAAAAGGTTGGTGGTTCGAACCTACCAGCGCACTCCCCCGGAGAAAGACGTGGCAGTCTGCTTCCATAAAGATTACAGCCTTGGAAGCCCTATGGGGCAGTTCTACTCTGTCCCATAGGGTCGCTATGAGTCAGAATCTTCTCGGCCGCCGTGGTGGTTTTTTTTTTTTTTTTTTTTTGGTTAGCGTTTATTATGTTGATTGGGACCTACTCTTTGCTGCGGTGTTTCTGCCACAGGGCATTTTGTACTGTATACTATATCCGATCCGATCCGATTTCCAGGGTATTTATGAAGCGAGGGTGAGGGTGGGCGTGGAGAGGAGAGCAGTAAGGTCAGGTTATCATCATCTATCCACAGTGCCACATGCTGAGCGTATATCCTTCTGCCTACTCCTTCGTCCAGCTGAGCTTTCCTTCCTGCAGCCTAAGGCTCTCTCCGTGTTCAGCTGTCTCCAGCTGACTTTTATGCCTCTCTGGGGCTCATGGAAACATTTTTGTGCTCCAGCACCACGTGTGGAATGGAGAATGCTGCAGAGCTGTATCAGGGCCCCTGTAGACCCTGCAGCCATCTCTACTTTGTTGCTCCTGCTCCTGTGCCGCTAGGCAAGGAGGAATTCTGGAACAGGTGCCTACGCTGGGCCTGCAGAGGAAAGGGCAGCACAGGCCCCTCTATACTAGGACCCCAGAACTACTGGGGGTTTTATTGGCTGACTCCTTCTCGGGCCATGCCCTGGGGGTGGAGCGTTTTCTCACGAGTCAGCAGCAGTCTACTTGCTCTTCTCTGACTTACCCTCATTGGCATTTATAATTGTCAGATGCTAAGCGCTATCACTAAATTGTATACCTGAAAATTGTTGAGTTGGCAAGTGTTGTGCTATATCTTTTTTTTTTTTTTACAACGTACAAAAATAATTGTCAAATGCAGTTTAAGTTTTATACTTTCGAAAGTCTCCTACATGAAACCAAGTTTAAAATCAGAAAACCTTATGTTAGACTTTAAATTGTGATTATTGGCTTGGAATCTATGTCATTGAATATCAAGGTAGCAGCCAGCAGAGGAGGTGATGTAAGAGGGGACGGGGATATTCGTATGCTTCTAGAATTTTCTCAGGTCTAAACTCTTTTGAGGTTACAGGACAGGGTAGCCTTGGCTAAATGTTTTTCATTAGAGAACAGCTTTGTCATGTGATCACATTAACTGCAAACACTGTCAAAGTTCACCAGCCTGAGAAGATTGCAAGCCTGGTGTGATACCTGCCCAAAGGTAGCGTGCAAAATAGACAGCAAAAGGGCCTGAAATTCAGCAAAAGTAAAAATAAAGGAAGAGATGTAAAAATGGTCCCTGAGTGGTAAAGTGAAGCGTTGAAATTGTTGTTCAAGTCTTGCTTTCAAAATTATTGTTATTTTTTTAATCGATGATTTTATTTTCCCCCCAGTTGTAAAAGTGACACGTGTCCATTGTAGAAGACTTTAAAAAGACGGAATAGTATTTAGAATGGCATAAAAATCACTCACGGCTGTCTAGAAATAGACAGTGAAGTGAGTGTGAATGAGTAACTGGGCTTTCTCAAGTGGTGACGTCTGCTTGTTTAAGGAAACCATGGAAACAATGGCAATAATGGAGCCACTGGCCATGAAGGGGCCAAAGGTGAGAAAGGAGACAAAGGTGACCTGGGGCCACGAGGGGAGCGAGGGCAGCATGGCCCCAAAGGAGAGAAGGGCTACCCCGGCATTCCACCAGAACTTCAGGTAAACTGCCCTTCCCCCACCTCCAGGTGACTTACACACCTGCCCTGGTCACCAGAGGCCGGGAATCAGAAGGTTTGAGAGGTTCCACAAGCTCTACCAATCCTGAGCAAATCTGAGTCTCAACTGGTTCATCTACACGCAGGATATGTTTGCATAAGGCCTGTGCTGTTCAAACAGTAAAGGATTTTGAGATCATTCTTAGGGAAAAGAGAAATTTATGAAGAGTAACCTCCTACTACCTCATTAGACCAAATACAAGGCAACTCTGAATATAAATTAATTTCCTATTTTCCAAATGAGAAGATACTCAACAAATAATTTTTAAATTGAAATAAGAAAGTTTCTGGCAACTCATATATATAAACTTTTAGATAGATACACGGAACAGCCAAATGTATACTTATGATATTTTATCAATTTTGTTGCATTTACATAATTGTTAACTGACATCGAGTTGGCCCCTGACTCATGGTGACCCCATTTACAATGGAATGAAACTCTGCCCGGTCCTGCCCCATCTCCATGATTGATTAGAGATCAGACCATGGTAATCCATAGGGTTTTCACTGGCTGATTTTTGGAAGTAGATCATCAGGCCTTTCTTCCTAGCCTGTCCTAGTCTGGAAGCACTGCTGAAACTTGTTCAGCATCAGAGCAACATGAAAACCTCCACTGACAGATGAGTGGTGGCTGTACTTGAGGTGTATTGGCCTAATCGAACCCGGGTCTCCTACATGGAAAGCAGGAATTATACCACTAAATCACCAATGCCTCTCTTTATCCTTAGAAACATTTTCTTTCTGAGTCATCCAACCACAGTTTTCCAGACCAGATCACATTAGTTTCTGTTCAAAGTTTTTTGAATGCCTGTATGAGGCTTTAACCAGATGTTTTATCTCGATCTAAGGTACTCACTTGTCTATTCTTTATTTCTTTTTGAAACCTTCTTTAAAATTCTTGTCGTCAACACCACTTAACACTTGAAATGTGACATTAAATCACCAAGAAAAATGACTAAATCTGCATAAATTTTTTCTAATATTTAAAAACTGATTCTGCCATGGGACTTTTATCAGCATTTTTTATTAATGTTGTTTCTGGCTAATATGTCTTCCCCAAAGTATGGTTAAGACAAAAGAAACTGAGCAAGCATCCTGTAACATGAGATGCTTTTAAAGAACTAGAATATAAGGCTACTCTTTTTCTTCCCAATCAAACTGATTTCATTGGTCTGCACACACAAAGTAATGCAATTAAGTCTGGAATTATATTTTCAGACCACTGACCCTACAGGTGTAAAGTTTTATTGAGTCAAATTGCTCAATTAAATCTCGTCATCTAAAGCACATTAAACTAAATCAATATAAGACTACTCATGTCTGAAAGAAAAATTATGGGAAAACTTTACCTTCTATTTGAGCATATAAAATGATTGTTTGACCTGGGGTAAGTCCCATCATATTTCTGGGCATTGATTTTTTCCAAGTGTAAACTAAGAGATCTTGTGTTTTATTCTAACTGCGGTTTTATAACTTTTTAACGAATACTGTTTAAAAATTTTAGCAACCTGGGATTCATGTGGCAACATAAATTTATAAAGAAAAGACATGCCACTCAGCCAAGTTAAAGCTATCCAGGAAGATGGAAGACAAAATTCTCAAAGCTTGAAACTCTAACCCAGACCCTGTGCATGATTATATCCATGGTTAGGGGGCCCTGGAATAGTTGGCTTAATGGAGAACACTCTGGGGAAATACTAAATTTGCTTCATCAGCAATTTTGCACTGAAACTACAGTATAATCATTTAGAAGACCTACTTTCACATATGTGTCTGTCACCATTCCAAAGAAAGGTGATCCAAAAGAATGCAGAAATTATTGAACAATATCATTAATATCACACACAAGTAAAATTTTGCTGAAGATCATTCAAAAGTGGTGGCAGCAGCACATTGACAGGGAACTGCCAGAAATTCAAGCTGGATTCAGAAGAGAACATGGAACAAGGCATATCATTGCTGATGTCAGATGGATCCTGGCTGAAAGCAGAGAATACCAGAAAGATGTTTACCTGTGTTTTATTGACTATGCAAAGCCATTTGACTGTGTGAATCATAACAAATTATGGATAACATTACGGAGAATGGGAATTGCAGAACGCTTAATTGTGCTCCTGAGGAACATGTACTTAAACCAAGAGGCAGTTGTTCAAACAGAACAAGGGGATACTGCATGGTTTAAAGTCAGGAAAGGTGTGCATCAGGGCTGTATCCTTTCACCATACTTATTCAATCTGTATGTTGAGCAAATAATCCGAGAAGCTGGACTATACGAAGAAGAACGGGGCATCAAGATTGGAGGAAGACTCATTAACAACCTGCATTATGCAGATGACATAATCTTGCTTGCTGAAAGTGAAGAGGATTTGAAGCGCTTACTGATGAGGATCAAAGACCACAGCCTTCAGTATGGATTATACCTCAATATAAACAAAACAAAAATCCTCACTACTGGACCAATAAGCAACATCATGATAAATGGAGAAAAGATTGAAGTTATAACGGATTTAATTTGACTTGGATCCACAATCAATGCCCGTTAAAGCAGCAGTTAAGAAATCAAACAACGCATTGCATTGGGCAAATCGGCTGCAAAAGACCTCTTTAAAGTGTTGAAAATTAAAGATGTCACTTTAAGGACTAAGGCGTGCCTGACCAAGCTATGTATGGTGTTTTCAATCACCTCATATGTGTGTGAAAGCTGGACAATGAATAAAGAAGATCAAAGAAGAACTGATGTATTTGAATTACGGTGTTGGTGAAGAATATTGAACTTACCATGGACTGCCAGAAGAATGAACAAATCTGTCTTGGAAGAAGTACAACTAGAAAGCTCCTTGGAAGCAAGGATGGCAAGAGACTATGTCTTACATACTTTGGTCATGTTATCAGGAGGAATCAGTCCCTGGAGAAGGACATCATGCTTGGTAAAGTAGAGGGTCAGCGAAAAAGAGGAAGACCCTCAACGAGATGGATTGACACAGTGGCTGCAACAATGGGCTCAAGCATAACAACGATTGTGAGGATGGTGCAGGACCAGGCAGTGTTTCCTTCTGTTGTACACAGGGCTGCTATGAGTCAGAACCTACTCGATGGCACCTAAGAACTAAGAACAACAACAACACTTTCACATGTTTTAAAGGAGACATTACAGAAGAGGGAAGATATCGTTAGGCAGATTATGAAGGAGAGTGACTTCCAGGTGCCTTCACTCCCATTTCTAAATCACTATCCTGATGTCACCCCCTCCCTATCCTGCCTCTAATGTCCTCATGCTCTCTTTCTAACTGTTCATATCGATCCTCTGTTGATTTTTCTGGCCTTGTCTAAAGTTCTCAGGGTTTCACATATTTGATCCCCTCTTCCTCCTCTTTCACCTCTCCCCCATTCCAACCCCCATTCTTTGAAGACCGATGATCCCTGCAAATCAAGAATCGATTCATCTGATTCACACTCAGTTTCAATGACCCATTTGGATGGGGGACTGGCATTGTCTTTCAAAGGTGACTCTCCAATGGTGGTTTCAGCAAAAACATTTCTTGACAGGTGGGATTGTTCTAATGCCTTTCAATTATTAACATTTAGTATATTGGCTTCCAACCCTGTCTTCGGATGCCAGTAGTAGTAACAACAGTAGTAGTGATAGTAGCATCTCACTCTCTTCTTAATTAAGTGATATAGAAGAGCCCAAACATTGCACGAGGCTCAAACACTACATGGCTTGCCAAGTGATATGGCTAGATATGGGTTAGATAAGTGGTATGGGATGCAAATTCAGATCTTTGGACTCAAAGAGACAGTTTTATTCCCAAACTCATAGGGCCAGAGTGGGTGTCACCACGGGCAGGCTTCTTAAATTAATTCTCTTCACTGATATTTTACTGATTCAGCAGAGCTTTCAAAGTTCCATAAAATATTGCACATAAAGTATTTGTAATGTTATAATCCAAGGAATAGTGCTGGCATTAAGTGGTTTCTTTGATTCTCCTAAACCTAAATTTACTGTTCAATGATGGCAGTATCTTAACAGTAAAATGTATACAGAAGGTTTTGCTTTTCCAGTATTCAAATAGATTGTTAGTTTTATTAATCTATTTTTCTACATTTTGGATAACTGCAAACATTCTTTTTTGCCTTTAAAAAAAGTATCCCGATAGCTTTTAATTGTAAAAAAAAAAAAAAAAAAATTAGAAAGGAAAACTGAGCAAAAAACAAAGAAAAATAAAATCTATCAAGAGACAATTACTACGAACATGGTTACGTATCTTTTCAGATTTATACATATTCATACACACCTGTTATTTTTAAATGACAATGGCAACATACAGTACATACTACTTTGTTACTTTATTTCATGAACACCTATGTCCTGAACATCTCTTCATGTAGATACAGTTACAAATGAGTGTCCTTTTTATTAACATAAAATTAATACACAATTCCATTTCAAAACAATAGGTGTAGCGAAGAAAGGAAAAAAAAATTCCCATGAAACATCTACCCTGTGTCGACTGCCATTAATAATTTTATAGATGTTCTTGCAGATATTTTCTTAAGTTTGCCCACACAATGCCCACCCCACACACTTACTCACCTCAAGTCCTGTTAGACCGTAATGATCTTGTGTTGCTTGCATTTTTATTAAATAATGTATTAAAGACATTTTCCCATACCATATATAAGTATAGATCAACATCAAAGATTCTCAAAATGTATTTTGAATTTAATGGGTATCTTTTGAGGAAAAAATTAATTTAAGGCTGATAAAATTAAAAAGTCATTTGGCTGTAGGGCTTCTCAGATCCTTTCATATATTATGCTCATTGCATAGCTACAAAAGGAAGATTTCATACAAATTTTTCCAGTATTCTTTGATAGTAGAATTTTAATATTTCAAAAAGTATTGTTTAAAGTCCAACGTTTGTTGAAACACGTTGAGAAGTGCTGATATACATTATCATTTTGATTGCTGCATAGCATAAAAATGTTAGCAATTACCATACCTTATTTGATTTTTTCTCCGTGGATTGGTGCTTTAGCTATTTCCAATCTTGTTGTTACAAATAATGTTACAATAAACTTACTCGTATAAAAACTTTATTTCTTTAAGATAAAATCCTAAAACGGTGGGTGCTTTTGGACAAAAGGTATGGACATTTAAAATGTTGACATATATTACTAAATTGCTTTGAGAAGTGTCCTAACAGTATATACTCCCGCCAATGGGAGAAACTTGTTCATATGTGCTCAGGTTTTTTACATGTTATAAAATTTCATATTATCACCCTCCTCCCCCACAAAAAAAGCAATTTTCAATGCAATATTAGTTTCCCTGAAAAAAACAAGGCACACATAAAAAACAGATTGCAGAAACATATAGAAAGTGCAGGCTAAGAAGCCAGATGGCGGAAAAGTGAAATGCCAAGAGCTGGGAATACAGAAGCCAATAGGTGTTATATCCATTTGATGGGTGAAATGATTTATTGTTTCAACTGGAATAAAAGGTATTTATGTGAGATGCCTCTCCATATTCTTTATCCATTTGTCTCTTATAATATTTTTGTTTTCCTTATTGGGCTATAACAGCCATTTATATAGGTTAAAAGTTTTACAACTTCATCTCTAATATGTGTTGCAAATGTGTTCCCTGTTTTTTAAATTTAAGGAATTTTTTTTTCTTGTTACACAAAATTTTTAAAAGGTTGCAATGCCTTATCTATCAATATTTTTATTTATGGTAAGTAAAAGGGTGGCTTGCATACTTATTTGTAAATAAGCAGACAGTAAAATATAGTAGAAGAAAATGAGGATGAAACGTTGAAGAATGGGAAGCCTTTCTAAGCATGACACCAAGAGACTGTAAATGATGTACTCTTAATCTTCCTTCCAAGACTGCAAACTTTGAACATTGCGGTCCATATTGTTTTTTGTTTAACTTGCTTGGTATCTTACACAACATAAATTTTCAATATTTGTTTGCCAAATCATGCTAATTGCCTATTAATTAACCACCAACTCTTTCCTTAGATTGCATTCATGGCTTCACTTGCAACTCACTTCAGCAATCAGAACAGTGGGATTATCTTCAGCAGCGTTGAGACCAACATTGGAAACTTCTTTGATGTCATGACTGGTAGATTTGGGGCCCCAGTATCAGGTGAGATGTAGACATAAATGAATGACTGAATTCATCAATCTAGTGATCAAGAAAGGAAGATGGGGAGGGAGGGAGGAACGGAGGGAGGAAAGGAGGAGAGAAAGAGAGAAGGGAGGGAAAGGACGGAAGAAGAGAGGAAAGAAAGAGAGGTAGAGAGAGGGAACAAAGGAAAGAAGACACTAGGGGAGTGGAGAATTCTTTCTGATTCAGGTTGAAACAAGCAGCTCATATAGATTTCTGTTGGGTTTCAAAGTAAATGAATCTAAATCTAAAAAACAAAGACACGTTTTTTAAAAAAAAAACTGGCCATGGTTATTAAGAATATTAACTATGATCTAAACGGAACCAAATAATTCCTCAGAGGGCATAGTTACCTCTGATTTAGTTAGTTTTCTAGAACTCTCTTGAGCACCTTATTCCAACAATATGACCATCCTTTGACTCTCATGGTTTACTGTTTAAACCTCACCTAAACCAAACCACCAAACTCACTGTCGTCAAGCTGATTCCAACTCATAGTTACCCTGTAGGACAGAGCAGAACTGCCCCATAGGGTTTCTAAGGTTGTAAATCTTTACCGAAGCAGGCTACCACATCTTTCTCCTGCAGAGTGGCTGGTAGGTTTGAGCTGCCGACCTTTTGGTGAGCAGCAAGTGCTTTAACCACTGCGCAACCAGGGCTCCTAAACCTCACTCAGTAGATTGCCAAATGACCATTTTATGTTTCTCAACGTCAAGAGTGATTACACAGAGAAGACTGATTTTGTAATTACAGTAAAACAAAGACCTAAAAACCATAGTGGAAATGTGTTGCCTCTGGTTTCAATATCTGTTCTTGCAAAGGACAATTGTGTGTGATTATACTACATATTCACTTCTGTATTTCCAACTCTTGGCATTTCATTTATTCACCATCTGGTTTCTTAGCTGGCGGCTTCGAAACTGTTTCTGCAATCTATTTTTTATAGTACTCATCATTTTTTTTTTTAAGGAAAGCTAGTATCTTTTCCTGTCATTTTGATTTCAATTTTATCTTCCTAAGGCATTGAAAATTGTGTTTTTGTTTTTTGGGGGGGAGAGGGGGGAGGAGGTTTAATATGAAGTTTGATAAAATATAAAATACCTGAATACGTATAAATTTCTTTCTTGGAGTCCTATAATTGGTATCTACCTTTACTTTTCATCTGTGGGCCAATCTCCAGGCTTGTGAATGGGCACAACTGATTTTTATACCATTTCCTTCATTCCTAGTGCTTTGAATATACATGCCCAACACTTAATAAAGTATAATCATACTTCCTTTATTTCATTCCACCTGGTTCAGAAACAGACGGATCAACGTGGCACCATTACAGCTTCTATCTTACTTGACAGCACCTTCGGAAAACAGCGTAGAACTGTCCAGTGTTTTTTTTTTTTTTTCTTTTTCAGGTGTTTCTGGATTTTTCTCTCACAGGATCTTTAGTACAAAAATGTAACATGGAAATCAGTAAGAGCTTGTTGACTTACATTCACCTTTCTAAAATGCACCCCCAAATCCCAGATCATCTGGAGTTGGCAGGATTTTCCTTTTAGCTCTCCATCTAATTTGGATTCTTCTTAATCATTCACTGATAGAATCTCCTGTGCTGGCATTTAGAATGTACCAGGTCATATTAAATTGCTTTCAGTTAGGAGCCCTAGGCTCTTCCAAGAAAATTCACATCTTTTAACATATGTTGATCTTTTTCAAATGAAGAGGATCTGGATTTTTAGTAACAGGGTTATGCTGCTGAGTCTAAATTGGATCTTTCTATTTATTGCATATAATTTCACCCATTTATAATGAATAACCTGAGAAATGCCTGGAACTTTTTCTTTAGAACTAATAAACATTTATTCAGCGATCCAGTGCTTTGTTATCTTTGGCTAATGCCTCTGGCGTGGCGGGCATGATCCTCCATTGTAAAGTTATATTTGGCTCATTTTGTTGGGTTTCAGAAGGCCATGTGCCCAATCCCCTGCAGGGCTCTGTACCTTATTAATATGACTTATGTGGTACATGCTGATGATAATTAACCTAGACGCAGTGACACAGGAACTGATGTACTCCGCTCTGAGCACTTGGCCAGAGGGGTAGGGTGAGGCAGTGAAATACAGCTAACCTACACATCTTGCCTAAAGACGTTGTAATCCTGTTGGGGACAGACAGTATACACATTGAGAAAGTGAACAAAACTTAAAGCAGTTTGAAGGTGAGAGCAGATAAAGAGATATTCATGCAAATAAAGGCCAAGAAGAAACTACATATCCTGTCAAGTGTTAACAGAAGAAATGTGAGGTCATTTGGCATATCCCCCTGCTGTCTCCAGGTCTTCAATGTACAATATGTTAATATAAACATGGCTAAATACCTGCCTTTTTCAGGTGTGTATTTCTTCACCTTCAGCATGATGAAGCATGAGGATGTTGAGGAGGTGTATGTGTACCTTATGCACAATGGCAACACAGTCTTCAGCATGTACAGGTGGGTGGTGTTTTCCATCACAGGTATCCTCCATGGTGCCATTGTTTACTAGCAGGATGCCCAAGCTAGGGAAGTCAATGGGGCCAATGGAACCTGACATGGCCTGTGTCTTCAATGACAGCCCCCCACACTCTGGTATACAGGTGGATTAAAATTAATATTTGAGAAGAAACAAATCTGATAAACTTCAGCATCAACAGGTTGATGAAAGACCTTGAACTAATAGCTAATAACACTGCCTATAACTAACCGTTTGAATTTGCTTAACTTGTTATTTTTTCCTTTTCTCTCTGCCTTTCTTCTGCCTTCCTACTCTCCTTCTTCCTTTGCCTGAGGCTTAGGTTGGGAAGGAGCCCTGGTGGCGCAATCGTTAAAGCACCTGGCTACTAACCTAAAGATTTGGACCCACCCAGCAGCTCTGTGGGAGAAAAGACCTGGTGATCTGTTCCCATAAAGATTACAGCCTAGGAAACCCTATGGGGCAGTTTTAACGTGTCCTATACAGCTGCTATGAGCTGGAATCGACTTGACGGCACACAACAACAACATTTAGGTTGTGTGAGTCCCTGGGTGGTGCAGATGGTTAAGTGCTCAGCTGCTAACCGAAGATTGGAGGTTCAAGCCCACCTAGAGGCGCCTTGAAAGAAAGACCTGGTGATCTACTTCCAAAGAATCAACCATTGAAAACCCTATGGAGCACAGGTGTACTCTGACACAATGGGGTTGCCATGAGTCAGAATCTACTTGACAGCAACTGGATGGTTCTGTCAAGTCAGTCTTCTGTCTGTTTTTCTCTTTGGCTTCTGCTTCTGCTTTCTGAGGGTGTCTTCTTTGTCTATTTTTCTTCGTGGCCACATCTAAAAGGTGAGTAGTCTCTCCCTAGAGCAATTTTGCAGCTCATTTTCAGCTGGTGCAAATTTGAAGATATAAGGACACTTGCTTGAACATTCCAAAGATTTTAAGGTCGCATTTAGATTGTTTGGCAAAACCAATTCCTCAAAAACTTAGTAGGCTTTTGCTCTATTTACCCCAGTCAGCTACATGTGTTAGTAAACCACAACCAGTGTTCTGTGCTCGACAGATAGTTTTTCTGTTGTTATTTCTTTGCTTCCTTGTCCCCATGGTTCTCCCTCTCAATTTAATAGTGGCTACCATGAAGCCATGGGCTCCTGGTGGTGCAATGGTTAAGAGCTTGGCTGCTAACCAAAAGGTTGGCAGTTTGAATCCACCACCTGCTCCTTAGAAACCCTATGGGGCAGTTCTACTCTGTTGTATAGGGTCACTACAAGTCGGAATCGACTCAATGGCAATGAGTTTGTTTTTTACCAGGAGGCCAAGTTATCCTGGTGGCACAGTGGTTAAGTGCTCAGCTGCTAACCAAAAGGTCAGCGATTTGAACCCACCAACCCACTCTACAGGAGAAAGATGTAGCAGTCTGCTTCTGTAAAGATTACAGCCTTGAAAACCCTATGGGGCAGCTCTGCTCTGTCCTATAAAGCCTCTATGAGTCAGAATTGACTTGACGGCAGTGGGTTTTGGGGTTACTATGAGGCCTTCTGGAACAATAGGTTTAAGTAGAAAGGCAACATTTTTTTTTATTGTGTTTTAAATGAAGGTTTACAGAGCAAATTAGTTTCTTGTCAAACAATTAATACAGATATTGTTTTGTGACATCGGTTGCCAACCCATGACGGGGGTGTCAACACTCTCCCCTCCTCGACTTTGAGTTCCCTGTTATCAGCTTTCCTGTCCCCTCCTGCCTTCTCGTCCTTGCCCCTGGGCTGGTGTGCTAACTTCCCCAGTCTTACCCTTCACCAAAGTTACCACTTATTTATTATCTAGTTGGTGTTTTTCCCTCCCCATCCCTCCCCTCCCTCATAACCATCAAAGATTGTTTCTTTCTGTGTGTAGACCTTTTCACGAGTTTTTATAATGGTGGTCTCATACAGTCTTTGTCCTTTTGTGATTGACTTATTTCACTCAGCATAATGCCCTCCAGATTCATCCATGTTGTGAGATGTTTCACAGATTCATCATTGTTGTTTATCATTGCGTAGTATTCCATTGTGTGGACCTACCATAGTTTGTTTATCCATTCATCTGTTGATGGGCACTTAGGTTGTTTCCAACTTTTTGCTATTGTGAATAATGCTGCAGTGAACATGGATATGCATACGTCTACTCATGTGACAGCTCTTATTTCTCTAGGGTATATTCCTAGGAGTAGGATTGCTGGATCATATGGTGTTTCTATTTCTAGCTTTTTAAGAAAGGGCCATACCATTTTCCAAAATGGTTGTACCATTTTACATTCCCACCAGCAGTGCATAAGATTTCCAATCTCCCTGCAGCCTCTCCAACGTTTGTTATTTTCTGTTTTTTTGATTCATGCCAGTAATGTCTGGGTGAGATGGTATCTCATTGTAGTTTTGGTTTGCATTTCTCTAATGGCTAGTGATCTCGAGCATTTCCTCATGTGTCTGTTAGCTGCCTGAATGTCTTCATTGGTGAAGTGTCTATTCGTAACCTTTGGCCATTTTTAAATTGGATTATTTGTCTTTTTGTTGTAGAGGTGTTGGAACCCAGGTGTCAATATATGACTTCCAAGGTCATGATGGCCATTGTCATTAACATCCTAGACATTCATAATGGGAAAGGAACATGGAGGGGTATTTGTGAGAGTTTTATTGGCCAGGCCTACAGTTGGGGCCTAACAGTGTTGGAAAGGCCAAGTGCTTTTATACCTTAAGAAGCAGAGGTAATGTTGTTGGCTTCCCATTAAGACTTCTCATTCAATCAGATAGATACATCCTATGTCATGATCAGATAGGACTAAAAATGTTTACAAGTGAACCAAAAAACAAACCTGTTGCCATCGAGTTGATTCCCACTCATAGGACAGAGTAGAACTTCCCTATATGGTTTCCGAGGCTGTAATTTTTACGGAAGCAGACTGCCACATTTTTCTCCCATGGACTGGCAGGTGTGTTCGAACCACCGACCTTTTGGTTAGCAGCCAAGTGCTTAACCACTGTGCCACCAGGGCACCTTTGGGCCTAGAAATAGCACACATCATTTCCGCCCACATGTCATTTAGAAAACTTAATCACAGGACTATATGTAAATGCAGGAGAGTCTGGGAGAGAAAGGGAGAGCAGATTCTGGTGAAAAGCTGACTATCCACTGTAAAGACTAAGTAATTGGTGCCCTCTCTTTTTCTTTCCAGCTATGAAACAAAGGGGAAATCAGACACTTCCAGCAACCATGCAGTGCTGAAGCTGGCCAAAGGGGATGAAGTTTGGCTAAGAATGGGCAATGGCGCTCTCCACGGGGACCACCAGCGCTTCTCCACCTTTGCAGGCTTCCTGCTCTTTGAAACTAAGTAAACAGAGGAATAGACCAGCTCCACTTTGGGGAAGTCTTATAGCTGAGCTGGTTTTGTTATGATGTGAGAAATCGTAGAGTTAAGGAATCCACATGCTGCATTCCAAAAAAAAAAAAATTATTGGTTACACTTGCTAATCACGCTACAGGTAGACCAATAATGTTGGATGACTCAGGGGCTCAGAACATAACCACAATACAGTTTTCCCAAGTGATCTTGACTAATACACTCATCACCTTCATCATTCATTCCTAAACACCTAAAGGAGAATTTCCCTGTGATGCAGGTTGGAAACGATTATTTCCAGCAGAGAAGTCATTTGCGAAGAGTTTTGACTGCTGGATACTAATTTTGATACCAGCTTTCAGGAATCTCTGAAGTCTTGAGTTCATCTTTTTTTATAACCTTTCAGAGAAGAGGAGCAGTGATTATGATCATGGTGGGACAAGAAAAGGGCACTTGCCAGGACCTAGGTACCAAAATATTTGCGGAACCTAGACTGAGAAGTAACACTTTGTTCCACTGGGTCAGTATTCATGAATAAATATTTGTTAGTAATTCCAGATAGCTTTTAGATAGCAAAAGCATTCACAATGCCCACAATGATTTGGCTCCTCCTTTTTATAATGCACCTCTGAAATTAACTCTTGTCTCTTAATCACTTATAAGTTTGGAAATAGAATTTTCTCATGATCCAGACTTGGGCTTATCAGATTTAACTTATCAGATCAACTGTTTTTTTTAAACATTGTTTTATTGTGGGAAAAATGCCAATTCAGCATTTTGTGTGTATACGTGGCAAATATATATGTAACAAAATATTTGCTATTTCAACATTCTTCACATGTACCATTCAGTGACATTGGATACTTTCATCATGTTGTACAACCATCACCACTGTCCATTTCCAAATTATTCTACCACCATTAACAAAAACTCAGTACCATTTGAGCAAAGACTTCTCATTTCCTCCTCCTTCCCCCTGGTAACCACTAGTAAGCTTTGGGCTCTGTACATTTGTCTATTTCATCTGATGAGACCATAGAATATTTGTCCTTTTGTGACTGACTTATTTGACTCAGCATGTTTTCAAGATACATCCATGCTGTAGCATGTATCAGAACTTCATTTCTCTTTATGGCTAATATTCTACTGTAGGTATATATCACATTTTATTTTTCCATTCATCTGTTGATGGGCATTTAAACTGTTTCTACCTTTTGGCTATTGTTAACAGTGCTGTAGTGAACATTGGTGTACAAATTTCTGTTTGTGTCCCTGCCTTCAATTCTTTGAATATATACCTAGGATTGGGATTTCAAGGTCATATGGCATTTTTATGTTTAACTTTTTGAGGAACTGTTTTCCACAGCAGTTGTACCATTTTGTATTCCCATCAGCAGTGGATGAGGGTTCCAATTTCAGACTGACTCTTTGCACTGTTTTTGTTCGATTGGAGTAGATTCTTGTTGACTCTGGCCTGCAGAACCAGCTGAGGTCTGCGTAAGCCCGTATAGAACAGATAGTTATCACCTTCCTTCCAATCAATTTGGAAGTTTCTGTAATAAACTTACTCTATATACACACTGACATGCCATGTTGAAGGTGCTGGAAACTTAATCACATACAGTCAAACTAACACAAAGTGTAAGGGTATTCCATTTAAGAGACACACAAGGAAATCTCACATTCTATTTAATCAAAATTATATTACTTCCTTGATTATCATATTTAATCAATATTCACAGAGCACCTACTAAGTACCAAGTATTGTAGGAGGTGCCACATGACTTTTGTCTATCTCCTCCCCACCATTAAGTCTATTTTCAAAGGATTGAGATTTGCCACCGAAATGATATTCCCAAGAGTGTGCTCTAAATTCTGAAGATTGTTCCCAAGGAGAAGTTCTTAGTTTATTTTAGACAAAAAAAGCATCACTGGCAGATGTGTTTACCCTGATGTCAAATCATACTTAAAATACGCTAGAGAGCTGCTGTCTTAGTTATCTAGTGCTGCTGTAACAGAAATAGCACAAGTGGATATCTTTAACAAAGAGAAATTTATTTTATCACAGTCTAGTAGGCCAGAAGTTCAAATTCAGGACATCAGCCCAGGGAAATGCTTTCTCTCTCTGTTGGCTCTGGAGGAAGGTCCTTCTTGTCAATCTTCCCCTGGACTAGGAGCTTCTCTGCCCAGGAACCCAGGGTCCAAAGGAAGCGCTCTGCTCCTGGTGCTTCTTTCTTGGTGGTATGAGGTCTCCCAACTCTTCCGCTTGCTTCCTTTTCCTTTTATCTCTTATAAGATAATAGGTGGTACAGGCCACACCCCAGGGAAACTGCTTTTACATTGGATCAGGGATATGACCTTAGTAAAGGAGTCACAATCCCATCCTAATCTTCTTTAACATAAAATTACCATCACAAAATTGAGGATAACCACACAATACCGGGAATTATGGCCCAGCCAAATCGATACACACATTTTTGGGGGGACATAATTCAATCCATGACAGCTGCCTATCTGAAAAATATCATAGAAGTAATGGGCCCTTAATTTATTTTCTATTACAATAGCAATTTCTACATAGGCTTCCTAACTATGGCTTAGCTAACTTAGTGCTATTAGCTAATGTAGTGCTTGCATGTTCAGTTCAGCCTTTGACCCCTTTCCTTTGATCTACAAATATTTTTAAACTCTTTCTGAATCCACTTGCAACACTATTTTAAGGTAAATGGCTATTAGCTATCGTGTGCTTGACTAGTAATGTTGTTCTGGTTTTGTATATGTTTTTTCCACCCAGGGCTGTCGGGATTTGGCATTACTATTCCTAAATGTCATGAATATTTCATTGAAGTGTATTGCCAGCAGATATTTGAATGTTACATGTTACCCAAAAGGAAGTTTCATGTCTGAAGAACATACACTATTACTAAAGTGCCTAAGAGATAGATTTTGGCATGTTGTTACATAAAACGATGGTAAGAAAAATGTAGGAAGCAATATATGGAAATAAATGTTACCTTTGCTAAAAGTACTGTTTTTAAATGTTATTAGGTTAATAAAGGTTAATAATCATAAATTATGAGTCACTATGGTTTGTTAACATAAAGTTAAAATGCTTCCATGCAGACTATGTGACGTGGGCACAGGGCAGGGTTACCTCCCTCTCAAAAAACTCCACTTTTCAGTTATTCCTTTGTTGTAACTCCAACCCTTTGAGTCTTTAAGACTTGATGTTTAGAGAGCCCCCCTACTAGTCTCCTGAATATCTTTGAGAGGAAGTGATCTTCCCCACACACTTGAAGTCTTTCTATACTTATTCCTAAATTCCAGTTTTCATCTTAGTAGAGACACCTGAGGTTTGGTTGTAGGCAGGTGGAAAGCATCTTAGGTTTGCAACAAGGTTGGAGGAAACGTAATTAACCCGGGAAATGGGAAGGCCAAGATAAATATCATGCTTTCACAATTTCACCCATGACCAGAATTAAACATAGAACACTGAGTTCACAAGTTTTTCTAAAATCACAGACCTGAAAAGGAGACCAAAGGTGTCAAGGAAAATTTAAATGGATCATCTAAGCAACCAGCTTTTTAGTTTTAAACCCAACATGAAGTTAAACCTCAAATGAAGCAGATGGGTATCCGCTTACTGCTGGAAATCAATACAGTGCAGGCCTGCCTCACGAAATGATGAGGTTGGGTGGTTTTTCCAACGTAGAAGGGATGACGTTTGACTTTTGGATAACAAAGGGGTTATGTTGACGAAATTTTATCGAGCATGTCATGAATGAAAGCTGAGGTGAAAAATATTCAAACAGAGGACACCTAGGAAGAAAGACCTGGCAATGTGCTTCCAAAAAGTCACAGCCATGAAAACCTTATGGAATGCAGTGCTGCTCTGCGCACACATGGGGTCACCATAAGTTGGAATTGACTTGATGGAAACTGGCTGGCTCTCTGCTTTGTCTGAGCCTGTAGATGACCTGTTATTGTGTGTCGTCCAGTTGATTCTGACTCACGGAGACCTCATAGGACAGAGTAGAACTGCCCCATAGGGTTTCCTAGGCTCCAATCTTTATGGAAGCAGATCGCCAGGTCTTTTCTCCTGTGGAGTCACTGGTGGGTTAGACCTGCCGACTTTTCAATTAGCAGCCGAGCATCTAACCATTGTGCTACCAGGAATCCTTCTCGATGACTGATACCTTTGAAATTATTAGTAAAGCTTGGTGCTGGGTAAGATATCTGATTCATGTAAGTTCGATTTCATAATCTGATCTGGGTGTTAGCTCAAGCTATATCTGAACTGTTTGGTTTTCAGGAAAAAAAAAGCGAAGTAAATATGACAAAATATTAATGGGCCAATTTGAATGTCTGCTCATTGTTCTTTATAATTTTCTCAAAATAAAAATAAAACAAAAGAGGAAGTTATAAGGAACCTTATGCCTGCACTAAGGTAACAACATGGATTAGAGATCAGGATAAGGACATTCAGAGATGGAAGCAAACAGAAGGTGTCTGGATCAAGCTGGGGCAACTCCTCATAGGGAAAGCCACAAGAGCCTTAAAATAATTTAAAACTGATCAAGATTAGCACAAGCTTGCCCAAGAGATCTTGATTACAATTGTGCCAAGTTTTGCCTATGCAATTATCACCAGTCTTAAAGTACATAAACCCTCACTCATCAAAGATTAGGGGAGAGATTTCTCTGGCACCCACTGCTGGCTCTATTTACATTTCCAGAGCTGTCAAAAATTATGTCCAGCTGCCTAGTGGATAAGCATTTGGCTGCTACCCAGAGGGTCAGCAGTTCGAATCCACCAACCACTCCTTAGAAACCCTATGGGGCAGTTCTACTCAGTCCTATAGGGTTGTTTTGAGTCAGAATTGACTTGAAGGCAACGAGTTGGGTTTTGGTTTGGTTTGTCTAGATACAGGCAATATGGATGAAAGGAAAAAAATGTAAAAGTAGGAGGGCTATTTGTAATTATTTATTTTATATATTTTATTGTACTTTTGACAAAGGTTTACAGAACCAACCAGCTTCTCATTAAACAGTTAGTACATATGTTGTTTTATGACATTGGTTAACAACCCCATGACATATCAGTAGTCTCCCTTCTCGAACTTGGGTTCCCTGTTACCAGATTTACTGTCCCCTCCTGCCTTCTAGTCATTGTCCCTGGGCTGATGTGCCCCTTTAGTCTCATTTTGTCCTATGGGTCTGTCTAATCTTTGGCCAAAAGGTGAACCTCGGGAGTGACTTTTTACTGAGCTAAAAGGGTGTCCGGAGGCCATACTCTCAGGGTTTCTCCAGTGTCTGTCAGACCAGTAAGTCTGGTCCTTTTTTTTGAGTTAGAATTTTGTTCTACATTTTTCCCCAGCTCTGTCCGGGACCCTCCATTGTGATCCCTGTCAGAGCAGTCAGTGGTGGTAGCCGGGCGCCAGCTAGTTGTACTGGACTCAGTCTGGTGGAGGCCGTGGTAGTTGTGGTTTATTAGTCCTTTGGACAAAACTTTCCGTTGCGTCTTTAGTTTTCTTCATTTTCCCTTGCTCCTGAAGGGGTGAGACCAGTGGAGTATCTTAGATGGAAGCTCACAGGCTTTTAAGACCCCCAGAAGTTACTCAGCAAAGTAGAATGTAGAGCATTTTCTTTGTAAACTATGTTACGCCAATTGAGCTAGATGGTCCCTGAGACCATGGTCCCCACAGCCCTCAGCCCAGTAATTCTGTCTCTAAGGGATTTTGGATTTGTCCAGACATAGAGCTTCCATGATCTTACCCTGAACAAGTTGTGCTGGCTTCCCCAGTATTGTGTACTGTCTTACCCTTCACCAAAGTTACCACTTATCTATTGTCCATTTAGTGTTTTTCCACCCCAACTCCTCTCCTCCCTCGTAACCATCAGAGATTGTTTCTTTTTGTGTGTAAAACTTTTCATGAGTTTTTATAGTAATGGTCTCATACAATATTTGTCCTTTTGTGACTGACTGATTTCACTCAGCATAATGTCCTCCAGTTTCATCCATGTTATGAGATGCTTCACAGATTCATCATTGTTCTTTATCTTTGTATAATACTCCATTGGGCGTATGTACCATAGTTTGTTTATCCATTCCTCTGTTGATGGGCATCTAGGTTGTTTCCATCTTTTTGCTTTTGTGAACAATGCTCCAATGAACTTGGGTGTGTGTATGTCTATTCGTGTGACGGCTCTTATTTCTCTAGGCTATATTCCTAGGAGTGGGATTGCTAGATCGTATTGTATTTCTATTTCTAGCTTTCTAAGGAAGCATCATATCGTTTTCCAAAATGGTTGTATCATTTTGCATTCCCATCAACAGTGCAAAACAGTTCCAATCTTCCCGCAGCCTCTCCAACATTTGTTATTTTCTGTTTTTTTGATTTGTCTCAGTAATTTTGGGGTGAGATGGTATCTCATTGATTTTGATTTGCATTTCTCTAATGGCTAGTGATCTCGAGAATTTCCTCATGGTCTGTTAGCTACTTGACTGTCTTCTCTGGTGAAGTGTCCATTTCCTTTGTCCAGTTTTTAATTGGATTATTTGTTTTTTTTTGTTATAGAGGTGTTGGATTTTCTTGTAGATTTTAGAGATTAGAACTTTGTCAGATTTGTCATAGCCAAAATTTTTTTCCCAGTCTCTAAGTTCTCTTTTTACTCTTTTCAGGAAGTCTTATGATGAGCATAAGTGTTTAATTTTTAGCAGATTTCAGTTATCTAGCTTATCTTCTAGACTTGATGTGTTAGTTATGGTTTGTATCCTGTTAATGTCGTGTATTAGGGCTTCTAGCATTGATCCTATTTTTTCTTCTATGATCTTTATAGTTTTTGGTTTTATATTTAGCTCTTTGATCCATCTTGAATTAGTTTTTGTGTATGGTGTGAGGTATGGGTCCTGTTTCATTTTTTTGCAGATGGACATCTGATTTTGCCAACACCATCTGTTAAAAAGACTGTCTTTTCCCCATTTGATGGACTTTGGGCTCTTGTCGCAGATCAGGTGACTGTAGGTGGATGGGTTTACATCTGGGTTCTTGAATCTGTTCCATTGGTCAGTGTGTCTGTTGTTGTACCAGTACCAGGCTGTTTTGACTACCATAGCTGTATAGTAGTGACTCAGGTCAGGTAGTGCGAATCCTCCTACTTTATTCTTCTTCTTCAATACTGCTTTATTATCCGAGGCCTCTTCCCTTTCCATATAAACTTAATGATTGTTTTTACCATCTCTTTAAAGAATGTTGTTGGTAATGGATTGGGATTGCATTATAGTTGTAGATTGTTTTGGGTAGAATTATCATTTTCACAATGTTGAGTCTACCTATCCATGAGCATGGTATGTTTTTCCATTTATGTAGATCTCTTTTGGTTTCTTGCAGTAGTGTTTTGTAGTTTTCTTTGTATAGGTCTTTTACATCCTTGGTTAGATTTATTCCAAAGTATTTCATTTTTTAGGGGCTATTATAAATGGTATTGTTTTCCTGGTTTCCTTCTCATCATTCTTTTTGTTGGTGTATAGGAATCCAAATGATTTTTCTATGTTTATCTTGTATTCTGCCTCTCTGCTGAATCTTTCTATTAGTTCCAGTAGTTTTCTCGTGCAGTCTTTTGGGTTTCCTGTATATAGTATCATATCATACGCAAATAGGGATAGTTTTACTTCATTACTGTCATAGATTGAATTATGTCCCCCCCCCAAGATGTGTGTATCAATTTGGCTGGGCCATGATTCTCAGTATTGTGTGGTTGTCCTCCATTTTGTGATTCTACTTTTATGTTAAAGAGGATTAGGGTGGGATTGTATAACACCCTTACTAAGGTCACATCCCTGATCCAATGTAAAGGGAGTTCCCCTAGGGTGTGGCTTGCACTGCCTTTTATCTTACAAGAGAAAAAAGGAAAAGAAAGCAAGCAGAGAGTGGGGGGACCTCATACCATCAAGAAATCAGTGCCAGGAGCAGACTGCATCCTTTGAACCCGAGGTTCCTGGGCGGGGAATCTCCTAGTCCAGAGTAAGACTGATGACAAGGACCTTCCTCCAGAGCTGACAGAGAGAGAAAGCCTTCCCCTGGAGCTGACGCCCTGAATTTGGACTTCTAGCCTACTAGACTGCGAGGAAATAAACTTCTCCTTGTCAAAGCCATCCACTTGTGGTATTTCTGTTAGAGCAGCACTAGATGACAAAGACAGTTACCAATTTGGAAGCCCTTTATTTCTTTTTCTTGCCTTATTGCTCTAGCTAGGACTTTCAGCACAATGTTAAATAGGAGTGGTGATAAAGGGCATCCTTGTCTTGTTCCTGTTCTCAAGGGGTATGTTCTCAGTTTCTCTCCATTAAGAATGATGTTGGCTGTTGGTTTTGTTTAGATGCCCTTTATTATGTTGAGGAA
>NW_004444071.1:5213231-5244351 GCF_000243295.1 Trichechus manatus latirostris | reverse complement strand
AGCACTTCTATGACTCTGTCCATTTTTGAAATCTTGTTGTTTATCTTTTGGATTTCTAATTGTTGTTTTTGTATGATTTCTAGTTGTGAATTTATTTTAGCTTTTTGTTCCTGTATTATTTTCTTGAATTCTTCCTTTTTTTGTCTGTATTCTCCAAGAATTTGTTTGCATTTTCCATGAATTTTTCTACTTTTTCCTCATTTTTGTCCACTTTTTGCTTCAACTCTTGAATAGCTCTGAATGTTAGAGATTTGAATTCCCTATCAGTTAGGTCTAGCGCATTTTCTTCTCATCTGGTGTTTTATTTTGGATGCCTACTGGAACTATCCTGTCCTGTTTTTGTAAATGTTTTGATATTGTCTGCTGTCTTCAGGACATTCAGTGGTCATTCCTCATTTATTGATTGTAGATTTGTTTGTTTTGTCCTGCTTTTTTGTTTTATTTGGTTATGTCTGAGCAGGCGGGCTGTGTGTTCTTTGTTGTTTGCTCTTCTGTGGGTGCAATACTTTTCACCTCCTTCTCCAATTGGCAGGGTCAGTCACTCAGGTATGGTACAGCAGGACAGGTCCAGCTGAAGGGGAGTTGCTGGGATGGGTTGTTTGTGGCATGTACCAGGGCTGGCAGTGCGGACCGGGAATCAGTGCAGGGCAGTTTTCAGTAGGCCATGCCTGTGCTGCCTGGGAGTGTAATGTTCAGCACATGGTCCAAGTAGGCAGGAAGAAGGGGGTAGCTTGTGATGTGTGGCGCTAAGATGGGTATGGAAAAGATGAGAGAGAGGAGAGAGGAACAGGAGCCAAAAACATACACACAAACAAAAAAGAGTGCTAAGGGAGCTTGCTATTGGAGTGGAGAGATGAGAGACTGAGAAATGAGGAAAAACAAAAATGAAAAGAAAAAAGGGTAAAAGAAAAAAATGATTGAATTGAGAAACTGTAAATGAAGAAAGACAAAAAGAGAACGAGAGAGAAAAAAAAGAAACAAACAAACAAAAAAGAAACAAACAAACAAACAAAAAAAGAAAAAGAAAAAAGAAATGCCCCCAGGGATGTCCCTGTGCATCTGTGCAGAGTCACGGAGTAGCTCCCAAGCTGCCTGGTACTGCCTGGCTAGAATGGGCTCCCAAGCCGAGAAAAGAAAAAGAAAACAAACAAACAAATCAAAACAGAACAAATCAGAGCAAACAAACAAAAAAGCCCCTGGGTTCCCACCAGCGTGGCAGCACAGGCTGGAAAGCAGTTTCACAATCAAGGGGTGTTTCGCAGCCTTTCAGGAAGAAGCAAGGATGGCCCACAGAGCCAGGAATTTGAGAGAAAGGAGGGGGAGGTGGTGAGAGGTAAGGAAGAAATCTAAAGAAGTGGAAAAAAGCAACACCAGCAGCCAACAAAAGGCACTCAGGGAGCCGGCCAGTGTGGGCTGGTGGAATCCAAGCAACACCAGGGTGAAGCTGGTGTTTCCTGGCCAAGAGACTGTGGCTGTAGGAAGCAGAGGAGGCTAAGTGGGGGTGAAGAAGGGTGGGGAGTGGGAAAGCCTATATCACTGGTTACGGTTGTTCTGTCTCCTACTGGTAGCTCCATGAAGCTGCTTTCTCATACCCCCTGTTCGTTGATCTCCGATAGGGGCCGAAGATGGCGGATCTGTGCTGCAGTAGCTGGTAGGAGGCCTCTGCATGTATCCCTCCTCGTGCTCTGTTCTCGGTCAGTTTGTTATTCCATTTGGTGCTTGGCTGAGTTATTTATGTCTTCATTTGATGCTTAGGGTTTCAAGATTGACTTGTGATTCTGCTTGACTTAGTTTTTCTGATCTTTGCTGCGGATGGACAGTGTGGTGCTTCTGACTATAGTGCCATGTTGCCTGGAAGTTTCAAAAATATTTTTAAAGCTCTTTCATTTGACTCTGCCTCTCTGATGTACATGATATTAAAGTTGGTTCCTTTTGCGTCTTGAACAGAAGGTACCCCCCCCAAATGTTTTTTTCTGTTTTTTTTTAAAGACATGAAATTTATGAAGTTTATAACTTGAAATTGAATGCGTCTAGCAGAGGTCTCTGTTGGTGAAAGAATATTGAATATACCATGGACTGCAGAAAAACGAACAAATCTGTCTTGGAAGAAGTACCGCCAGAATGCTCCTTCGAAGCTAGGATGGGGAGACTTAGTCTCACATACTTTGGACATGCTCTCAGGAGGGACCAGCCCCTGGAGAAGGACATCATGCTTGCTAGAGGGTCAGCGAGAAAGAGGAAGACCCTCATCGAAATGAATTGACACAGTGGTTGCAACAATGGGCTCAAGTGTAACAATTGTGAGGATGGCACAGGACCAGGCAGTGTTTTGTTCTGTTATACGTGGGGTTGCTATGAGTCAGAACGCAGTCCACAGCACCCAGCAACAGCAAAGCAGGGGTCTCGACCGTTTCTGGAAGAAATCATGGGGTAGCTAAGAAGTACTTTCTTTTTTGTCATGAATAAGTGATTTATTATTTGCTTTAAGCCATTTTATGGAGATTTCAAGTATTTGCCTATTACACAAAGTCATAGTTTCAGAGCAATTCCCAAGAAAATATTATTTTACATTAGGTGTATATGATTTCCTTATTTTGAAGATGAAATATTTTTATTAATAGAAAATTAGTTTCTCCTAGTTCTCTAGGTAAATGTTTGATAAATATTTAAAGACAGTTATTTCAAGGGATACCACATTGTTACTCTGACTAGGGTGTTGTAAGTTCCCTCTAGGGCCAAGTTTATCAGCAACTACTGTCTCTACTTACTATATTTATTATCACCAACCGCTTGTCTAAGTTGCCACGTGTTGGCTGTCATATCCTTTTGGTCCTCTTTAGTCTCTGCTTCTGTTTCTCCTTTCAGCTTGCCTCACCTGTAACCGAACGCGGAGAAGCCACACCACCAGTTGCAAGAGAAACACAAAGTGGGAATTTATTGTTTGGGCAAACAAGGAGCAACCTGGGGACTAGCAGCCAAAAGACCACGCGCTCCCCGCCCCAGGGCTGCAGGGAGCTTTTACGTCTGCTGCGGAGCAGGCGAAGCCTCGACGGAGGCTTCACACCCACTTGTAGGTTTAGTTCCTGGAGCCCGGCTGCTCGCTAATAAGTAGGTTTGCACTGTTCTTACCTATTTATGTACTTATTTCTCTAGGGTGAGGCATGACTAAGGGCTCAAGTGGCCCAACGGCAGATGAATCGCATCGGTGACAGTAAAAAACGTTCTGAGAGGACGGTGAGAGGCCCAGCTCCCCAGGTCAAGCCCAGACAACTATCTAGAACCTGGACGTGGGAACAAAACCGACAGCAACAAAGCGTACATCAAATCAGCGACTCAGGAAGGCTGGTCGCGAGTCGCGCTAGTGCGCAGACTCCGCGGCCGCGGGCAGGCGCACAAGACAGAGGAGTGCCCCCGAGGTGGCGTTTGCCCGGCGCTTTCAAGGCGGGCCTATTGAGTCTCACTTTCCTCGGATAGGGCTCGGAAGTGCTATGGCGCTGCGAGGAGTTCGCGTCGTGGAGCTAGCCGGCCTGGCCCCGGGCCCGTTCTGCGGCATGATCCTCGCGGACTTCGGGGCGCAGGTGATGCGTGTGGACCGGCTGGGCAGCCGCGGCGACATCAGCCATTTGGGCCGGGGCAAGCGCTCTATAGCTGTTGACCTGAAGCGGCCGCGGGGCGCGGCGGTGCTGCGGCGTCTGTGCGCCGGGGTAGACGTTGTGCTGGAGCCCTTCCGCAGTGGTGAGCCCCGGGCCCGAGGGCTGGACGGGAAAGGGCCGTGCGGAGCGGAGGGGCCTGACCTGTCAACTAGTGCGCCAGCCACTCCTTTGGCCTGCGCCACTTGATCCCCTTTCTGGCCCAACCCTTCTAGATCTTTTTGTTGCATTTAATAGTGTTCGTCTTTCGTCCCTTGAGGCTGTCGTCCGTACTTAGATTCAGTTTTGTTGCATTGATTCTTATATCTCTCTGAATCCTGCCAAAGTTTTTTTTCACTGCCGCTCTGTTTGCCTTTTTTAATTATTAGAAGATCATGAACCCTAATGAGAATCTTATGAAAGCCAAAGATTCTGTCCCTGGAAAACTGGGTAAATGTCCATAGGTACATATTGTCACCGATTTCGGGGGGCAGGGGGGGCGGTGGTTGGTGTGCCCTCTAAAGCCATCCGGACTCAGGCTAACCATACATTCCTGCCTTAAATTTTGGTATTCCCAAATTCTAGCTTCAGCCCATTTCGTTTACAGTGTCGTCGCTGGAGCTACCTTATCCATTCCCAATTGCCTTCACTTCTCATAGGTGGATGGTGCCCACGCCTTTCAAAGCCGCAGACTGCTGGAGTGCGCAGGCCCTGGTCATGTCCATCTGGCAGTCCACCCTGCACTGCAACTAACAGATCCTAAACCGAGCCCGTCTTCCCTCCTAAAAGGGCGTCTTCTCCTTCTGTATTATTTATTTCTGTGAATGGAACCAGTGTTCATCCAGCTGTCTGAGTCAAACTACTTCATCCTTGACTCCAGTATCTTTCTTTCACTCCATCCCCTCTTTTAACATCACTAATGCAGCCATTCTTCCTCCTTACCTTGACTCAGGATTCTTTCTGTCCGTACCCGCTGCAGATACCTTGACATTGGTGTCACAGCCTTTTTAAAACTGGTGTTTCAGTTTAGCACCACTACATTCTTATACTGGTTCCAGTACAAATCCAAAGCATTGCCTGATTTATAGTAGGAAGTCAGTACCTGTTTGGTGAATGAATTGAATGTCTTTGCGGTGCCAGGCATTTTTAAGTGTGTTAACTCATTTAATCCTTACAGCCGTATTTGAAGATTACAAACAAAAATCCATCGCCATGGAGTCAATTCTGACTCACAGCGACCCTGTAGGACAGAGTAGAACTGCCCCAATAAGGTTTCCAAGGAGTAGCTGGTGGATTCAAACTGCTGACCTTTTGGTTAGCAGCTGTAACTCTTAACCACTGTGTCACCAGGGATCCATTGGAGGATTATAGAAATTTAGTAATTAACATTATAATTTAATTCTCTCTCATTTACAAAATGGTTAAATAATTTGCCCCAGGTAATTAGGAGGAAGGTAGAGCTGTGAATACAGATGTAGCAGCCAGATGAGGGGATTATGGCTGGTGTTTACCTAGGTTGATGACTGGAGTGCATCTGCTTTTGTGATTTGTGGTACCCTTAGGAAGAGAAAGGCAGTGTGTTTATTATGTAATCTTAAATACTCTTAATGCTAACTGAAAGGTTGGTGGTTTGAACCCATCCAGCGGCTCTGTGGGAGAATGACCTGGCGATCTCTGATTTCTTCCGTAAAGATTACAGCCCTAATAACCCTATGGGGACCATTCTACTCTACTCTCACATGGGGTTGCTATGAATTGGAATTGCCTCGAGGAAACCTAACACAACAACCCACCCACTGCCATCCAGTCGATTCTGACTCATAGCGACCCTATAGGACAGACTATAGAGTTTCGAGGCTGTAATGTTTATGGAAGCGAACTGCCACATCTTTCTCCCGAGAAGCACCTGGTGGGTTCAAACCACTGACCTTTTGGTTAGCAGTCTAGCGCTTTAAACACTACGCCACCAGGGCTTCTACACCAACAACAAATACTCTTAATCCCAGGAGACTTCTGGTGCCAGTTACCATGGTTCTGTGCAGTGAACACGTGTTGATAACTAAGAGCTTTCAGATGTTGTAGTAGCTAACCTTTCTTTCCACAGACTTTTACTGAGCTCTTATGTGAATGTCCTAAGCTAGACACTTTCCGGGCCTGTGGTAACAGACCAGGCATAAATCCTGCCGGAGGAGTTTCTGAGCTGATAGAGAAGATGAGATATATAGATACATAGTATAGTACAAGGGGAACCCTGGTGGTGCAGTGATTAAGAGCTCAGCTGCTAACCAGAAGGTCAGCAGTTTGAACCCACCAGCCACTCCTTGGAAACCCTATGGGGCAGTTCTGATCTGTCCTGTAGGGTTACTATGAGTCAAAATCAACTTGACAGCAATGTTTTTTTTTTTAAATAGTGTAAGGTAGAAAGTAGGCACAGATGCAGTGTAGAAAGAGAAAAAGCCCTAAAAGGAATGAAACCAGTTGCCCTTGAGTCAATTCTGACTTATGTCAGCCCCATGTGTGTCAAAGTAGAACTGTACTCCATAGAGTTTTTTCAATGACTGTGACCTTTCAGAAGTAGAACGCCACGCCTTTCTTCTGTGGCACCTCTGGGCGGATTTGAACCACCAGCCTTTCAGTTAGTAGCGGAGCGCTTAACCAACCAATCGTGCCACCCAGTGAGTGTTGTTGTTGTTAGGTGCCGTTGGGTTGGTTCCAACTCGTAGCGACCCTATGTACAACAGAATGAAACACTACCTGGTCCTGCACCATCCTCATGATCATTGCTATGTTTGAGTCCATTGTTGAAGCCACTGTGTCAGTCTATCTCATTGAGGGTCTTCCCAGGGAGCAGCAGTTCCTAAAAGTGTATTGTTGACTAAATAGAAACCTAGGATAATTGTTCCAAGAGAATAAACCATGTATAAGTGAATAAGGAGAGAACTGGGGAAACGGTAAAGGGACTGACTGAGGGGATTGTGTAGCCTTGGATATGCCTGGAGGGAAATAGGGAAGCACACGTAGCAGAAATCATGGCTTCACTCTTGAATCTGTAACTACTGCGAGCACAGAAAATGGTGTTATTAGTGTTGCAAGAATGCTGTTTTGTTTGCTGCAGAGAAGGGATTATACTCATCCTTAATTCATGCTCTTAAAAAATTTTATTTTAAGGTGTCATGGAGAAACTCCAGCTCGGCCCAGAGATTCTCCAGCAGGTGAATCCAAAGCTCATCTATGCCAGGTTGAGTGGATTTGGCCAGACGGGAAGGTTCTCAGGGGTAGCAGGGCATGATATCAACTATTTGGCTTTGTCAGGTATGTTTGAAAAAAATTTTTGTTTCTATATTTTTTATTTGTTCCCAGTCAACATCTAGAATTACATTTATTAGAAGGATTTTTTTTTAAGGATAATGATTTAAATATTTATCAGAATCAATGAGGAAAACGTAATTGTTTAAAAAAGGATGGTTTGGTTTGGATTCTTTGAACGGTCATTCTCAACCTTCTATTTCCCCTGCCTTAACACATTTGAAAGGTAACATAGTCTCACTAGTAACATTTACTTGCTACATTTGTGGAGCTAATTTCTCAGGCAAACACTTACTAGGAAGTAAGAGATTCTTGGTGGTAGTAGGGGTGGTTGCTCTATGGTTTAGAAGATGTTGATATAGTTTGATTCCGACAACATGCCCTTTCCCCCGACCCTTCATTGAGAGTCATTGCTTATGAGTCATCGTTTCAGACGTCTGTGAACACTAGAAAAAGCCTATGGTTTTTAGGTTCAAATATCACCTTAGGAGCCCTGGTGGCACAGTGGTTAAGCACTCAGCAGCTAACTGAAAGGTTGGCAGTTCAAACCCACCAACTGCTCTGTGGAAAAAAGATGTGGCAATCTGCTTCCATAAAGATTATGGCCTTGGAAACCCTACAGGGCAGTTCTACTCTGTCCTGTAGGGTCGCTAAGAGTCGGAATTGCCTCGACGGCAGAGTGTTTGGTTTTTTTTGGGAAATATCACCTTGGAGTGCTTTGGTAGTTCAGTGGTAGAAGTCTCACCTTCCATGTGGGAGACCTAGGTCCGATTCCTGACCAGTGCACCTCAAGCACAGCCACCACTCATCCCTCACTGGAGGCTTGCGTGATGCTGTGTTGCTAAACAGGTTTCAGTGGAGTTTCTAGACTAAGATAGTCTAGGAGGAAAGGCCTGGTGATCTACTTCCAAAAATCAGCCAGTGAAAATCCTGTGCATCACAACAGCGTGATCCCATTGTATCGGGGACTGACTTGATGGCCGCTAACAACAACAGCATTGCTGTAAAAATGGTAATGCCAACTGTGAAAATGGTGGGAGTGTCTGATTTCCTCTAACTTCACAAGGGGTGGAAGAGAAGATCATCAGCACCAACCCAAGGCTGATTTCCATGAAATGGAGGTCAGACGTATCTCCACTCTCCAACCTTTTTACCAATTCTGATACCAGCCATCCTTCCTATGGCACTCTCTACTTCTCTGCTGGGTTGGATAGTTCATTGCAGTGGCCACACAGAACTCACAGATAATGCTCATGATTATGGGGTTTATTAAGAAGGTAAAAACCAAAACCAAACCCATTGCCATCGAGTCAATTCTGACTCGTAGTGACCCTATAAGACAGAATAGAACTGCCGTATAGGGTTTCTAAGTGGCCGTCTAAGGTACAACTGTTGTCTCTATTCGAATGGAGCAAAAGAGAAAGAAGGGAATCAAAGACTTAAAGAAGAAACTAGGCCATGGAACTAATAGCCCATACGAACCACGGCCTCTTCTAACTTGAAACCACAAGAACCAGATGGTGCCCAGCTACCACTACCGGCCATTCTTACCAGGGACACAATAGGAGATCCCAGATAGAATGAGAGAAAAGTGTAGAACAAAACTCAGATTCCTAAAAAATATCAGACCTACTGGACCAATAGAAACTAGAGAAACCCCTGAGACTCTTGTCCTACCAAAAAACACCAAAAATCAAACCTGTTACTGTCAAGTTGCTTCCAACTCATAGCGACCCTGTAAGATACTTGAAATTGAAGCTATTTCTGCAGGTCACCTTTCAGCCAAATCATAGATTTGGCTTATAAATAAACAATATCACTGGTGAGTAATGTGCTCCCTAAACAACTATATGAGACCAAATCGTCAACATTTACTCAAAAGCAAAGATGAGAAGGCAAGTGGGGAAAATAGATCTATGGAAACAGAAGGAACAGAATGGAAATAATGAGAATGCTGACACATTGTAAAAATTGTAACCAATGGCACAAAACAATTTGTATAAAAATTGTTAAAGGGGAACCTAATTTGCTGTGTAAACTTTCACCTAAAACAATATATTATTTTTTAAAAAAAAGAATAGGAATGCATTATACCGTTTTGAAGCCATAAAGAAAGTCGACAATAATCATTGTTTTCCCAAAACTCAGGGAGTAAAATCCTAGCAATAAAATTCTGAAAATGTCAGTTGGATTAAAGTTTTAGAGAGAGAGAGAGAAGAAAAAACAAGGAGCTTGGCTTGAGAGAAACCTGTTTAAAAGTATGCCGAATAGGTTCAGGTGTGGACAAGTTTGTATTAGTTTTCACTTAGGTCAGCAACCGGAGAGATGGGTTATTGATCTAAGATGTTCATGTGTTTATTTAAAGGAGGCGTTAAGCTTACAGTTTTTCCCGATATTTTCTAATGGTGTAGGTGTTCTATCAAAAATCGGTAGAAGCGGTGAGAACCCGTATGCCCCTCTGAACCTTCTGGCTGACTTTGGTGGTGGTAGCCTCGTATGTGCACTGGGCATCATGATGGCTCTTTTTGAACGCACGCGCACCGGCAAAGGACAGGTCATTGATGCCAACATGGTAAGTGTTACTTGGGGGAGACGAAAACCCTGCCAGTTGTTTCTAAATACTGTATATGGCTGCCTCAGGTCCTTTTCTGAACAAGACAAGAGAGAAATGAGATCTGAAGTTTGAATCCAAATTACTAAGGAGATTCTTTTCTTTAAAATGGCCTCATATCTTTTTATATTAGCTAGAATACCGTTTTTTGATCATCTGTTTGTAGAGTCAATTCTCCAAACTTTTTGTTACTCACCCGATTCCTATGTTGTATTTCAGTGATTTTCCCCAAGCTGTCTTTTGTGCTTAGAATATAGTTTTCAAGCAATCCTCATTCAAAACTAGATTCAGAAAATTTCCTTCAGCAGATGGAGAAGATTCTTAAGGATACTAAAGTGAAGTGGACCAGTCTAGACCTTCCTGCTGCATTTTGTAGGAGACACTCTGACATCATAATGCTGTCACATATTGAGGCTTTACTATGTCTCGGCTATGCTAGGCACTTTCCCTGTGTAGTCTCTTCTGATCCTCAAAACAACAACTCCATTTGGGATACATGATTATTTTAAAGAGAAGGAAACAGAAGCTTGGACATTTGCTCAGGGTCTCACAGCTCACTGGCAAGACAGCACACCTTGAATTCCTTTCTTTACAACTCCTCCAGTACATGTTTTCATTTTGACAGGTCATTGGAGGTAGTACACAGAATGTATTTGAGGGAGATAAGACTGGAGGCAGAGAGACCAGCTATTGAGTTATTGCTGAGATATAAGAAAACAAACAAACGAATGAAAAAACCCAGTTGCTGTGGGGTCGATTCCAACTCATGATGACCCCATGTGTGTCAGATTAGAACTGTCCTCCATAGGGTTTTCAGTGGCTGATTATTTGGAAGTAGGTGACCAGGCCTTTCTTCTGGCTGAGAGATAAGGGCAAGCACTAACACAGTTAATGGAAAGGTGGGGCTGGATTTAAGGGATACTTGAGATGTAAAACTGCTGGTATTTGGTGATGGATTGGCAATGAGGGAGGGAGGAAGGGAGGAGTCAAGAATGGCTCCCATATTTATGGCCTGGATGGCCTAGTGGATGTTGTTGCCCGCGCCCTTGGAGAGGACAGCTGAAGGAGGTGGCAGTGTGGCACCGTGGTCAAGAGCACGGATTCTGGTGGCTAACTTCCTCAATCTGGCTCTGCCATTTACTAGCTGTGTAGTCTGGGACAAGTTTCCTAACCTCTCTGTGCCTCAGTTTCCTCCTCTGTAAAATGGGGATAATGATGGTGTCTACCTCCTAGTGTTATGAGAATTAAATGGTAAAAGCTCCTATTGCCTGCTTCTGTCTTCTCTTCCCACTCTCAGCCCTGTTCTTTTCCTGTGCCTTGGGAGACTGTCCTCAGGGCACAGATCACATTGTACTTGGTGTCTATATCTGAAACACCTTTCTCGTAGGAACTGTGCTTGACTGATCTTTTATCTACAGCCCTGGCTCTGTCGTGGCACAGTCCCATCAGTCAATGGTAGCATCATCAGCTGCTGACTTTACCCTGTCGTTATGCCAAGCCCTAGGCTACGTGCTTTATCTGCGCACTCCCTGCTTTGATCTCGGCAACTCCTGGAGAGCAGTGTGCTCACTCCCAGTTTGCATTTCCAGACTTGGAGAAGTTAATGGCCTTTAAAGGTGGAGGGCTGGAGAGGATCCGAAGCACTGAACTGAGCCCAGGCCCTTTGACACTGAAATCCCTGCTTTCAATTACTTCACCCTACTGGAGCCCTAGTAGTGCAGTGGTCAAGAGCCTGGCTGCTAAACAAAAGGTCGGCAGTTCAAATCCACCAGCTGCTCCTTTGAAACCCTATGGGGCAGTTCTCTGTCTTACAGGGTCACTATGAGTTGGAATTGACTCAACGGCAACGGGTTTTGTTTACTGCCCTCTGTGGGCACCGGCCGTGTGTGTGATTGTGGCCCATAAGACATGATCTAAGAACAAACATTGGGCCTTGGGAGTTTTAAGAAGAATATAAGGCTAGATACTTATCTAGTAATAACAAATAATTTACTAAAGATATGTGATAGTTTATTTGTAGACATAAATAAAAGGTGGTTGGTGCTTTCATCAGAAAGTATCTAATCAGAGTTATGTAATGATTAGGCAGATAGCAAGGTTTAAGTGTATTTGAAAAATGTTACACAACTTTATTCAGGGTTCATGCTTAAACCAGGGGATAGTGAGTGCTGGCTAATTACTCAAGGCCAAGTGGATCAGTGAAGATCATATTCATCACTTCCTCATCCTACGAACCTTTGTGACACAAATAATTGTAGACGCTGGTGGTGTAGTAGTGAAAGCAATTGACTGCTAGCTGAAAGGTCCATGGTTTGAAACCACCAGTGGCTCCACGGGAGAAAGATGTGGCAGTCTGCTTCCGTAGAGATTTACAGCCTTGGAAACCCTATGAGGTTGCTATGAGTCGGAGGCGACTCAATGGCAGTGGGTTTGGTTTTTTGGTTTTTTAATTGTGGGGAGTCAGAGACCTCATTGTTATAGGCCAGTAGTCTTCAAATTTTTGTATCAAATGAATCCTCTGTTAGTAAAGGGTTAGCGTTCGACCTGAGTTGATCCAGGCCTGCCTTCGAAGACCTGGAGTTTGTCTTTTCACAGTACTGTTTCCTTGGAAACTGGAGGTAAGAGAATTGTGGAACATGGTATCTGTCTTGCTATTGTTTACCTTGGATCTGGGGAACTGCACCTGACCTGGGGCTGTGAGCTGGCCTGCCAGCTGTTGGCGTACAAACAAAAACAGTATAAAGGTTGGTGGGTATCTTAGTTGTCCAGTGCTTCTATAACAGAAATACTACAAGTGGATGGCTTTAACAAACAAAAATTTATTCTCTCACAGTCTAGGAGGCTAGAAGTCCAAATTCAAGGTGCCAGCTCCAGGGAAAGGTGTTCTTTCTCTGTCTGTTCTGGAGGAAGGTCCTTGTCATCAGTCTTCCCCCTGGGCTAGGAGCTTCTCAGAATAGGAAGCCCAGGTCCAAAAGACGCACTCCACTCCCAGCACTTCTTTCTTGGTGGTATAAGGTCCCCATCTCTCTGCTCACTTCTCTCTCTTTTTATCTCTTGTAAGATAAAAGGTGATGCAGGCCACACTCCAGGGAAACTCCCCCTATATCAGATCAGGGCTGTGACGAGTAATGGTGTTGCATCCTACCCTAATCCTCTTTAACATAACTTAATCTTGCTGCATTAACCACAGGAAGAGATTAGGATTTACAACACATAGGAAAATTAGATCACAAAATGACAACCACAAAATGACAACCAAAGAATACTGGGAATCATGGCCTAGCCCAGTTGGCACCTAGTTTTGGAGTCCAAGTTCAATCCACGACCGTGGGAAATTGGAGCTGCAGTTTCTGTGCGTCAGGGGGACTCGTGCCATCTCAGCTCCTCTTCTGTGCAGCATGCATGCCGTGTGGGTGAGAGGCAAGAGGAGTTGGTGCCTCGGTAGCCACTGCCAGGCCTGGTGATGAGCCAAGGATTGTAACTGCTACTTCTCTTGTCATGTATACCCTTGTATGAGGTGAAGTAAAGGTAGGATCAAGTTACAAAACCAAACCCACTGCTAACTCCTACCAACTCTAGGACAGAGTGGAACTGCCCCACAGGATTTCCAAGGCTGTAATCTTCACAGAAGCAGACTGTGACATCTTTCTCCTGTGGAGCAACTGGTGAGTTCAAACTGCTAACCTTTCAGTTAGCAGCGGAGTGCTTTACCACTGTGCCACCAGGGCTCCTTAGGATCAGGTTAGAGCCAGTGTATATGCTGAGAGGGCCACTTTGGACCCATCACAACTCCTCTGTTAGGGCATCTGTTTTTCAATAGTCTCATCAGGAGATCCAGAATATAAGGGAGATTAAAGAGGTATTTTATCAGCATAAATGTGTTTTATAAATTTACATATTCAGTATTTATTATACTATCAGACCAATGAAGCTGTTTTAATAAGCACAAACATTTGAAATTAGGGCTTATGGGTCATTGTCTTATCATTTTCAGTGTTCAGTTTATTACTACATTTTGTTTTGGACCCAATGTTTGGAAAATCCTGAGTCACAGAGATTAATTAGAAATGCCTATAGTTTTTAAGTAGCTTGCTTAAAATCTCAGATTATATTTCATTTATGGTGAAACAGAAGAGCAGAAACCCTTTTTTTATTTCAGAGTTGACTCACTACAATATCTAAAACATTTCAGATTCTTTGGCATGAATATAAAAGTCAGAAAAGCAGTTTTCTAACTCTCAGTGTCAAAACTCTGTAGCACCGCTGGCACATGACCTGCCTCGAGTCCACTTGTTAGGCCCCACTACTGTTCAGCTCTGGCGGAGCAAGGCCCGTGCACCGCAGTGCATTTGCTTCCAGGAGGGACTCAGCTTGTTGGGTTTACTATGAGCAGGCCAAGTTAAGAGGGCAAAAATACCCACGCAGAACTACAGTCCTCCTTAATAGTGTATCAATTGCAAGTTCAATTATATGGAAAATTGGAGGGAAAAACAACAAATGTTAATGAATTGGCATAGAACAATTGGTCGGAATTTGGTATAGGACACTTCTAAATGTTATGTTTTTATTACAGTTTTAGAAATAAATACAATGTGTACTTAACTAAGCATAAAATATATTTAAAATAGTGCGGTGTGTGTGTGTGTGTGTCTGTGTCTGTCTGTCTGTGTGTCTGTCTGTCTAACATGAGGCCTCTCTAAGATGTATATAACCCAGTTTAAAAAAAAGCACTGCCATTGACCATTTATGCAAATTTAATATTTGGTGATGATAAATGTGATAACCATAAATTCAGCTGCTGGTGAGACTTCAAGTTGTCAATGAGAATTGGCATATACCCAAAGATATATTTTGCGTTTGTTTCATAGGCATTAACTCTGTGAGAAATTCTGTGCTCACAGCTGGAACGGGCTCCTTCTGTTGGTGACCTGTGAGACAAGGATGCTTTGATGGCCTTCTCTCAGGTTACTGGGATGATTAGGGAAATGGCTCAGGGCGTTTAGCTTTTGAGTTGAACCTGGTGATCAAGGAAGCTGAGAGTGTGAATTTATTCCTCTTACTTAAGTAGTCAGTTGGAAGGTTGCGTTCCCAAACTAGTTTGTCTGGAATCAGAAAACCCAAGTACCTGCCACCCATGTTATGTTTATTTTGTATTGAATATTAAATATTCAAATATAGTTTTCTTGGAATCCAGCTAGAATAAACTAAATTTAGATAATGTGATTTGCCTTTAAAATGTGATATGCTTTATATATCTGTGTGTGTGTGTTTAATAGGTATTGAGATCAGAATATGGACTTAAAAAAAAAAACTTTTTGCTTTATATTTTAACTTTTTATCATAACAGTATTTTAGGTATACAAAAATAGTGAAAAGAGTATAATGAACTTCCACGAACCCTCACCCAACTTAAAAAATCATCAACGTTTTGCCAATCTTAATTGAAACGAAGAACACAGATGGTAGTTCCTCCTCAGTCTCACGGTATTTTCTGAACTGAATTGTGCAACCAATTCTTATTTTAACATAAACCCAGTGTAACTCACTTTCTAGAAATATCAAAGAAGTTGTATAATTAGATATAATCTGCATGTATTCTAAGATAAGCGTCTTTCCACAAATATTTTTTTTTAAAAAACTAAATAGAAGTTAATCCTGTATTTATAGTTGAATTGTCTGGATTTCTACCTTACTCTGCTTCTTCAAAGGTGGAAGGGACAGCGTATCTGAGTTCTTTTCTATGGAAAACTCACAAAGTGGGACTGTGGGAACAGCCTCGAGGCCAGAATTTGTTAGACGGTGGAGCTCCTTTCTACACAACTTACCGGACAGCAGATGGGGAGTTCATGGCTGTTGGAGCATTAGAACCCCAGTTCTATGAGCTGCTGATCAAGGGTGAGTAACCTTCACGTGCTGCCCCACACGCCCTCCATTTTCCTGTGGGTGTTCTTTAACCTCTATTTTGGAGCCTTTTGAAATTCGTAACTTTTTCTTATATAGCCACTTTCTAAGTAACCTAACTAGCCATCATTACATTGTGAGACATTTCCCCCATCTTTTAAACTGACAGGTAATTTTACTCGTCTATAAAGTACAGCCAGAGCAGTCCTTGGAAGTGAGAGTGGCAGGACTTTGTCTCATGGACTTCAGACATGTTGTCAGGAGGGACCAGTCCCTGGAGAAGGACATCATGCTTAGCAAAGTAGAGGGTCAGCGAGAAAGATTAAGACCCTCGACAAGATGGAGTGACGCAGTGGCTGCAACAACGGGCTCAAACATAGCAGCAATTGTGAGGATGGCCCAGGACCAGGCAGTGTTTCATTCTGTTGTACATCGGGTCTCTATGAGTCAGAACCGATTCGACTCGACGGCACCTAACAACAACAGCATTAAGTACTAAAGTTCAGGGTTTTAAAAAAAAAATAATAGTCCCTTTTGGAGGACAATCAATGTTTTTATTACATTTCATACACAATATTGTTAGCTACCTGTCTTGCCCTTGTGTGCCCAGAGCTTGTGCTTTCCTAGAAATGATTTGCTGGTTCCACTAGTTCCTGTTCTTGATAGACAACTCTTAACGATGCCTCAGTGTTAGGTGTCCCCAGAGCACACAGATACTTCGATGAGTGAGGTTGTGTTGGAGTATGCTACTGTCGTTTGATGCTTCTGCAGTTTACCCCTCTTCTAGATTCTTGTCCTGCTGGCACGTTGCCCCAGGTTAGCAGGAAAACTTGGGAGGTGTTCTTCCCTAATTAAATATTGGATTGGATTATTTTGTTCCTGTGTAATAATGTGAAATATTCGAATTTAAAGTTCATTCTACAGATAATTTAGTACCTAAGAATTTTTAAGATATACTCTGAAGTGGTGTGACAGAGTGGTCACAGCGCATTTATCTTTCTACTTTAGATTAGGTAGCTTTTCAGATGCAATATACTACTCAAAGTTATTTACATATAGCTGGAATGCTTGTTTTTACAAACATCTGAAAGTATTTTATGATCAACTGTATTAACCAGCTTAAATACATTTGGAAAAATGGTAGAAGAATGATTTATTTAGATTATATAGGGTACCTTCTGTCCCGAAATTAAGAATAAAGAAAAACCAAAACTTACTGCTGTCAAGTTGATTCTGAATCATGGTGATCCTGTGTGTTACAGAATAGAACTTCTACATAAGATTTTCTTGGCTCTAATCTTTACAAAAGCACCCTAATGGCACAGGGGTTAAGAGCTCGGCTGCTAACTGAAGGGCCGGCAGTTGAAATCTACCAGCTGCTCCTTGGAAACCGTATAGGGCAGTTCTGCTCTGTCCTGTAAGGTCACTATGAGTTGGAATCCACTCGACGGCAACAGGTTTTTGTTTTTTGTTTTTGTAATCTTTACAAAAGCAGATTGCCAGGCTTTTCTTCTGTGGCACCACTGGGTGGTTTTGAACTGCCAACCTTTTGGTTGGTAGCCGAATGCAAACTGTTTGTGCCATCCAGGGATCAAAATTAAGAATAGAAAGTCTTAATTCAAAATTACGAACTGAACAGTGCTGTAGTAAGGGCCAGCGGTGGGAGTACTATGCCCTGAGTGCATTATCTTAGAGAATTGAAATGCAATAGTAACGTTAGCTACACTTCAGACAGCTCTTTATTATCATCAGGCACCAGCAATTCTAAATGACAGTGATCAAATAAACTCCTTCCCCCAAAAGTGATTTATTGGTCTGAGCTCCATACAATTGTTGCAGCTACTGCTGAGTTCTAATAACATACATGTAAACTGTAATAGCACATTTGTAATTCTTATGTTTTAGTAAACATTGTACTTGTACATAGAAGTTAATTCAGAGAACTCCCAGTTACACAGTCTGGCCCCAGCACACGTTCATCTCTACAGTAGAAGTGCAGAATCATTTGAGCTCACTTTGGGGGCAATTTCTGTCTCCAGTCCCTCTGTGGTACAACCTGTTCCTGTGTTTAAATAGCAGATTCCAAAAAAATAATAGTTGTATAAGTGATTATAAAGATCAAGAAGTAGAACTGGAGTTAACCTAAATTTTGTCCTTCTATATGATATCTGGAGTTTTTACTTATATTTAAAATTTAAATTAGTGAAACACAATGTAAACTGCAAAGTGTAATAATTTTGTCTGGTAAGCACACATTTTAGCTCATATCTGAAATATTTTACTGAATTTTGAATATCTTTAAATGTGAAATTTCTTCTTTTTTATTGTTTTGGTTTTAAAAGTAGAGAATAGAACAAGAAAATAAATGTTTTATTAGTGTTATGACTTAACAGTTATCCAAATTGTACCTTTTGCAGGTATGTCAAGGTAAGGCTTAAAAGCAGAAAATGTAATGTGATTATTCAGGGATTGGCAAACTACAGCCTGAAGACCATATCTGGCCCTCTGCCAGTTTTTGTGTATAAAGTTTATTGGAACACAGTCCTGCCCGTTGGTATATGTATTGTCTATGGCTGCCTTCTGAGCGCCTGAGTGGTGCAAACAATCAGTGGTGCTCAGCTGCTAACCAAAAGGTTGGAGGCTTGAGTCCACCCAGAGGTGCCTGGAAAGAAAGGCCTAGGGATCTACTTCCAAAAAATCAGCCACTGAAAACTCTGTGGAGCACAGTTCTACTCTGATACACATGGGGTCGCCATGAGTCAGAGTTAGCTCTATGACAACTGGTTGGTTTATGGCTGCTTTCATACTACAGAAGCAGAATGAGTAGTTTTAACAGGGACCATATGGGCTGAAAAGCCTAAAATATTAACTGTCTTGCTCCTTACAGAAAAAGTTTGCTGACCCCTGTTATTATTCATATCTGTGAGAGACCAATATGTAGGTATAAGGTCCCCCCCTTTTCAAAAAAAATAATTAATGCAATTAAAAAAATACCAATCCATTTTTCCTAATTGTAATATAATGTTTGTTTTACTTTTTATATTTTATAAGGAGTCGTGGTGGTGCAGTGGTTAAAGCATTAGGCTGCAAAAGTTCAAACTCACCAGCTGCTCTGCAGGAGAAAGATGCGGCAGTCCGCTTCTGTAAAGATTACAGCCTTGGAAACCCTATGGGGCAGTTCTACTCTGTCATATAGAGTTGCTATGAGTCAGAATCGACTTGACAGCCATGGGTTTTTATGCTTTAGTATATTTTATTTATAAAAGAAATATACTATTATTTATTTTATAAATAATATTTGCAAAATTTTATAAAATTTTTATATTTATAAAAGATATATATTTTAAAATTACTTTTCCCAGCATGATTATACAAAATTCAGTGAAGGAAAAGGTTCCCAGTCTGCATTTCTTTTCCAGCCACAATTATTACTGGTTTCATTCGTAATTGCTATTGAAAATAATTTTGTCGTATTAAGAGAAGATGATGTAAAAAAGAAAGTCGATTCCAAGCATCGGTTTTATTAGGTGCACCCTTGGGGCTCAATATACTGTGTTATATAATGTTCTGTGAATTACTAAGTTGTTTTTATCTTATGACAGCACGCTAAATGCCCTAAATAGAGAAGCAGAAGTCGTTTTTGTTCACTGATTTTATTAGCAGGACGTGGGCTGTGGGTTGTTGTTGCTGTTGTTTTAAGTAAAGGTGATTAGGTTTTATTCTCTGTCGTCCGTATTCTTGCTCATATCAGAATAAAGAGAAATGGATATTATTTATGAAACAGCAATCCTGAGTTTAATCATTTATTTTAGGCTTCTTCCTTGGAGATTGAGATAGTCACGTGTAAAGTTGTTTATATTTTATCTTTTGTAGGGTTTGAGCACATCATATAAAATATGGGATTGTTTTAATTCAGTATGACAGATAATGACATGAAGGAAATTTCTTTTTCAAAGCCTACTCAGAGAAGAAATCGATTTCTAGAAACTAGACCATTAAAAATAGACAACTTTTGATGAAATGTAAATAATGAGATCTCGGCAGTGGAGAGTCTGTTTTGAAGTACTATACGCCTACTACTTCTGCCCTCTCTAGCTTTTGGCCCTTCAGGTTGAGCTTGATTTCTTCCCTTGACTCATTTAATAATCCCTATCAAAATCGACTTTTTTTTCTTTTTTGGTTATAGAACATCCTGTATGGGATAGTATGGTGAGCTCAAAACTCATTTTCATTGATTATAATCACTGTACCAGAAGCATAATAATTTAAGAAATTATTTTTTTTCCTTCAGGGCTTGGGCTAAATTCTGCTGAACTTCCTAATCAGATGAGCATGGCTGATTGGCCAGAAATGAAGAAGAAATTTGCTCTTGCATTTGCAAAGAAGACAAAGGCTGAATGGTGTCAGATCTTTGAAGGCACAGATGCTTGCGTGACTCCTGTCCTGACGTTTGAGGAGGTTGCCCATCACGATCATCACAAAGAGAGGGGCTCGTTTATTACCGATGAGGAGCAGGGCGTAAGCCCTCGCCCTGCCCCTCTGCTGTCGAGCACTCCCGCTACCCCTTCTTTCCGAAGGGATCCTTTTGTAGGAGAACACACTGAAGACATACTTAAAGAATTTGGGTTCAGCCAGGAAGAGATTGATCAGCTTAACTCAGATAAGATAATTGAAATTCATGAATTAAGAGCTAATCTCTAACTTCTAGGCTCACAGCTCAAGTGAATTTGACTATTGCATTTACAGTATCAATAATACATATGACTGTGTGCATGGAATGTGAAAGAACAGTATCATAGTGTTTGACCTCTTCGAATCGAGAAATCACAAAAGACTCTTGATTACTCAGTAATGATTAAATTCTAGCAATGGCTAACAGCATGGCCTTTGATTTAGGAATGTTTTCATATTTTCTTACCTTCCAGTTTACCCGACGGAGTATATTGATTAAAATACTTATTTAATGCACTTTATAAATAAAGCTTTTATTTTTTCTAAAGTTTACTTGTGTTTCTAAGTTTGTAAAATGCTTTCAAGAAAGTTTTTTAAATAGCATTTTATGACGTACTGAAATACTTCGTGCTCTTCTGTTTACCAAAGTGGATGTCCTTTAGGTAGAAAAGTCTGACTTTTTTTAATTTGGTAAGGAAATCATTCAGTCAGTCTTTGAATTTGAATTTTAGAAAATGTTCTTGAAGTTTCCTCTGATGACTCCCACTTCTCCATCCAGATGGCCCTTCTGTGTGTCCGATTTTCTCAGGAAATGACACTGCCGTCTATTTGAAAGTATCCTAGTCTCCTTCCTTACTTGTCTCCTTCCATTCTCCTTCCATCTTCTTCCTCCGATGGTCCCATGACTCACCCCTCACTTCTTCAGGCCACTGCCCAAATGTCACCTTATGGAGAGTCCTTTCCTGACCCCTGTCTAAAATAGCAGCTACTTCGGCACTCACTATCCCCTCATTCTGCCTTATTTTCCTTTACGGTACGTATCGCTGCTGACATTGTTTATTAACCCCAGCCTTCTCCTCACCACCAAAACACACTAGAACGGAAGCTTTATCAGGGCAGGGACTTTGTAGATTTTATTCATTGCCAATTTCCCAGTGCCTAGAATAGTGTCTGGCCCATAGTGGAAATTTGGTAAATATTTATTGAATGAATGAATCTCCATATCAGACAGAGTGTTGTCAGTTCCACCTTAAGGGCTCTCATATCCATCCCCTCCTCTGCCCAACTCCCATTGAAACTGAACATATAAGATTCAGAAATACATAATTTTAAAGTGTGTTAGGTGCAATGAAGGAAGATCTCCAGGTAGAAGAAGACAGCTAGTGATTTAGAGGAGAAGTATGATCTCAGCCCATTTTACGTCTAGTCATTTGCTGCCTGAGTTGTGTTTTTAGAAAGCTTGCGGTCAGGAAAAGACAAAATATAACGAGAAATGTATAAAAAGATACTGACTCATTAATGGTCTGACTGAGACTGGAGGGACTCCAGAAAACATGGCCCCCGGACTCTCTGTTAGCCCAAAACTAAAACCATTCCCGAAGCCAACTCTTCAGACAAAGATCAGACTGGACTATGGGACATAAAGTGATACTCGTGAAGAGTGTGCTTCTTAGCTCAAGTAGATATATGGGTCTAAATGGGCAGCTCCTGTCCAGAGGTAAGATGAGAAGGCAGAAAGGGACAGGAGCTGGTTGAATGGACACAGGAAATCTGGAGTGGAAAGGAGTGTGCTGTCACAATATAGGGAGAGCAACTAGGGTCACATAATGTGTGTATAAATTTTTTTTTAAATTTTTTTTATTGTACTTTAGATGAAGGTTTACAGAACAAATAGTTTCTCATTAAACAATCAGTATACATATTGTTTTATGACATTGGTTAAGAACCCCCACGACATGTCAACATTCTTCCTTCTCGACCTTGAGGACCTTTTTTTTGGTGAAAATATACATAGCCAAAGTTACACCATTTTGAAAGTTTCTACACGTACAATTCAGTGACATCGATTACATGCTTCCAGTTGTGCTGCTATTCTCTATCCTTTTCCAGATTATTCCATCACCATTATCTTCAACTCACTGTCCTCTAGGCTTCCCATCAAACCTTTTGAGTTGCTATTGTCAATTTGATCTCACATAGATAATTCTTTTCATTTGGTACCTTAGATGAAGGTTTGCAGAACAAATAGTTTCTCATTAAAGAGTTAGTGCACATATTGCCCCATGACAATGGTTAACAACCCCATGACATGTTAACACTGTCCCTTCTCAACCATGGGTTCCCTATCACCAGCCTTCCTGGCCCCTCCTGCCGTCTAGTCCTTGTCCCTGGACTGCTGTGCCTCAGTCCTGTTTTGTTTTATGAGGCTGTCTAATCCCCAGCTGAACAGTGAACTTTGGGAGGGCTTCATCACTGAGCTAAAAGGGTGTCCAGGGGCCATACTCTCAGGGTTTCTCCAGTCTATCAGGCCAGTAAATCTGGTCTTTTTTTTGTGAGTTAGAATTCTGTTCTACATCCTTTTCCAGCTCTGTCCAGGAACCTCTACTGTGATCCCAGTCAGAGCAGTCAGTGGTGGTAGCAAGGCACCATCTAGCCATACTGGACTCAGTCTGGAGGAGGCCATGGTAGTTGTGGTCCATTAGTCCTTTGGACTAATCTTTTCCTTGTATCTTGTTCTCTTCATTCTCCCTTGCTTCCGAAGGGGTGAGACCAGTGGAGTATCTTAGATGACCGCTCACAGGCTTCTAAGACCCCAGACACTACTCACCAAGGTAGAATGTAGAGCATTGTCTTTATAAACTGTGTTATGCCAATAGAGCTAGATGTTCCCCTAGACCATGGTCCCCACAGCCCCCCTGTGTATAAATTTTTGTATGAGAAACTATCTTGAAGTGTAAACTTTCACTTAAAGCACAATTTAAAAAAAAGATACCGACAAGCACTTTAACTTCACAGTGGTGAATTAGGGCTTTACTATTTCAAAGCTGTGTGAGTGAGTGAGTGAGTGTAAGAGTGTGTGTGTGTGTGTGTGTGTGTGTGAAAGAGAGAAGACAAAGGGAGAACACTTTAGGAAAACCTAAGGAGGCGGAGGCTCACAGAAGCTAATCTCCGTCATGCTTTCCCGCACCCCCTTCCCTCTCATCATAACTTGTGATCTTGGAGGCATGCATGAAAGAATTTGGGCCCCTCCCCCAGCCTGACCATCTCTGCGGGCTGCTCAGCCAGGCTCCATGTCAAATCCAGCTTGGAGCACAGACCCAAGGACACGCAGGAGTTGGTGGGCCTGCTGGATGGTCCCTCACTCAGTAGTCATGGGTGGCAACAGTGGCCAGACTGGCATTCACACCTATAAATCCCTAACTGAGGAATGTCTCTCTGACTCCGTGGATCCACCTAAAAGACCCACGGGCAGACTGGTCATGCACAGCATGGCCATGTTTGGCCGGGAGTTTTGCTACGCAGTGGAGGCTGCTTACGTGACTCCAGTCCTGCTCAGCGTGGGCCTACCCAAGAGTCTGTACAGTGTGGTGTGGCTCCTCAGCCCCATCCTGGGGTTCCTGCTGCAACCTGTGGTCGGGTTAGTCAGTGACCACTGCCAGTCCAGGTGGGGCCGGCGGAGACCCTACATCCTGACCCTGGCTGTCATGATGCTCTTCGGCATGGCTCTGTACCTTAATGGGGATACTGTTATAGCAGGTAAGTGGACATACAAGGTGGGCAGGCAGGGTCAATGTCCTATCAAGCAACTCGACAGGAGGAGGATGTGAATTTCTTCATCTGAAACTTATTTAGAAATTGGTTAGAACTGAGCCTCTCAGTTTACAGTGAAATCTACCTCTGAGTGGCTAAAATTCTGTGCTTGGGGAGCCTTTGGTTTTAGAAATATCAGGGTGCACTGGTCTTTATTATTAGGAAGCTTTTTAAGTAGGATTAAATTTTTATGTTTTATCAAATTAAATATTTGAAAATATTTATCCATTGAGATTTGTTTCGAGCTCATTATGGCCCTGTTAAGACTTTGGTGGTTGACCAGCTGCCAAATGACTCCATAAATATGTATAATAGATCACCTCTGTGTCCAAATAAGAGTTAATTCTGTGTGCAGGTTTCTGTAGAGCCTTTTAATGGGTCCAGGGCATCAGCTTGTCAGCTAAAGGGGACATTTTTGCATTGCAAATTCTGGACAAAATCAAACCTGATGGTAAGCACTTTTACTAGCCATTAATCAGCCACCAAGTAATTAATCAGTAGTTGGTGGTAGTACATTAAAAGTTGCATTGAGAAAGGATTGTTAAAAATAGTACACATTTTTAGACTAGTGGAATGGATGATTATGAGGCAGGATAATCAGTTCTCATTTGTATATATTAAGAAGAGGGCATAAATACGTAAATGTTGGATTATTTCTGGAAGACTCCACATATACACACACACACACAAAGCAGATAAGAGTAGTTGCCTCTAGGGAGGGAAACTAAAGGACTGGAGGTGAGAAGTGGAGGGTGGACTTATGTTTCACTTATTTGTATACTGTAATCATTTAAAATTAATTGTTTTTATTAAGATGAGTTTATATATATATAACAAAACCCATTGCTGTTGAGTCAATTCTGACTCATAGTGACCCTATAGGACAGTGTAGAACGTTGCCATAGGGTTTCCAAGGCTGTAATCTTTACAGAAGCAGACTGCCACATCTGTCTCCTGTAGAGTGGCTGGTGAGCTGGAACCATGGCCCTTTTGGTTAGCAGCTGAGCACTTAACCACTGCACCACCAGGGCTCTCTCTCTCCATACACAAACACACACGTATATAAATAACGAAAAATTTGCCATTTCAACGTTTGTTACATGTACAATTTAGTGACATTAATTATTTTCATCACATCATGCAACCAATTACTGATTTTTTTTAACGTGTATAAAAAAAGACAAAAACTCAGTTGCTTTTGAGTTGATGGAAACTCACGGCAATCCGATGTGTGACTGAGTAGAACTGTGCTCCATAAGGTTTTCTGTGGCTGATTTTTTGGAAGTAGATTGCTGAGCCTTTCTTCCAAGGTGACTGTGAGTGGCCTTGAACCTTCAACCTTTTGGCTAGCAGCTGATTGTGTTAACCATTTGTACCAACCGAGAGCAAGAGAAGCAACAATTTTTCTTCAACAGAAGGTTGGGTGAATGAATTGTTGCATATCCATAGAATGAATATTATTTAGCTGTTAAAAATAGTGTAGTCGCTCTTGATAACTGAATGAAAAGATATAAAGAAAGCTGGTTATAGATGAGTTTATACAGCATGACCTCATTAGTCAGTGCTGCTCCACACGTGGCCCCTGGATCAGCGGCATCATCATCAAGGAGCTTGTTAGAGATGCAAATTCTCAGGTCTCACCTCAGACCTACTGAATCAGAATCTCAGGGGATGGGGTCCAGCAATCTGTGTTGTAACAAGCCCTCCAGGTAATGTTTAAGCATGATAAAGTTTGAGGAGCGATGCTCAGTGTACAGTTGTACACCTATGTATGTATGTACGTAAATGCATAAAAGGATGTCTGAAAGGTTGACCATCACTTCGAGCTAGGATTTAAAGCATTTCCCTCCAGCTTTTCTATATCATAGGAATTGTTTACAATTAGCATGCATAATTTTTTAAACAACCTTATCGAGTTAACAATTTGCACACCATGCAATTCACCCACTTAAAGTGCAAAATCCAGTGGTTTTTAGTATAGTCACAGAGTTGTGCAACCACCACCACAATCGAGTTTTAGAACTTCTTTATCACTCCAAAAAGAAACCCATATACATCAGCAGCCACTCTCCACCCCCTCTCCCTCCAGCCTTAAAATCAAAATCAAACCCATTGCCATGGACTTGATTCTGACTCACAGTGACCCTATAGAGTAATCACTAATCTACTTTCTGCTTCTATAGATTTGCCTATTCTGGAGCTTATAATGCATATTTTTTTAAACCAGAAAAAATAATAAAGCTATTTTTATTTGGACAAACAAAACAAAACAAAGCAAAACGAGATAATTTTGATGGCAGAAGGTTTTGGTGGAAATAAAAAATGCAGATCACTCGAAATCAGGATTTAGGGGACTGATGTTTATTTCTCTTTTAGCTTTGACTGCTGACCCAAGGAAGAAGCTGATTTGGGCCATAAGCATCACCATGATGGGTGTGGTTCTCTTTGATTTTGCTGCTGACTTCATTGATGGTCCCATCAAAGCCTACTTATTTGATGTCTGCTCCCATCAGGACAAGGAGAGGGGCCTCCACTACCATGCCCTCTTCACAGGTAAGGAACACTACAGAAAGTCTCTCCTTCAGTTTCCCAGACAGGGAGGCTCTTCCACAGAAGCCATCCAATGCCTCTGCGTGGTGACTTTTTCGAATGAATGGATCAGTTGATGGGGTGCCACAATCACATGAGCTCTGTCTCCAGTACATTTCTCAAACAAAGTCAGACAAAGTCAGCTTGTGACCGGGGTTGCGCATTCTTGCAAAGGAAGTTCACATAAGAGCTTTCTGAAGAAACATTTATGGAGACATTTACAACTGAAATGAAAAGAGGCCTTGTGAACTTTACTTTTTGTTTTAGAGATGTGGGCCTCAAACCTCAGTCATGTAGCATCAGCTTTACCTCAGGAACTTGTTAAAAGTGCAATTTTTTGGACCCCTCCTCCAGTTACTCTGGTTCTATTGGTCTCAGGTGGGGCCTAGAAATTAGCATTTTTAACGAAGGCTCTCTGGTGATTCTGTGCCAGGTATCCTAAGAACCACACTCAAAAACAAAAACAAAACATCTGCCTTAGAGATTTCTTAGTTACATAAAGAGTTGGCATCTTCTCAACCTCCTGGCTGGAAGAAGACCATGTCAGGAGGACAACGCAAAATTTCTCTTGATTTCTTGGTGCTGTTGCTGGTCTCCTTTGGTGGAAGTAGCATTTAGGGCACTGCTACTAATTCATTTTCGGTGCGCATTTATAGAGCACCAGTTAATACAAAGATAGATAGTTGGCTAGATAGACAGGTAGATAGACAGATCGATAAATCGTAGACAATTGATAGATAATGATGTTAGATGATAGGTAGATAGATTTAAAAAAAACAAACCAGTTGCCGCGAGTCAATTCTGACTCATGGTGACCCCATGTGTGTCAGAGTAGAACTGCTCCATAGGATTTTCAATGGCTGTGATCTTTCAGGAGCAGATTGCCAGGCCTTTCTTCCAAGGCATCTCTGGGTGGACTTGAACCTCCAACCTTTTGGTTAGCAGTGGAGCATGTTAACCATTTGCACCACCTAGGGACTCGTGTCAGTGCCTGGTATCTACTAATATCCCTTTATTATGTATTTTCACTTATATTATCCCAATCCTGACAATGGTCTTATGGAGGTGAAGTGATTCCCATTTTTTAGATGTGAAAGCTGAGCCTTGGAAGCAGTGGTGTGCGAGAGCTGGATCATACTAGCTTGTGAGAATGAATTGTTAACTTTTTAGGAATTTGGTGAGCAGGTTGACGTCACATTTGTATCTTGAAATTGGCCAGGCTGGGAGGATTTACATTACAGAAATTAGCAAAAGCTTTTTTTTCTCCTGGAGATCTGTGATTAAACATTATCTGCAGCCAACAGCTCGGAGGGGGGTAAACTAATTAAATAACTCGCTAGTAGGTCCCAGAATAGAAATTCAAACTTCATTTTCCTAACTGGAATTCCATGATTCCTTCTGCTTTAACATGATTTGCTGAAATTAATCCCAATGAGGTCATGGGAGACTTTTAGCTTTTGAACCGACATATTGCAAGTTTTATTGCTCTAAAGGACTTTGGGCAACGCGGCCACCACTTCACAGCTTCGGACAGTATTAGACTGGCCATACTACCTCTGCTGTGCTGCCCCTGACATTAGGAGGACAGGTTTATTAAACTCTGTATTTTGGGAACTTTTCCAAGGCTGATACATGATAGTGTTTTCTATCAGTCTGAGAAGATATATTCATTTTGAGACTTTCTGTTGATATTAGCATATGGTGTGGTCTCAGCAGACAGTCATCAATGCACATATAATTTTGATATGACCCAGATTCGGGCCCTCACTACATCTTGTCTGAGCTTTAGTAGTTGTCCCTCAACTGTTCTTGCAGTTTCTAGTTTCTCCCCATTCCAAATGAACCAACACACAGCTTCCAGATTCGTGTTCCTAAAAGACAGCTCTGACCAGGGCATTCTCCTGCTGAGTGACCTGCAGTGGCTCTCCACTTGCCTACTGGATAAAGAACAAATTTCTAGACAAAGCTCAAAGCTCCCCACAATCTGTTTGCATCTTTCTTTTCAAGCTTTACTTCCTGGTACTCCCTCCCCTCCACAGTCTCTGTGCTCTGAGCAATTTCGCATCATGCTCCCAGGGGCAGAGGCCAGGTCTGTTTTGTTGTCTGTATTCCCTGCACCTCCAACACCACCTGGCACATTGGAGGTGCTACGTAAATATTTATGGAACAAATGGAAGAGCCTGCCCTTTCCTTCCCAGTGTCTAGAGCTTTGTTCACATTGAAATTTCCTTCCGCTTTTCTGCCTGTCAAAACTCAAAGCCCCTTGGAAACTTTTACCCATCCCCCAGGGAGAAAACTTCTTACTTACTTCTAAATTATAAAAACCCAAAACCAAACCTGTTGCTGTGAAGTCAATTTCGACTCCTAGTGATCCTATAGGACAGAGTAGAACTGCTCCACAGTGTTTCCAAGCAGCGGCTGGTGGATTTGAACTGCCGACCTTTTGGTTAGCAGCCAAGCTCTTAAATATAGGCATATTCAATTATTTAATTTCTGACTCAGCCAGGGACTCCATCCACAAAATAATCAAAGCACAAACGTGATCAAGGGGATTGATATGAAGGTGTCAGCAAGGGAAATATCTCCAGCAGGAAGAGCCAGTTGAGGTGGGAGCTCACCACATGCACAGCTGAGATTGTACCTCCCATCGAGATCCTTTCACTTTTACCCGTGTTGCCACTGAGACCAGCTCCTGAGGGCTGCGAGAGGAGGGATGTGGAGGGAGCATACCCATTTTTTTCTTTATTCCCCTCTCTCCCATTTGTTCCCTTTTCCCTCTTAGAGTACTGGAGATTTTCCAGAATTTTCAAATAAACAGACAAAAACACAAAAGATCTTTTCCTGTCCGTAAGATCAGCTAAAGACCCCACACATTGGGTCCCCGTCTAGCAGTTTCCACTCATAATGCCACGTTTAAGGTCTTCTAAAATCCCCCAAGGAGCACTAGTGGTTCAGTGGTAAAATTCTCACCTTCCATGCAGAAGACCAGTGTTCAGTTCCCAGCCAGCATACCTCATGCATAGCCACCACCCTCAACGGAGAGTTTAGGCAAAGATGGACTGAGAAGAAAGAGCTGAAAATCTACTTCCAAAAAATTGTTGTTGTTAGGTGTCATTGAGTTGGTTCTGACTCATAGTGACCACATGTACAACAGAACAAAACACCGCCAGGTCCCGGGCCAATTCTCAAATCGTTTCTATGTTTAAGCCCATTGTTGCAGCCAAGGTGTCAATCCATCTCGTTGAGAGTTTTCCCCTTTTTCACTGACCCTCTGCTTTACTAAGCATGATGGCCTTCTCCAGGGACTGATCCCTCCTGATAACTTGACCAAAGTATGTGAGATGTAGTCTCACCATCCTCGCTTCTAAGGAGCATCCTGGCTGTACTTCTTCCAAGTTAGATTTATTCATTCTTCTGGCAGTCCGTGGTGTATTCAGTATTCCTCACCAACACCATAATTCAAATGCATCCATTCTTCTTTGGTCTTCCTTATTCAAAAGATTAGCACCAATGAAAATGCCTCAGAGCACAAAGGTGTGAGCCTGTTGTGCATGGGGTCACCATGAGTTGGCACTGACTCGACAGCAGCTAACAAAAATAAAACTCCCCCAGCCCTTGTCCTTCGAGGGAGGGTCAGCTGGTGGCAAGAGGAAATTTGACCCACACTCTGAGAAAACCATTTTACTACTTCCCAGTTGCAATAAACAGTTTAGTCTCAAAGGGCTGTTTTCTTATAATCTCTTTCTTGACCTTTGTAATTTTCTACTTTCCAGTGTAGTTATTTGCGTAAATTTCTAGTCTCCCCTATTACACCATAAACTTCTTGAGGGAAGGGCTTATGCAGAGATAACATATTTGTGAATTATTGAGGACAAGGGATATATGATTGACAGAGGCAATGAACTTGCATGTGGATATTGATGATCTGTTTGGAGGATCTGTACGGCCACGTGGATATTCCAGGCTGACTTCCCCAAGACCTTCTCCATGCCCCTTGCCCTTTCCCTCAGCATCACTGGACATATGCTCAGGGAATGCATTGGTTAGGATGGTGTTTTGTTTCAAGTAACTAAAGCCCATATAACAGTGGCTTAAACACATAGAGGTTTATTTTTCTTACATAACAAGAAGTCAGAGAGTAAGTGTCTGCTGACTTTTGGTCAGCAGCTAGAAAATGTCAGAGTTGGCAATTTTATGTTCCTTTTGTTGCTTCATCTCTATGTTGCCTCCTGGATACAAGATGGTTCACACAGGTACGTATATCATGTCTGTTTCAAGGCAGGAAGAAGGGGGAGAAAGTATCGGAAAGAAGGAAAGGGTATCACCAGCCAACGCTGTCTCTTTTAATCAAGAAAGAAAAAATTACCTAGTAACCACTACAGATTTCTGGTTGTTTCTCATTAGGCTGAATTAGGTCATGTGGTTGCCCAGTACGCCTGGAGAGGTTGCAAAAGTGAGTTTTTTTGGTTTGCTTTATATGCCACCCTGAACCAACTGGGATTCTGTTAGCAATGAGGAAGAAGTAATTAATATTGAATAGGCAAAATCATATGGAATACAAATACAAGTGAGTGTTAACCTGGTGGTGGTTGTTGTTAGGTGCTGTCAAGTCGGTTCTGACTCATAGCATAGCAACCCTATGTACCACTAAACAAAACACTGCCCGGTCCTGTGCCACGCTCACAATCCTTGTTATGCTTGAGCCCACAGTGCAGCCACTGTATCAATCCATCTCGTTGAGGGTCTTCCTCTTTTTTGCTGACCCTCTACTTTACCAAGCATGATGTCCTTCTCCAGGGACTGATCCCTCCTTACAACATGT
>NW_004444071.1:5164706-5204570 GCF_000243295.1 Trichechus manatus latirostris | reverse complement strand
GAGTTCTTTATCTCTTCATTTGATGTTTTAGGGTTTCAGGATTGTTGTATTCTCTGTTTGGCTTAGTTTTTCGGATCTTTGCTGTGGAGGAACGGTGTGGTGCTTCTGCCTAGAGCGCCATTTTTCAGATTGTTCCTCTCCTATTTTTTTTATTGTGTATATATATACATATATATACATACACACATTTGCCAATTCAACATTTTTCACGTGTACAATCTGGTGACACTAGTTATATCAATCATGTTGTATAACCATCACAAATATCCATTGCCTGATTTTTCATCACCATAAACAGAGACTCAATGCTTCCTGCATTCATTCGATACATTTGTTACAGTTAATGAACCAATATTGACACATCACTATTCACTAAAGCCCATTGTTTACATTAGGGCTCACTCTTTGTGTTATACAGTCCCATGGGTTTTGACAAAAGCATATTGTCATGTGTCCACCATTGCAGTATCATAAAGAATAGTTCCACTTGCTCTAAAAATGCCCAGTGCTCTGCCTGTTCAGCCCTCGCCGCCCCGCCTTCTGAACCCCTGGAAACCACTGATCTTTTCCCTGTCTCTATAGTTTTGCCTTTCCCAGAATGTCATATAGTTGGAACTATACAGTATGTAGCATTTTCATACTGGCTTCTTTCACTTACCAATACGCATTTAAGGGTCCTCCATGGCTGTTAGTAGCTCGTTCCTTTTTACTGAGATAATTATATTTTAAAACTACACTGCCATTCATGCATTTACTTAGTCTGCACATTTATTGTTCCCACTTTCCATTGTCTTATAATTAGCTATATATTTATCTCTCACTTCTACAAGATTTATAAACTCCCTGAATGAGGGTTCACCTGCAAATTCCCCATGGTTTCCAGCTTGTTACCTTGCTAATAACAGGCATTTAGAAATGTTGGCTGTGTAAAAGGAGACTCTCCATTTAGTAACCCTGCTTGCAATTTAACATCAGGTTAAAACTACATGGCAAACCACATCAATCAGATGAATGTGCTCATTAGTTACTTGTTTTGTCTCATGACCAAGACTGAAATCTGACCTCAGCCAGTTGTCCCCACTGCAGGCCTTTGGTCATAGGGTTGACCAGTGAGGGTGTATGGGTGGCTCAAAGCAATTCCTCCCTTACTAGAAAAAACAACTTCAGCTTCTTCCTCTTGTAGAGCAGTACAGTGAAGTCTCACCTCATTTAAGGCTTAGATTCTAATCTCCTTACATAAGTGATAATCACAGATAGTTTACTTTAACTGTAGACACCTCTCAGATCACCCATAAAATACAATGTGCCTGGTTTTGTGTACACAAACCTGTGCAATATAATGTTTCTGCAGATTCCTCCCCCCCCTCTGGTGTTTACTCCTGGGCATGGGATCCAATAATGGAATAGCGGACAGGGTCGCCCATGCTATTTAAATTGTTACTCTTTCTTTCATGCTCTCTCTGCATCTCTCTCTCTTTCAAAGTGTGAATAGTTGAACTCTCATGAGTTAAATGTGGGTATGTGACCACAGTGTAATATCCTTGCTGTGAATGGAAGACCACATTAAAAAATGGAGCAAAAAACAACACGCAATGCATTCTCACTCTGCCCTGTCTCTGCACACCTGTAACTCTCCCAAATTTAGATGAACCAGGCAGAGATGACAGCAGCATTTCACTCGAAACAAGCATTTTATGACAAAGGCATGTTCAATGTCAGGGCCTCTTGATTTTCATCAGCAGCAAGATAGCATTCCCCCAAGGAATCCAATTATCTGCATAAATTGAAATTCTTTCTACTTGTTTCAGAGCTTTAGTCCAGGCCTAACAGTTCCAAATGTTTTGCAAATAAGAGTCAAAGTGTTCATTGCCAACACATTTACCAGAATATTTCTGACAGTTTTAAAAAGACTCTACTGGCTTCAGTGAGACAGTTTATTATTTGCCTTCTGTCCTCTTATATTCAAAGTAATCCTTCCTCCTCAGTCCCTGGCCTCTGAAGTTTGACCTGTTGTCCCAGTCTTGGTCAGGTTTGGTGGATCCGCCCCATCCTTTCACCACAGGGGCCTCCTCCGCCAGGCGTCAGAGGCTATCAAACCCTCTGAACTAACAGGCTCATGCCTGAAGGTAGGAAACTTCTCCTTTGTGTCAAAATGCTTCTAACTGAGCTTATTTCTGCTAAATTGAACCCAAGGCTTTGCTGTAGCTGTTGTTGTTGTTAGGTGTCAACAAGGCAATTCTGACTCACAGAGAGCCCATGTGACAGAGTAAAATTGCCCCATAGAGTTTTCTAAGCTGTAAGCTTTACAGAGCAGATGGCTAGGTGTTGCTGTCATTAAAAAAAAAAAAAAAAAAAAAAAACAGAAACCAAACGCATTGCCATTAAGTTGATTTCAACTGCAGCAACCCTACCGGACAGAGTAGAACTGCCCCACACGGTTTCCAAAGAGTGGCTGGTGGAATCAAACTGTTGACCTTTTCTTTAGCAGTCAAGTGCCTAACCACTGCACACCAGGGCTCTTTGCTATCATTAGCAGTGGAGTATTAGTTTCCTGGGACTGCCGTAACAAAATTTTACAAATTGGGTGGCTGATAAGAACAGAAATTCACTGTGTCACAGCTCTGGAAGCTGGCAGTCTGCATTCAGGGTTTCAGCAGGGCCATATTCTCACAGAAGAGCCTGTGTTGTCTTCCCAGGCTTCTGGTAGCCCCGGGCATTGCTGGGATTGCAGGGGCAGCAGGTGAATTCTGTTGTCACATGGCCATCTTCTCTCTGTCTGCCTCTCTGTGTCTCTTCTCTTCACTCAGATGGGATTGGTACCGCTACTCTGATAAATGAAGCGTTGGTGGTTCCATGTGGGAGACCCAGATTTAACTCTCAGCCGATGCACTTCAGATGCAGCCACCACCCACCTGTGAGCGGAGGCTTGAGTGTTGCTGTGATGGTGCACAGGTTTCAGCAGAGCTTCAAGACTAAGCTGTCTTAGAAATTTACTGTCGCACAGCTCTGGAAGCTAGTAGTGGAGGCTGACAGCATCCTCGGAAGAAAGGCCCGGCAATCTACTTCAGAAAATCAGTCAATGAAAACCCTATGGATCATCTGATCCACAACCAATCATGGGGATGATGCAGGACCCGGCAGCGCTTAGTTGTGTTGTGCGTGGGGTCTCGATGAGTCAGGGGGCCAACTCTCAGGCCATTAACAACAACTATAATGTTAACTCATCCTTCAAAGACCCTATTTCCAAACAAAGTCACCTTCACAAGCATAGGGGCTAGAACGTCATCATATCTTTTTAGGAAACACAATTCAGCCTCTAGCAAGTGTGCTTTATCCAGCAGGGGGAGGCCAGGATGAGGATGATGAGAAAGCTCATCTTGGTTCAAATCCTATTAACTGCTGAGTGACTTTAGTATCTCTGAAGTTTTGCTTCCTTCCATGGTTAATCACTACACAATGGTAGTTATCGATGTCTGGCAAATGCTCACAGGCTCAGAGCAAGGATGCAGCAGCAAACAAATGCTTACATTTACTTGAATTCCTCTATCCCCACCAAGCCCGCAAAAATTAAATTTGTAAGGATTCAGTGGGGGAACTTGCCCCACGTGTATCTTTGGAAGAAAAATGAGTAGCTTGTTAGGCTCAGCCTCTTTTAAATTTCTGTTTTTTTAAAATATATTTTTAGATACTTTGAAGTATGTACATGTAACAGATGCCCTAATGAGCAAATAATTAAGGACTCAAAAAAGAGGAAAAATAAGGTTGAAACATGGTCTCTTTTAACCAAACATTAACACGGTGGGAAGGAGTCTCTTTTCATGTTTCAGGCAATTTTAATCTTTTCTCATACATGAATAATTATGGAACTTTTCAGGCTGGATGGCGGTTTTGTTTCCTGAATGGGGTTCCGTTTGAAGTTGCTGCTCTTGGTGAACTTTCACGTCTCCTTTCTTGGGCAGCTCCAAGAGGCTGTGGCCAAGCCAGAAACCAAGGATTAGGGAATTTCCACTTTGTAGACATTGTGGGTGACCAAGGACAAGACACTTGCTGTCTTAACACTGCTATTTTCTTTCCATTCAAATGTGGTCAGCACAACCCTCAAAGAATTGTGGATGTTGAGGACTCACAGAGACCCCATGTGACAGAGTAGAACTGCCCCATAGGGTTTCCTAGGCTATAATTTTTATGGAAGCAGACTGCCACATCTTTCTCCCAAGGAGAGGCTGGTAGGTAGGTTCGATCCATTGACCTTTCAGTTAACAGCCGAGCACTTCACCACCGCGCCACCAGGACTCCTGTCAGTTCATTAGTGACCCTTATTTCCCTGTTCCCGTGACTTACATAGGGAATATTTGGATAGTAATGTCCCTGGGTGGTGCAAATGGTTCAGACCTACCCAGAGGCACTTGGAAGAAAGATCTGGTTATCTGCTTCCAAAAAGTTACAGCCTTGAAAACCCTATAGAGTGTAGTTCTACCCTATACACATGGGGTCACCATGAGTCAGAGCTGACTCAAGGACACCTAACAACAACAGTATCATAATTCCTTTACACTTTTTTAAGGGATATGCGAAGTCTTGTGTGCCCTCTAGTCAACTCCAACTCATAACAACCCTATAGTACAGAGTAGAACTTAGAACTTCCCCATAGGGTTTTCTAGGCTGTAACCTTTATGGAACAGATCACTAGGTCTTTTCTTCTGTGGAATCTCTGGGTGGGTTTATACCACTGACCTTTCGGTTAGCAGCTGAGCACTTAACAATGTGCCACCAGGGCTCCTTGTACTTAGAATAGTGCCTGGATATGAAAAGTGCTCAATGGATATTTGTGGAATAAATACTTTATTTTATGATCCTCATTTTACCTACGAGAAAGCTGTGTTGCTGAGAAGTGAAGTGACTACCCCAAGGTCACACAGCTGGTTAGAGGCAGATCGGGGCAAAACCCAATCAACCAACCACCAACCAATGACATGGTTCCTATCAGTCTGGATTTCCCTAAAAGCTGAGCCTAGAAGAAGTTTGCGTGCAGATAGTTTACTTGGGAAGGGATTCCAGCCAGCAAGAAGAAATAGTGGAGTGGAACAGGGAAAACTAATATAAGAAGCTTTACAGAGTTGGCCTTTGCTCTAGACAGCTACCCTCCATCTTACCAGGACCTCCTGAGGCAGATGTCTTATGAAATACATCTCAGAAGTCTCCCTCTGAAGGATAAAGTGAGTAAGATTAATTTATGGGTTCCAGACCACAGTGACCAAGTATGGTTCCACGAGTGTTAACCTTCCTTGTATGAGTGCTGAACCCCACAAGTGTGTGGGATCCTTTGGCAAAGTCTGATTGGCACTGGTCACTGCAGCAGCAGCTGGAGCAAGATGGCACCATGAGGCTTTGCAGTAGTACACAAGGCTGTCCTACTCAGTTCATGATTTCTAGTCCTGAGCATTTTTACTCTAGCATATGTACTCTGTGCACCTTGGTTACCATGAAAACCAAACCCACTGCCATCGAGTTGATTCCGACTCATAAAGACCCTATAGGACAGAGTAGAACAGAGTAGAACTGCCCCCATAGGGTTTCCAAGGCTGTAACTGTTTACGGAAGCAGACTGCCACATCTTTCTCCCACTAAGCGGCTGCTGGGTTTGAACCACCAACCTTTTGGTTAGCAGCCGAGCACTTTAACCACTGTGCCACCAGGGCTCCTTCTGGTTAACACTAGGAGGAGCTAAAGCATTCTGCAAAACCACTCAACAATTTACCTTACTGTGCAATGCGCTATTACAACTCAGAATTAAAAATGTTAGTTCTGCAGACTTAACAGAAAACTCAAGGTAGCCACAGATGGCTCTAGAACCAGGCCAATTAATAAATGACTTAACTGTGCAATTATTTCTAACTCTTACGCAAAAAGAAGAAACAAGAGTCAGATTTGATGAGTCATGTCAGAAAATGGCAAGTTTCAAGACCCTTATCTGAACTAGGGGAGCAATGGTCACATTAATATGCTCAAATTGAAAAAGTTGCTTTCAGATAATTATGGGATAGTTAAAGTGAACGCTCTGTGTGAGCCATTAGTGCATTGCACCCATTAGCACAGCGTTAGTAGCTTTCAGCAGGGACACACATTGCAATCTCAGCACCTACGCTGACTCTGGGAACACACCCACCAGATCTCTGCATCCATCTGTTTAACTGGAAGAGAATATGATTTTGGCATTGCTTTACTGCAAATTTTCTACCTTATAGCATAGCTTATACTCAGAGATGAAAATATTAGATGCATTTTTGTGTCTAAAATGGGTGTGAACCCCAAACCGCAAATTTAATTTAACTGCTTCTGTTTTGAGTTGATTGCCCCAGGATGGTGAAAATGTAGTCAATTCGTTATGTTCTCACACCTCTTTCCTCAAAGGTTGCCTCAAAGTTCTGGAGGATTTACAGCGTGAAGTCTGCGGGGGTGGGAGAGCATTTGGTTTTTAGTGTCATCTGTTCATACTGGGGTGTCCCTGGGTGGAGCCAATGGTTAAGCACTCCTCTACTAACTGAAATGTTGGTGGTTCAAATCCACCCAGAGGCACCTCAGAAGAATGGCATGGTGATCTATTTTCAAAAGGTCAGAGCCGTTGAAAACTTTATGGAATGTAGTTCTGCTCTGATGCACATGGAGTCTTCATGAGTCAGAATTAACTCAATGGCAGCTGGCTTGGTTTGGGTTCATACTGGTGTTTACCGAGATGCCCATTATATCATTGGTCAGGCTGAGCTGATCACAACTGAGCCATCCCTCATTCCTGTCTGCAAGGTCCCTTCAAGACCACAGCTTTCTTGGGCTCCCTCTTAGCCATTCTCCCCCCACACCATGTCAGCATGATGTGAACTCTGTAAATACCAATCTCTCAGTACTTTGGTTTCCTTGTCTCTAAAACAGAGATGAAATTTGTACTTTCCTCAAAGAGCTGTTACGAGGACTGGATGATTCAATATGTGTCAAGCACTTAGAATAAAGCCAGCCACATAATGAGCTCATCTGTCTAGACTCACCACACAGCCATTTCTTCCTTGAAGTTTTGTTGCCTCTCTGGAGTCTGTCCAGAAAATGAGGTACCAGTCTCTCTCCTGTGCTCTTGGATCCCACAAGCCTTCTGGGGGTTCTACTCCCCCCCCCCCCGACCCCCTCTTTGCGCCACACTCCAACCCCGGCTAGAACCAAGGAGCAGGGAGCAAAAACCACCACTGCCTTAGACATTCACTGGTCTGTGTGCACTTATCATGGACGTTCCACCCCTCCCTCACCTCCAGCTTGAGAAAGTCATGTCTAGTCTGGAAAGTTATGTCTTGTTTTCTACTGACTCTGCTGTCTATGCCATGAGTCCTTTCCCTTCCCCGTGGAGCCTGCGGGCTTTTGAAACTCAGAAGCAAAGAAACACATTCTTATTTCTCTGCTTTCTGCTGTCACATCCTGTCCCTGAAGCAATGAGGCATCCTGGCCCAGCTTGGATGTGAAGGAAGTGTCCAGCGGGAAATACTAGGAGGAGGGTGGATGGGCAGAAACACTGGTTAATATTTTAAACATATCATCTCACCATATTTTAAGAGAAAAGGCAGTTTGTAAATCTAAGGCAATACCAGATCTGCCTGTGTCTTCTGTCTTTGAACAGAGTATAAGTGTTTTTCTGGTTGGTTTTCCTTGTGCTCAGCCTCCATGGTCCTGTGCCATCCCATGATAGGTTGTAGATGAGAACATTATGGTCCCTAGGGTTGTTTTCATTGATCACCAGGCCTTTCTTTCTAGTCTTAGTCTGGAAATTCCACTGAAACCTGTTCTGCATCATAGCAATACACAAGCCTCCACTGGCAGACACGAGGTGCATTGGCTGGGAACCAAAGCCGGGTCTATCGCATGGAGGGCGAGAATTCTACTGCCGAACAACACTGCCCTCTGCTTAGGGTTAGAGAGAAAGAATTCCTTACGTTCTGTTTTCTTCCATGATCCCCTGGTTTGTGGCGATGTTGTCTTTATCTGGGAAGTAAAAGGAGACGTCACTCATAAGCCAAAAAAAAAAAAAAAAAAAAGCTAATGACCTGCCCAGGTACCATTTGGTAATGATGCATGACAGGAGGCTGGTGTTTAAAGGTTTTTAACAGAGGATCAGCCCTACATAAGCTTGTGGCATAGGGAGCAGCTGTCTGGCCTCTATCTCCTGACTCCTAGATATCCTCCTACTCCATGGCATGCCCGATTTCACCCTGGTGTTCTCAGAAGAAACCACTGATGTCTGCCACTAGGAGGAACCGCTGAGGGGCACTTACTACTTTGGAACCAAGTAGAGCAATGACCACCCCAGGAGGAGGTGCATTGAAGACAGGAACTCAAAGAATGCCTCACTAATAGTGAGATTTCAGATATTAGACCATGAGGGGGACCTATTTTGAGGAGCCCTTCCTTGGTGTCCCTGAGGTCACACCATGTTTAAACATAAGCAGATAAAACAAGTACCAGAAACACTTCAGATCGGAGTCCTGTAAGCTGATAACAGGATGTTAAAACAATTTTTGCTCAAACTTTTGTTCTTTTTTTTTTTCCTGTGGCTGTCAGTGGGGAACAAGTACCTGGAGCTTCTAATAGAGGAAAGAAGACAGCTTCCAGAGCTGTTTGATCTTTGCAACCTTGCATTTTCCTAGGAAGCTTCTTAACAGACAAACAACAATACAAACCATTTTATCTTATTGCTGGCAAAAATTAGTTTTCTGTGGGGTTCTTTCAGGTCAGGAATTTAGTTGAAAAGCATTGAAGCAAATGTAGTTTGGAAACGCCACAATGCAGTATCAGCATTTACTGTGTGTCTTAGGTCCCAAGGGAGCATAAATGGTTTGCCCTTGACTACAAACTTAAAGGTTGGCAGTTTGACCCTACCTAGTGGCACTGATGAAGAGAGGCCTGGCAATCTGCTTCCATAAAGATTACAGCTGAAAAAACCCTACGAGAATGGTTGGGCAGTTCTACTCTGTAACACATGGGGTTGCCATGAGTTGGAATTGACTTGACAGTCATGGGTTGTTTTTTGTTTTTTTGTTTTTTTTACTATGTATCTTGTACTATTCTGAGCATTTTCCATTTTCAAATTATGAGCCTACTAGTAGGTCACTGTTTCATTATCACCCCATTTTATAAGTAGGGAAGCTCAAGATCACAGCAAGCAAATACTAGAGCAGGACTTGAACCCAAGCTGCCCAGCTCCAGGTCTCTCAGCCTTTCACTGTGTTACTTCTCCCGTCACAGCCAGGCTGCCTCTACTGTCCTCAGCGGGCTGACCCACTGAAGGGGAGGGCCCGTGCACAATGGAAAAGGAAGACAGTTTGCTAAAAAGTCTAACACAGCTCTTTCTTTGTTTTCAGGTTTTGGAGGTGCCCTGGGCTACCTTTTGGGTGCCATAGACTGGGCCCACCTGGAACTGGGAAGAGTGTTGGGCACGGAATTTCAGGTCATGTTCTTCTTCTCTGCCTTGGTGCTGACGTTGTGTATTATTATTCACCTGTGCAGTATCCCTGAAGCTCCAATCCGAGATATTGCAAAGGATATTCCCCCACAAAAAGCCCCCCAGAACCCTCTGCTGTCATCAGACAAAATTTTTGAGTATGGTTCTATCGAGAAAGTGAAAAACGGTTATGTAAACCCAGAGCTGGCAATGCTGGGAGGAAAAAACAAAAATCTTGCTGAAAAGGTAAAGATGCAAATTCCTTTGTCTTCGCTTGGAAAAAGCGTTCTTGTCCTTGCCCTTTCTCTCTTTCTTTTTTGGTTATTATTCTTTGCCTTTGTTTTGTTCGTATGATGTGAAGAGTTTTGTGAAGTCTAATTGAATCCCCAGATTCCCGTTAGCTATTACCCTTTGGCATTAAACGTTACACTTCAGGAAAATATGTGCCTTTTCCTTGGCCCTCGGGTCTCTCATCCTTTCAGAGTCTTGTACCAGCGAAGATGAGGCCAGTTCTGGAAGGTGTGAGCATAAAAGAAGCCTGGAACCATCCTCAGGCCAGAGGAAGTGTCTTAACCTCTTGAATTTGGATTACAAATCTGTTCTTCCATGTGGCAGCATCCCTAGTTTGGTGACTGGGTCAGACATGTTGAATTTGTATGTTGAATTCGTGAGTTTATTGGTTGCCCCTTTTAGGCCACTTCCCATGAACTGCACTGTGAATTCATTAGCTTAATAATTTAAAGAAGACTCAATGAAATGCCAGAGAAATGGGACCAGGTTATGAGGAAATGGTCAGAGAAGAATCTAGAACCATGCTGACTAATATAGTAGCCACTAGCCCCTTAGGGCTACTAAAATTAAAACTGAATAAAATTAAAACTTCAGTTCCTTAGTTGCACTAGCCACATTTCAAATCTCAATAACCACATGGGGCCATGCAAGGATAGGACCGCCCGGATAGAGAATATTGCCATTGTCACAGAAAGTTCTATTGGACAGCACTGATGTAACAGCTGCATCCTCCTTTAAGCTGAATTCAAATGCCAATCTCTCAGGGATATGGTACAAAGGACTTCTGCACCGGCAAAGACATTGTCAGAAGGCCTGGATTCAAATCTTGGTTCTTCTCGCCGGCTTACCAGTATTTTCCTTCAACGGTTATTGGGCACCTGCTGTAGGACAGCCTAAAGGTTAGGAGTATGGATGTTCAAATCTTGATTCTGCCACCTCTGGGATGTAGGACCTCGAGCAATCTGCTTAACTTCTCTGTGCCTCAGTTTCCTCTTTTGTAAAATGAGAAAGTAATTCTGTCTACCGACAGGGTTTCTATGCAGACTACATGAGGTGATCCAGGTAAATTTACTTAGAGTGGTGCCCTCCACATAGTAAGTTAGGTGTTAGGTAAGGTATGGTGCCCCCCTCCCCCTCACAGTAAGGTGTTAGATACAGGTGTTGTTATTATGAGACTAGCAGAATGCTGAGAACTCTAAGCACAAACAGGGACCTGACACAATCTCTCCTCTAACAGAAGTCTTGAACAAGTTCAGTGAGCTTGACTTCTCTGGTTGGCATTGTTGATACTTTATATCAGTATATAACAACAACAACAACAACAAAAACCATTTGCTGTTGATTCAGTTGCCACTCATGGTGACTCCATGTGCATCAGAGTAGAACTATACTCCATAGGATTTTCAATGGCTGATTTTTGGAAGTAGATCACCAGGCCTTTCTTCCAAGGCACCTCTGGTTGGATTCTAACTGATAACCTTTCAGTAAGTAGCAGAGCACTTAACCGTTTGCACTACTCAGGGGCTCCTATATCAGTATATAAGCATATTATAATCATTATTTATTTGAAAAACTGCTTTGAGTACTGTGTATGTGCAAAGTACTGTACTAAGTATTTGAGGGCCATAAAATTGACTAATGCCCAGTCCCTATGCCCAAGACCGTAAAATTGATTAATGTCCTATGTTTCTACAGCCGAGTAGGGGGTATGAGACATTTATACCAATAATCATAATCCAAGGTAGAATATGGTAAGTGCTGTAAAAGCAACATATCAGTTTAGGTTTTCCAGGAAGCAGACACCAAGACTAGATTAGATATGCGAGAGATTTACTTAGGAAGAAGGATAAAGGGGAAGAAGTAGGAATAGAAAAAGAAGGTCTTCATATCATGATGTAGGTCAAACACCTGTGAAAGGAGAGGAGGAAGGAAGGAGAATTGGGCAGGAAGCGTTTCAGACTGCAATGCAGTTTTCAGGAAGTGTCAGCCAGGCCAATGTGGAGTCCTCGAGGCAAAATTGCCAATTAGAGGAGCTCTGTGTCTTGCAGGAACAGGCTGGCACTAGAACCCCACTTTGCTCAGGCAATGGCAGGAGCAACCCATGGAAACTGTAGCCTTGGAGCGGACGGGTGGTAGATACAGAGGGCCTGGAGTTATGGCTGTCAGTAACTATGCTCCCAGCAGCAGGAGATCTCAATGGCACGGTTCTGTGGCTGCCACAAGTAACATAATAACTGCTGCTGGTCTCACAAGAGGGAGAGATGGTGCCTAAGCAAACAGAGGAAGGCTTCATGGAAGAGGTGACCTTTGAGTTTAGCCTTGAATGAAGGTTAGGATTTGGATAGGTAGTGGGAAGAGTACTTTTAGCAGAGACAATAGTGTCAGCAAACCACAGGTATTAAAAATTAAAAAAAAAAAAAAAAACATGAGGGATGTTTGGGGGTAAGTATAAGTAGTTTAATTGATCACAGAGTTTGTAAAACTGAAAATAGAGGATCTGGCAGGATCTGGCAGCCTTTCGTTCTGCAGCTAACAACATTAACAGGTCTCCTGAGACCTGGCTAGACCACCTTTCCCTACCCCAAGCTGCCTGGGAAAGAACACCCACACTCCTTGTCCTTTCTTCTCTACCAAATCAGAACTCTGGTTCTATCATTTCTAGTTAGACTGGAGACCCCTGGTGGTGCAATTCTGCAAAGCTACATGGGAATCCTGGACTATCTGAATGATGGGACCCATGTAGTCATTAGAAGGTGTGTGTGTTTTTGAAGATTTATTTTGAACTTATTAGGTAATACACCCACACATATACAAAATGATCTCCGTTTTCAGAAAAGTTACACATATGCAAGGAAAAAATGAGAAGGAAATATGCTAACAATGTTAAGTGAAGTTCTTTGAGGGGGGTGATAGACTAACAGGAACTTTTAGGTTTCTTTTTTAAACTCTTCAGTATATCCATAATTTCTCTCATGAACAAGTATTAATTTGACAATAAGGAAAAACTAATGTCAGGGTTTAAGAAACAAAGCAAGGCAAGGTTTTCTGAAGGTAAGTAGATGTTGTTGTCAGTTGCCATTGAGCCAATTCTGATGCATGGTGAACCCATGTATTACAGAGTAGAACTGATCCATAAGGTTTTCTTGGCTATAATCTTAACAGAAGGAGATCGCCAGGACTTTTCTTCCATGGTACCACTGGGTGGGTTCAAACTGCCAACCCTTTGCACCACCTACATTATCCCTAACACTTGCACTCAAAGAGTCACCTCCTCAAGGCTACCAGATCACGGCATGGCCCAGGGCTTGCCTAGTCCAACTCACAGGCTATTGTGAGGATCAAATGTCATTAAATAGATGGAAGCCTTTTGAAAGGCATAATTCCTCCACACTAGTAAGAAAATAGGAGCCCTCATGGCACAATGGTTAAGCACTCAGCTGCTAACTGAAAGGTTGGCAGTTCGAACCCCAGCGGCTATGCGGGAGAAAAGACCTGACAATCTGCTCCCTTAAAGATTACAGCCTTGTCAACCGTATGGGGCGGTTCCACTCTGTCTTTCGGTGTTGCTAGGAGATGGAACTCAATGGCACACAACAACAACAGTAAGAAAATAAATTCATCACATACAGCAATACAACTAAGTTTCCAATACACGCCACATACACGACACCGTAGGCTCTGGATGATTTTGTTGTTTGGTTTATTAAAAGAAAAATAAAACAAAAAACCAGAGTAACAGATCTTAGGCCCAAAGCCAAGCATCAGACACTTCTTCTATTCCAAATGTGCATCTTGGGAGGCCTCCAGGTAAGCAGTGGGAGTCTACACTAGGTCAAGGCCAGGGCTTGATGTCATTGTTTGTCAAAGTCATTACTTTCCAAAATGAGGGTGGCTCTGCAGTTTGAGGAGCCTTGGTGATGCACTGGTTAAGAGCTATGGCTGCAGACCAAAAGGTTGGCAGTTCGAATCTACCAGCCGCTCCTTAGAAACCCTATGGGGCAGTCCTTCTCTGTCTTATAGGGTTGCTATGAGTCAGAATTGACTCAAGGCAATGAGTTTGGTTCTTTTTTTGGTCTGCAGCTTGAGAATTGTGTTTGTTTGTTTTTTTAATAGCAAGAGACCTGAGTTATTTCATGGTTCAAATTAAATTCCATAAAATCTATCTTTAATTCCTCTGTGCCATCAACAACCTCCTTCAACATTTAAATCATCTCCTTTTGAGTTTTAAATTGTGTATTTCTGGGAAGTTCTCTCTGCCCCTGATGGCTCTGTGCCTTTTCTACTCATAAATGCATCACCACTTAGTCTCCAGCTCTCAATGGTGCACAGTACATATAGTAATACAGCTCCCAGGGCTCAAAACCATTGAGTTGAAAGAGCTTTACCAACGGAATTAATAAGTCAAGGTTAGGATGCCAGCTGAATTTTTATTCTGAGTTACAATATCCAAAGGGGCTTTGATTGTTTACCTTCCTGGCTTTTACAGAAGTACTAGGCACAATTTCAAAGCTCATATTTTTGGAAGAAGGGAAAAGTTAGGTTAACAATGAAAGCAGGCTGAAAATTATGTATAAGGCAGGAGCATACATTAATACTTGCCATGAGGATGAATACTTGCCAGCCAGGCTTCCATTTTTAATTGTGTATTTTTGGAGAGAGAGAAGGGAAAGTGAAGCTACATCACTTAGTCCGAGGCATGAAGACCAGGCTGTTGTTCCCTGGTCTGTGCCTTTAACTGCTTCTTCTTGTAGTCAAGGAAAAAGTAGTGATTCTGTATGGCATTTTTGTTGCAATCACCACTTATTTTGACATGCTGTTGTTAGTGCTGTCGAGTCAACTCCTACCTCATGTGTGCAGAGCAGAACTGCTCAACAGGGTTTTCAAAGCTGCGAACTTTCAGAAGCAGATCCCCAGCCTTGATTTTGACATATGCAGATAACAAGTACTTTTCCTAATTCCAAGGAAATGGCTATGCTTTCTAATACTAATTAAGTCTAAGAAAATCAGTACAGTCATGGCTAATGGGTTAATACCACAAGATGAATGAATTAAAAAATCAACTTATACAATAAGCCTACAATGCATAAATACAAATTTCCACAAAGAAGAAAGAGATTAAGAGTTATAAAATAATATGCTGTTATAGTTAAAATAGAACATCTCAGGAGACTTTCTGGTAAATAAACTAGCCAGGGCTCAATTTCATTATGTCAAGATTCAGAATAAATAAAAATCTGATAAGAAAGACCCATCAACTCACCGTGGTTGATGTTTATATTCTCAGTTTCTTCAGGGTAGCTGACTGCTTAATACTCCTGAGACTTTTTTCTTCTCTTGTAATGACAAAATGTTAAAGGTTGTTTTGCTTTTTGTATTTCAAAACAGTTGTGTCAATAGTTCAAGGTTTCTTATTTTCTCAAGGCTCCTGCTACCCAAAAATTGCAGCCTCTGGTTTTAACATAATTCAAGTCTAAATTAAAGAATTTGGGGCTATGTATTCATTTTTTATTTTTAAGTTCTACATTGCTTTCACTTATGTGGCAGGGTGATTGTATTTTGCATGTAGGAAGAACATGAATTTGGGGGGAAGGCCAAAGGGTGGAATGTTGTAGATTGAATTGTGTCCTCCCAAAGTATTTGTTCAATCCTAACCCCTTTACCTGTGGATATAATCTAATGTAAATTAATTACCTTACATTTGATATAATTGAATTTAATCACCTACCATAATGTAATCTAATGTAATTATCTTCCATATAGCAATTTCATATAATGTAATCAATCAGTTGAGGTCATACCAGTGTAAGGTGGATCCTATACCTAATCACTTCTGAGTTATGCAAACAGCAGCATAGACACATACACACACACACAAACACACACACACACACACACACACACACACACACACACACACACGGAGAAAAGAAGACAGACAACTGAGACAGAGGTTTCTACGAGGATACCAGGATCTCCCCCTAGAGCCACACCTTGAATTTGAACATCTAGCTTCTTGAACTTTGATAAAATAAATGTCAGTTCTTTAAAGCCACCCACTTGTGGTATTTGTGTAATGGCAGCACTAGGCAACTAAGATAACTTCTGAGTAAACATAAGGCTCATTTAGATGTGTCAGCAGAGGCTGGATCCAGAGGAATGCTCTGGAGGAAATCCAAAAGCAGGACATCCACTGGCTCTCCGTATTGGTTTTAGATTGACACAGAACAAATTGCCACAAATTTAGCAGCTTAAAACAACACTCATTATTAATTAGCTCTGTTGGTCAGAAGTCTGAGTGGGCTCAACTGGGTTCTCTGCTTAGGCTCTCACAAGGCTGAAATCAAGGTGTAGAAGAACTGCATTTAGAAGATCTGGGAAGAATCTGCTTCCAAGCTCATTTGGTCATTCAAAGATTGGATGCTAGTTACCTCTTATATCCTGGCCTGAAGCAAGAACCATCTACCTTCTCCCTAGATCACAAAAACCCTCTTCTAGGCCTAAAACTGCTTGTTGTTTTTAGGCGCTATGGAGTTGGTTCTAACTCATAGTGGCCCCGTGTATAACAAAACAAAATGCTGCCCATTCCTGTACCATCCCCACAGTCGTTGCTATGTTTAAGGCTATTGTTGCAACCACTGTGTCAGTCCTTCTTATGGAGAGTCTTCCTCTTTTTCTCCGACCCTTTACTCTACCAAGCATGATGTCCTTCTCTGGGGACTTGTACCTCATGATAATGTGTCCAAAATATGTAAGATAAAGTCTCAGTCTTGCCTTCTAAGGAGCATTCTGGCTGTACTTCTTCCAAGACAGATTTGTTCAGCTTTCTGGCAGTCCATGGTATATTCAATATTCTTCCCCAATACCGTAATTCAAATGCATCAGTTCTTCTTCAGCCTTCCTTATTCATTGTCTAGCTTTCACATGCATATAAGGCGATTGAAAACGCCATGACTTGGGTCAGGCACACCTTAGTCCTTAAAATGACATCTTTGCTTTTTAAAACTTTAAAGAGGTCTTTTGCAGCAGATTTGCCCTATGCAATACATGATTTGATTTCTTGACTGCTGCTTTCATGAGCATCTCCTATGAGTCCACTCCATGGAAACCTAGGTGCCAGGTCCAGGAAAAGTGACCCTCTGTGATGGCCAAGTGACAGATATGCAGCATGGCCATGTGTTCTGGCTTTTGCAGCTGACTGGCGTCTGCACTGAAGATCACACCTGTGCGTCGTGTTTTATTTCAGGCTCAGAGGGCAATGACCATGAAGTCACTGCTGAAGGCACTGGTGAGCATGCCTTCCCACTACCGCTGCCTCTGCATCAGCCACCTCATTGGATGGACTGCCTTCCTGTCCAACATGCTCTTCTTCACAGATTTCATGGGCCAGGTAACACACACTTCTGTGCACAAGCTCCTTGGCTTGCACACTAATCTTTTAATCAGCACCTACCAAGTTTCTTCTGGGCTAGCTTCTAAGATAGGCATGGTAACAGAGAAGGAAAGCATATCTCCAAGGAGTACCTTACAAACAGGTTCTGGAAGCAAAACAACTATACCTTGGACAACTACAGAACATTACAGGGCCTACCAGTACTTGAGCAAATACAACAAATAGTGAAAAGTCAGTGTGAGCAGGCTTACTAAAAGACGTGCAGTACGATATGGACTTTGAAGGATGAGTAGGAGTTGGAGAGATAGAGATGGAGAAAACATTCCAAGCAGGAACAGAACAGTATGTGTGGGATGACTAAGAAGGCTGTTGGCTGTAATAGAAGATGGGCAGTAGGGTTGCTTAAGTCAGGAAGGGCCAGATGTTAGGTGGAGGGAGGGATGGTAAAGAGTCAAGGAAATGTTGTTTAGACTTGATGCTGTAGGCATTATGTCTTCCTGAAGGTTCTTAAACAGAGGTGTGATAGGATGGAAATGGTTTCTTGATCATGGCAGAATGAGCTAGGGAGGGCCCATCAGGCAGGGAGATGCTGCTCCCCAGGGGTAGAGAAGCAGAGCATATGAGGAGAGGTCCCAACTGCACTGCATCTGTAGCTCAACAGCCCCAAATCTCTCTTTCAGATTGTGTACGGTGGGGATCCCTATAGTGCACACAACTCCACAGAGTTTCTCATCTACCAAAGAGGAGTTGAGGTTGGATGTTGGAGCTTGTGCATCAACTCCGTGTTTTCTTCACTCTATTCTTGTAAGTCTCCCAATCCTAAGGACGTGTTCTAAAGGGCTCTGGTCAGGCAGAATATCAGATTTTATATTTCCGTATTTGTTTTCTGCTCTTTAAAATAGTAGATTCTTGATAATATATGAAGGTCAGGAAAATTTATTTCCTTAGAAAGGACCGCATGAAATAACCTTTTTTCCTACAATGTTTATAGAGTATTCTAGGTCTCAGTGATTACTTTGTTCTTGGAATCAGTGGATTTCTGATCAAGGTTCTCTGGGAACTAAAAGGAAATTTTATAAACAGTGAAGTGTGTTAGTGAAGGAAGGATGAAGCATAGATTCCCAACAGAGAGCATTGATTAGCAGCAGGTTCGTGTTCTACTGGAGCGTGATCACCAATGGAATTTTATAGATAAATTTATCAGATTTGCAGATGATGCAAAATAGGAGGAACGGTTAATATGGCAGGTGACAAAATCAACATATAAAATAATCTTAGCTCAGGTGGGCAAAGTGGTATGTTTTAGGAACACTGTCCTAGGATTAAAAATTCCAGGAGGAAGATTTCAAATGCTTAAAATAGAATCAGAGAACACTAAGCTAGAAGGGTCTAGTAAATTATCTATTTCAATACCTTTGTGTTTTCAATGGGGGAGGACTATATACTACTACCCACATACTTATAAGAGGGATACTTTTTTGTTGTCGTTGTTGTTGCACAAATGGTATTTTAATTTTATGTCAATTTTAACTTCTTTTTCCTCAAAGAATCCCTATTAGGTAACATTCTGTTAACCTAGTTTGAGTTCCTGAATGAATTTACCAACATTTCAAAATTAAAAGACATGCTATTTTTTAGGCCTTTTCTAGTTAAAAGCCCTCAATACAAAATAAACTATTATTTGACTGGTTTTCCAAAGTTATATTAATGTATAACTCTATGAGGTTCTTAACATTGTGAATTAGCACCAAAACATTATTTCTAAAATACCAACCAGTCTGGCTTAATAATTTTCAGGGGCTCCCTGTAACCCACCTGGTAAAGTTAAACTCCTGAGCTTGGCATTCAAGGCTTTTCACAGTTAAGACCACACCTTGCCTCTCTTACTCCCACACAGATTAGCCACCCCTGATAACTCACTGCACAGACTTTCTCACTTCTGTGCATTTACTACTGCTTGTGGTTTCTTCTTGTACCTGAGCTCCTCTTTCTGCTTCCCTACCTACCTATTGCCGTTGAGTTGATTCCAACTCATAGCAACCCCCAGAGTAGAACTGCCCCCATAGAGTTTCCAAGAAGTGGCTGGTGGCTTTAAACTGTCGACCTTTTTGTTAACAGCTGTAGCTTTTAACCACTGCACCACCAGGGCTCCTATTTCCTTACCTAGACAACTTCTAATCATGCTTTTAGACCCAGCTCAAATATCACTTCTTCTGTGAAATCTTCTTCCAGTCTTTTTTTCTGTATCCCAACCCCTTCCTGGGCAGAATCAATTATTTATTTCAATTCCAGAGCACAATCAATATATAACCCTTTGTTTTTGGACTCATCACATAACTTCTGATGCAGATACAGTATTTCTAATTAAATGGGGCTTGGTGGGCCAATCTGGAGTATGATGATAAGGGACTTATTTTCAAGCTCCTTTTGCATAGCAAACACACTTACAGCAACAAAAATAGCAATACTGAGTGCTGCAATATAGACACTTTTTCATATCAAATACGATTATTCATAGCTGGTGCCAAAACCAATCATTTCCCTCCAATTCTAAAGACTGGCATAGTGTGATGATATGACTATACCCATCAGAGGGGAAGTTGAGCTTGGCCCTTAAATTTATTGATTTCTATTCAGGAATAAAGCATTCTTTGCCAGACTTTCAATCTTTGTACTGAAGTTACTTGTGTTTCCAAATATTTCTCCAAGTATCATTCTTTGCCTTCTCCTCAACTGGCCTACACACTTGGATAAGAGCATTTTCCTAGTGAATATTAATGGTATCTTTTAGGTACTGAAACATCTTAATTCCATTTCTGCATAAATATAATCATTAAGCAAACAGGAACTGACCTAGCTTTATACTGCTTTCATTCTCAGCGTTGACAACAGCCCTTCAGGCATGATATGAATTTAATAGAGGAAGCATGTTTCCAGCTTGTCATTTCCAGAGCTCTGTCTTCCATCAGAATGACTTGAGACAATGTTTAGTTTCATAATTAATTCAATGTAATGCATATTTGTTTCTTGTCTACATGGTGTAAGTACAATAATTATTTGGGTAGATATGGAAAATTTTGATCCTGAATAGGGACATTTATTTCTGGGTTTATGTGTTCCAGAAGAATGGGGTAGGAGAAAGTTAAGAAATGCATAGATGAAAAATGGAGAATAAGAGCTTTCTAGGGATTTTCCTTAACATTGGGGAAAATATCATAGAAAGTTTTAAAACAGAATTTTATTTTTTAAAAAAATTAACTCTACCACAATACTTTTGTGAGCAAGCCAAGTTTGCCCGCTGGGAGCAACATCAAGTTAAGAGTCAGCCATCTTTAACACAGCCTGTATTCACTGAAATAACAATAGATAGATAGATAGCTGCCATTGAGTCAACTCTGACTCATGGAGACCCTATGTATGGCAGAACAAAATGTTGCCTGGCCCCACATCATTCTCACAATTGCCAGTGTGTTGGAGTCCATTGTTGCAGCTACTGTGCCAATCCATCTCACTGAGTGACTCCCTTGCCCTCACTAGCCCTCTGCTTCCCCAAACATGATGTCCTCCTCCGATGCTGATCTCTCATGATGATATGTCCAAAACAAGCAAGCTGGACAATGTTCTGTTGTGATCTATAGGTTTTCATTGGCCAATTTTCAGAAGTAGATCACCAGGCCTTTCTTTCTAGACTATCTTAGTCTGGAAGCTCCACTGAAGTCTGTCCACCATGGGTGACCCTGCTGCTATTTGAAATACTGATGGCATGGTTTCCAGCATCACAGCAACAGGCAAGCCACTGTAGTATGACAAACTGACAGACAGCTGGTGGAAAACAGCAATAGCCACTATTAATTGGATATCTTCTACGTGCTAGGTACTGAGCTGGATCATTTCACAGATATTTAATCTCATTTGATCCTGACAACGACCCTAAAGGAAGGTTTTATTATTCCCATTTTTCAGATGAGGAAGCTGAGGTTTTGAGAAGTTAAGAAACTTGTCCATAGAACAAGGGAGCCAGTGATGGGGAAGTGTTGGGTGTTGTGGGAGTCTCTTACCAGCTTGGGAAGGGTTGACAAGTCAGGGAAAGTGTCTGCAGATAATTTCACACCCTTTACCTCCTTCTATGGCATGCAGACTGTGTTCAGGTGAGGGCTAAGAAACACAGATGACTTGGATCATTCTGAAAAATCTGGCTTTTAAAAGTTTTCCCAACTTGGCTTTGGATCATGGTATTTTGGTCCTATTAGGCCAGACCCCTTTGAATCAGAATGAAAAAAAAAAAAAAGAAAACAGTTACCATTGAGTCAACTCTGACTCATGGAAATTCCATGTGTATCAGAGTAGAACTGCGCTCCATAGGGTTTTCAATGGCTGATTTTTGGAAGTAGATCAGCAGGCCTTTCTTCCAAGGCACCTCTGGGTGGACTCGAACCTCCAACCTTTTGGTTAGAAGTCGAGCATGTTAACCCTTTGCACCACCCAGGGATTCCTCCGAATCAGAATAACCCACGTTTTCTTCCACATCTTGCAGCCCCAGGTTTGCGTGGCCAAGGCGAGCTTTTCCACCCCGTCTTTGGCATCCTGTTGCTATTCAGCTGCCTGCTAAACAGTGCCTGGCCCTTCTCTGTGAAAAAGAAAATCAGCCGAGCAAGACAATTTCAAGGTCTCCTTTATGCAAAGAATTTAAAACTGATTCCAAAAGCCAGCTGTTTCCAAGCGCAGATAAGGAGGCTCTTTTGTTCCTGACTCAATATCAAAGGAAGTCTCCCAATAAACTTGCTTCTTCAAAAGAAAGAGTTTCTGCAATGATTAAGTGTTGTAAGGCACTGCCAGCTGTAATTTCTCCCTCTCTTCTCTTTACAGACGTTCAGAAAACACTGGTCTCCTATGTGGGATTAAAGGGTCTTTACTTCATTGGGTATCTGCTGTTTGGCCTTGGGACGGGATTCATTGGGCTCTTCCCGAATGTCTACTCCACCATGGTCCTGTGCTCCTTGTTTGGTGTCATGTCCAGCACCCTGTACACTGTGCCCTTTAACCTCATTGCCGAGTACCACCGTGAGGAGGAAGAGGAGGTGCGTCTGTGAACCTCCTCTCTGGGTAACGACTGGACTCACCTGAAGGCTTGGAGTAGGGGTGGAGATTTGGTAGAAAGTACTTAGTGGAGCTAGAAAATAAGGGCACTAATATCCCCAACTGATTGTCACCATGGTCTGGGGAAGATGTGACCACCATCTCACTTCATCCCTCCCCTCTTGTTTACTCAACCTCTGTTCTTCTGATTGGAGTCCTTGGGTGGCATAAATGGTTAAGTGCTCACTACTAATTGAAAGGTTGGCAGTTCAAGGCCACCCAGACACACCTTGGAAGAAAGGCCTGGCAATCTGCTTTTGAAAGGTCATAGCTTTGGAAACCCTATGGAGTAGTTCTCTTCTACACACATGGGGTTGTCCTGAGTCAGAACTGATGGTATTTGGTGACCAGTAGGGCAATTACCGATCCTTCCATTTGTCTAATTAGGAAGAGGAGACTTGGAAATGAGAGAAACCTGCACATAATCATACACAGACAAAGAAAGGGTAAACCGGGTCTTCTGACAGCTGATCTACAAAATAAAACAAAACAAAAACCCATTGCTGTTGAGCGGATTCCGACTCATAGCGACCCTATAGGACAGAGTAGAACTGCCCCATAGGGTTTCCAAGGCTGTAATCTTTACAGAAGTAGACTGTCACATCATTCTCTTGCCGAGTGGTGGGTTCGAACCACTGACCTTTTGGTTAGCAGCCGAGTGCTTAACCACTGTGCCACCATAGCCCCTCAACCAATCTACAGGCTCTCCTAATGCACCTGCAGCTTTTCTAGACACAGTGAAGGTGTCCCATCCCCAACCACACCAGGGGTGCCCTGCGAAATTGCTGGGAATTGATTGAGGACAGGGAATTCTTTGGCAATACTTTCTTGAAAGTCCAGATTTTAGAAAGTCAGACCCTGTGTGCTGGTGATTAAAGAGGAAGCAGGGAGGGAAACTGGGCTTATGCGTGGTCATCTCTACTGAACTGTCCACAGGGAGCCTGCCCCATCTACATCTTGGAACTCTGGCTCCAAAGCAAGGTCCTGTTTTCATAAGAACATGAAATTGGGTATTTCTGTTCTATAATTACCACCCCTTCTTATCAAAATGTGCAACTTTTTTCTCAGGAAAATAGGCTTACATTTGCTTAACTGGAACAGTGATATGAAACATAAAGTGGTAACTCCCAGTTTAATCCATCACAGCATGAAAATTCAAAACCATAGAACACATGTTCACGTGATGGTAATTCTGGCCTTTTTTTCTATCATTTGATCTGGCAAACACAGCAGGGCAGAGATGCACGAGGAGTTAAAACCTCCCAACTAGAGTTGTGACTGTTCCCTTCCCCAGCAAACACTGTTGCTAATGTTTCAATGCATGACAAGGGTTTTGCTGTTAAAGAGACAGTTATCATGAAGAACTGTACCTCCAAGGAAAGAGTTACATGGTACTAGGGTGAAAACACATAAGCTTTGGCCTTAGAGAAACCTGGATTCAAATTCTGCCTCCCCCACTTCCCAGACTGGACATGTTATTTAATTATTAAATATTGTTTAAAACCCTTATTTCACTTTTAGATGAGGTAATACATTCACGTGGCTCAACAATCACAATGATATAAAAAGTGTACATTGTACAATGGCTCCCATCCCTCTCTGTTCTCTTTTCTAACTACTCCTTCCTTGTATAGGTAAGTATGCGTATTGATTTATCATTCCAGTATTTTTAATACAAATCAATGAAATATAAATCTATTTCTTCTTTTCCCCTTCCTAACCCATATAATACACATTGTTCTGCACTGTGTTTTTTTACCTTAATAGTGCAGGAAACATCATTCAAATTCTTAAAGTCTCAATGTAGCCATCAGCTACGTGGGAAAAAAAAATACCCACCTTATAGGTTTGTAGGAAAATCAAAGTAATCAAGATAGTATAGCTAATGTTCTTAGTATAATACCTATCACCTGGAAAAATTTTTAAAAATGGTAATTACTATTATTTTTATCATTGTTGTTGTTAGGTGCCATGCAGTTGGTTCCAACTCATAGCGACCCTATGTACAACAGAATGAAAGACTGCCCACTCCTGCTTCATCCTCCAAATCATTGCTATGTTTGAGCCCATTGTTGCAGTCACTGTGTTAATCCATCTTGTTGAGGGTCTGATTTCCTTCTCCAGGGACTGGTCCCTCCTGATAACATGTCCCAAGTACCTGAGATGAAGCCTCTCCATGCTCGCTTCCAAGGAGCACTCTGGCTGTACTTCTACCAAGACAGAGTTGTTCGTTCTTCTGGCAGTCCATGGTATATTCGATATTCCTTACCAATACCAACATTCAAAGGCATCAGTTCTTTTTTGTCTTACTTATTCTTTGTACAGCTTTCACATGCATATGTGGCGAATGAAAACACCCTGGCTTGGGTGAGGTGCACCTTAGTCCTCAAAGTAATATCTTTGCTTTCCAACACTTTAAAGAGATCTTTTGCAGCAGATTTGCTGAATGCAATACATTGTTTGATTTCTTGTCTGCTGCTCCCATGAGCGCTGGCTGTGGATCCAAGTAAAATGAAATCCTTGACAACTTCAATCTTTTCTCCATTTATCATGATGTTGCTTATTGGTTCAGTTGTGAGGATTTTTGTTTTCTTTATGTTGAGATGTAATCCATACTGAAGGCTATAGTCTTTGATCTTCATCAGTAAGTGCTTCAAGTCCTCTTCGCTTTCAACAAGCAAGGTTGTGTCATCTGCATATTTCAGATTGTTAATGAGTCTTCCACCAATCCTGATGCCGTGTTCTTCATATAGTCCAGCTTCTTGGATTATTTGCTCAGCATACAGATTGAATAAGTATGGTTAAAGGATACAACCCTGACACACACCTTTCCTGACTTTAAACCACCCAGTATCCCCGTGTTCTGTTTGAAGCACTGCTTCTTTGTCTATATATGGGTTCCGCATGAGCACAGTTAAGTGTTCTGGAATTCCCATTCTTCACAATGTTATCCATAATTTGTTATGACCCACACAGTAGAATGCCTTTGCATAGTCAATAAAACTCAGGTAAACTTCTCTCTGGTATTCTCTGCTTTCAGCCATGATCCATCTGATATCAGCAATGATATCCCTCATTCCACATTCTCTTCTGAATCTGGTTTGACTTTCTAGCAGTTTCCCATTGATGTACTGCTGCAAACATTTTTTAATTATTTTCAGCAAAATTTTACTTTTGTGTGACATTAAAAGACATTCGATAATTTCTACATTCTGTTGGATCACCTTTTCTTGGAATGGGCACAAATATGGTTCTCTTTCAGTGGGTTGGCCAGGTAGCTTTTTTCCAAATTTCTTGGCATAGACAAGTGAGCACCTCCACCTACATCTGTTTGTTGAAACACCTGCATCTGTTGAAACATCTCAGTTGGTATTCCATCAATTCCTGGAGTCTTGTTTTTCGCTAACGCATTCAGTGCAGCTTGGAGTTCTTCCTTCAGTATCATCAGTTCTTGATCATGTGCTACCTCCTGAAATGGTTGAACGTCGACCAATTCTTTTTGGTACAGTGACTCTGGAAATTCCTTCCATCTTCTTTTGATGCTTCCTACATCATTTAGTATTTTCCTCGCAGAATCCTTCAATATTGCAACGCGAGGCTTGAATTTTTTCTTCAGTTCTTTCAGCTTGAGAAATGCTGAGTGTGTTCTTCCCTTTTGGTTTACTATCTCCAGGTCTTTGCACATTTCATTATAATACTTCACTTTGTCTTCTTGAGCTGCCCTTTGAAATCTTCTGTTCAGCTCTTTTACTTCCTCATTTCTTCCATTTGCTTTAGTTACTCTACTTTCAAGAGTAAGTTTCAAAGTCTCTTCTGACATCTGTTTTGGTCTTTTCTTTCTTTCCTGTCTTTTTAATGACCTTTTGCTTTCTTCATGTATGATGTCCTTGATGTCATCCCACAACTTGTCTGGTCTTCAGTCATTAGTGTTCAATGCATCAAATCTATTCTTGAGATGGTCTCCAAATTCAGGTGGGATATACTCAAGGTCATATTTTTGTTCTCTTGGACTTGTTCTAATTTTCTTCAGTTTGAACTTAAACTTGCACATGAGCAATTGATGGTCTATTCTGAAGTCAGCCCCTGGCCTTGTTCTGACTGATGATATTGAGCTTTTCCATGGTCTTTTTCCACAGATGTAGTCGATTTGATTTCTGTGTTTTCCATCTGGTGAGGTCCATGTGAATAGTTGCCATTTATGTTGTTGAAAAAAGGCATTTGCAACGAGTAAGTTGTTGGTCTTGCAAAATTCTATCTTGTCATCTCCTATGTTCTTTCTATCACCAAGGCCATATATTCCGACTATTGATCCTTCTTCTTTGTTTCCAACTTTCACATTCCAATCACCGGTAATTATTAATGCATCTTACTTACATGTTTGATCAATTTCAGACTGCAGAAGTCAGTGAAAATCTTCAGTTTCCTCATCTTTGGCATTAGTGGTTGGTGTGTCAATTTGAATAATAGTCCTATTAATTGGTCTTCCTTGTAGGGGTATGAATACTATCCTATCACTGACAGCATTGTACTTCAGGATAGATCTTGAAATGTTCTTTTTGACAGTGAATGCAACATCATTCCTCTTCAATTTGTCATTCCTAGTATAGTGGACCATATGATTGTCTGATTCAAAATGGCCAATACCAGTCCATTGCAGCTCACTAATGCCTAAGATATCAATGTTTATGCTTTCCATTTCATTTGTGACGACTTCCAGTTTTTCTAGATTCATACTTCATACACTTCATGTTCCAATTATTAATGCATGTTTGCAGCTGTTTCTTCTCATTTTGAGTCATGCCACATCAGCAAATGAAGAACCCTAAAGCTTTACACCATCCAGGTCATTAAGGTCAATTCTACTTTGAGGAGGCAGTTCTTCTCCAGTCTTATTTTCAGTGCCTTCAAACCTGAGGGTCTCATCTTCTGGCACTATATCAGACAATGTTCTGCTGCTATCCATAGGTTTTCATTGGCCAATTTTTTCAGAAGTAGAGCCACAGGTCCTTTTTCCTAGACTGTCTTAGTCTGGAAGCTCTGCTGAAACCTGTCCACCATGGATGACCCTGCTGGTATTGAAATACCAGTGGCATAGCTTCCAGAATCACAGCAACACGCACACCCCTACAGTTCGACAAACTGACAGACTCGTGGTCTGTTAACATATGGAAACTGACAATAATATGTGCCATTTAGGGAGGTGGTGGGATAAAGTGAAATAACATGTGAAAGAACCTTGTACAAGGCCTGGCAAATAAAAGACACCCAAGAAATGGCATTGTTATTAACCAGTTTAGACCAAATATCAAATATTTACCAAATGTTAACCAAGTATTTATATAGTAACTAAGTAACCATATTTTGAATGCTTGAATTGTTTTTTTATGTTGCTTCTCCTAAGTATATCTGTGATTCAATATCCTTTTAAAAATGTTTGTAATTTTAACACAAAGGAAGAAAAGGAGTGGAGCATTTATTGAGTTTCTACTACATTGTTTTTATTGGCCTCAGTGGTTAAGCACTCAGCTGCTAAATAAAAGTCTGGCGGTTTGAACTCGCCCAGCCAATCCACAGGAGAAAGACCTAGCGATCTGCTCCTGTAAAGATTACAGCCTAGGCAACCCTATGGGGCAGTTCTTGTCTGTCACATGGGGTCGCTATGAGTTAGAATTGACGTGACGGCACACACCAACAGGGAGAGATATGGGAGGAAAGGCCTGGTGATCTTCTTCTGTAAAGACTACAGCCAAGAAACTCCTGACGGAGCAGTTCTATTCTGTAACACATGAAGTCACCATGAGTTGGAACTGACTCAACGGCAATGGGTTTGTTTGGATTTTTGGCTAGGGAGAGATAATTCTGTATATACTAATCATTTAACCCTCATGTGGTCATTTTGGAATTTAAGATTTTGTAGCAAGTGAGGGGTTGGCAAACTATGGCCCATAGGTCATATATGACATGCCACCTGGTTTTGTACATCCAGTAAGCTAAGAATTATTTAAAAAATTTTAAATGGTTGAAAAAATCAAAAGGATAATATTTTGTGATAAGTGAAAATTACTTAAAATTCAAATTTCAGTGTCCATAAATAAAGCCATGCCAATTTGTTTACATATCGTCTATAACTGCATTTAGGCAATAATAATGAAAACTAAAAAAAAAAAAAAAAGAACTATTCGACTTACGTCAGAACTGACTTAGGACAGAGTCGTCAAAATCGAAATCCATCATAAGTTGAGGACTACCTGTAGTTGTAACAGAGACCATACGACACACAAAGCTGAAAATCCTTACTATCTGGCTCTTTACAGAACAAGTTTGACTACTCCTGCCCTAAATGTCAGTTCCATGTAGACCCAATGCTGTTTCTGTGCTTCACTTGCAGAGTTGGCAGGGAAGTTTCATGCAGAACCAATGCTGTTCTTATGCTTCCCTTGCAGAGGCGGCAGGCCCTGAGTGGGGGCCCAGACAGCTGTGGGAGAGGAAAGGGCGTGGACTGTGCTGCCCTCACCTCCATGGTGCAGCTGGCTCAAATCCTGGTTGGAGGCGGCCTGGGCTTACTGGTCAACACAGCTGGAAGCGTCATTGTCGTGGTGATCACGGCCTCTGCAGTGGCACTGATCGGCTGTTGCTTTGTGGCTCTCTTTGTGAGATATGTGGATTGAGTCAATAAAGAGACATTGACCTTGACCTCAGGCACAGAGAAGCATATGTCAATGAGGAAAGCAATATTTTCTGTAGCTCTACATTGCTTTGATCTGCTCATTGGATATTCCTCTGCGTGCTCTTGACTTTCTCCCAGTCTTCTGCACAATGACCCCCATATTTCAGACACAAGACTGGGCAATGCCTCCATCACTGGTGGCAAAGGGTATGTGTGATTGGTACCGTCTATACACACCTTTCTCATTGCATCTTAGTGCAGAAGAGTGGGAGACAGAGTCCATTTTCCATGGGACATTTCAGGCCTGAGAGGCAGGCTAATTCTACTTATGTGCTTGGATTTCTTCTATGACATGATTTTTTTTTTTTTAACCTGGGGTCCATGTAGGGTCTGGTGGCCATATTTTTCATCAAATTCACCAATACTCTAAATATTGCTGCTTTATGATATCCCCAACAAGTCTGCTTGAACATCTTCTCATGCCAGGGAATTTATTACGTTAAAACAGCTCATTTCATTGACACACAGTGAACTTCTTTTTCTCTAGCCTGTGGCCTTGTTCCATTCTCTGGAGTCATTATGAAAGTTTTTCAAAAATAGCCTTCCCGTTTCTCTTATGATCATCTCTTTTCCCATCTAAGCAGTTTTTCTCTAGCCATATTCCTTCAACTACTTCTCATACAGTGAGGTTTTCAGCGTCTCAAGAGAGAGCTTGGCTTAAAGATAGAAAGATCATGAACTTTGGAGCCAGGCTGGTTCTGAATCCTGACTTTGCCTGTCTCCAACAAACAACTTAACCTCCCCAAGCCTCACTTACTCAGCTATACAACTGGGATAATAATTGCACCTCAGAAACTTGTGACAATTAGTAATACATGACACTGAATGCTTAGGATTATTCTTTTTTAAATTTTTTTAAATAATAATATTTTATTGTGTTTTTGGTAAAGGTTTACACAGCAGTTTAGGTTCCCATTCAAAAATTTCTGCACAAATTCTTCAGTGACATTGGTTATATTCTTCACAATTTGTGAACATTCTCAATATTTCCATTCTGGTTGTTTTGTTTCCATTAATCTAGTTTCCCTGCCCCCTTACATTCTTACTTTTGTTTCAAAGTAATTGTTGACCATTTGGTCTTATATAGGTGATTTTTTAAAGGAGTAGAGTACTCATGGGTGACATTCTTTATTTTGTGAGCCAATCTGTTATTTAGCTACAAGGTGACCTCAGGGGCTAGTTTCAGTTCAAAGTTTAACGAATATCTCAGGGCAATAGTCTTGGGGAGTCCTCCAGTCTCAACCAGTCCAATAAGTCTGTTTTTGCCGTTGTTTTCAGGAATCTGAGGTTCTGTTCTACATTTTTCTCCCATTCTATCAGGGTCCACCTATTGTGCCCCTGATCAGAATGGTCAGTAGTGGGGGCCGGGCACATCTAGTTCTTCTGGTATCAGGGTAGATGAGGCCATGGTTCTTGTAGACTCTTAGTCCTGTAGACTAGTTTCTTCTTTGAGTCTTTGATTTCCTTCTACTGCTTACCACTATTCTAAATGTTTTACCTGTGATAACACAGCAACCTTGGGAGTGGGTGCTATTATAAATCTTCATTTCGTAAATGAGGAAACGAAGGCTGAGAGGGGCTACATAATTCATCTGAAGCTACACAACTCATAAGTGGCAGCACTGGGCTTTGAACCCAGGCACTCTGGCTCCACAGCTTCCCGTATGGGCAGCAGTCAGCCTGGTGGCCAGCATTTGGTCCATGATCGATAGCTAATGTCACGATTGTTAAAGGCCTGTCACCCTGTGCCCTCATCCCAATCTGCTCCAGTCCTTAAGTGTTTGCCTGCACTACTCAGAATGTGGCTTGACTAGTGCAGCACAGAGATCTGCCCACATGTTTCTACAGGTCAAAACATTTACATGCTTCCTTCTCTTGCCTCATCTTTTGAGCCTGTTCGTGTAGTCATTGCCTCAGATGAATTTCTATCTTACTGAAATCTTTGGTGCTGAAAGGGAATTTGGAGAAAGGAAATGAGCTGCCTTTGAGAACTGAGGCATGTGGGATTTGGGACATTGCTCTTGTTTACCTTGCGCCTGGTAAAACGGATGGGTGAGGGAGCACGGCCAGCCCCTGCAGTATCAGCTCATTTGAGGTAATGGTCCTGAGCAGAGGAAGCTTGCTCTGGTTCTTGAGAAGGCTGCAGGTCCTCTTTCACAAAACTGTTGGGTGAAATGAATAAGGAGGATGGGCCCACCCCTGACACTTGCAGAGCCTAGAAGAACAAGAGTAGTAATGTCCATGGTCCACAGTCCATCCGCCAACCCTCCTTAGCCCACTCTTAGCTCCGTCCAGCACTGGGCAAGTCCCTGTGTGCACTTTGGTGTGTGCACCACAAACTACATCCACAACTTCCCCCACCTCTCCACCCTCCACTGCACCTGCAACAGCCACCCTTAGCCATCCCTCTGACCTGGGTGCACAGACTCAGCAGAGTAGTCTGCCTTCTGGAAGATGGACTTGAAAAGGGAACCAAGACAGCCTTGTAAATAGACTCAGGGCCGTTTGGATGGGGAATCCTGAGGTCCAAGGTGATCTAGAAGGTGGAGGGGTGGGGCACGGGCTCCAGGCAGCCCTGTGGATTGCTTGCCATGTGGGGAGTGGCACAGCTGTAGAGGGAACAGAGCAGGACCCTCTAGTGGTGAAACCCAGGTCAGGGACCTTGGCTGCCCGGGTCCCAGGGAAGTCCAGAAGGCTACCACCCTAAGATCGCAGCCAGAGAGCAATCTATTGGGTTTTTTTCCCATACAAAAATTTATACATAAATTGTTATGTGACTCTAATTGTTCTCCCCATACTGTGACAGCACACTCCTCCTTTCCACCCCTGATTGCCCATGTCCATTCTACCAGCTCCTAACCCTCTCTGCCTTCCCATCTCACCTCCAGACAGAAGCTGCCCGTTTAGTCTCTTGTATCTACTTGAGCTAAGAGGCACACTCCTCACGAGTATCACTTTATGTCCCACAGTCCAGTCCAATCCCTGTTTGAAGAGTTGGCCTCCAAAATTGTTTTAGTTCTGGGCTGATAGAGAATCCAGGGGCCATGCTTTCTGGGGTTCCTCCAGTCTCAGTCAGACCATTAAGTCTGGTCTTCTTACTAGAATTTGAGTTCTGCACCCCACCTTTCTCCTGCTCCATCCGGGACTCTCTGTTGTGTTCCCTGTCAGGGCGGTCATTGGTGGTAGCCAGGCAGCATCTAGCTCTTCTGAGATCTATTGTGTATTGCGTTGCTGTCTCTCTCTCCTTCCCAGCTTCTCCAATGGTCTCAAAAGGAAGCTGGCTCCCTGTTCTCTCACGCATTCTTTCTGCTTCTCTTGCTTGGGCTCTCAGATTGCTGCTGCAATTCTCCTGATTGCTCTCTGCTGCTGTGAGGTTACCATACCTGTGACTGGGGCAATATGGGGCAGGACACCCAGAGCACCCCTGCGGATCTGGCTCCTTCTGGTTTGTGTGTGTAGTGGGGGGGGGGGATGGGGGGGCAGGCAGGAGGCTTACACTGAAGTGGTCACGCCTTCCTGCCAGCTGCTCACTGTCGCCACCTGCTGGTCACACAGCTTTCTTATCCAGTGCCCCGCACTCCAGGCTACTGCCCTTTAGCCCATGCTGGTGCTTTCCAGACAGGCTGGGCTGATTTCTCACAAGGGAATATACTATTGTTTCACTTGTCAACCTCTGGGCCTCGCTCCGCTAGTCTAATTTCCTGCGCCTCTTTCAGCCCCCCCACCCCCACCCGGCGCTCTGTTAGTATATTCACTCCCAAAGGAAATCTTCTCATTCTTTTTGAAGGACGCATGTAAAACTCCTCTTCTTCCCCCCAGTCTTACTTCCTCCCTCTGCCCCCTCCAACACTACGGTCCATCCCGGAGAGGGGAGGTCATGACTGACTTAGAGGAGTGACCAGGGAAAACACACGTGCTCCCAACCCCACAGAAAGGTAGGCAAATGCTCAGAGCACCCCGTGACACAGCGCTCTGCAATATAAGGGAAACATTACTGAGCCACCTCTCTTGTTTCCTCTCTCTGCCTGTCCTTGACCTCTGTAAAGTTTAAAAATGGAATCTTCTGTATAGTTCCATGTTTTATTTCCTGATCATTTCTCCAAGGACAGTTCCGGTGTTTGAAGATTGCAAAATGAATAGATGAAATGAACCGTAGCCCACAGCTGACGGCCATCTGACCCGGACCCCCAAGAAGTCAAAAGGAATCCCCACAGGGCATGGTGTTTGTTATAACTGAAGCTCTTTCAGATGGAACGTTGGATGGGCTACTGAGGGAGCACCAGCCCACACACTCTCTCTCTCACACACACACACACATTCAAATATTTGAATGCTTTACCCATTTAACTCAACTCCATCAAAGTTTGAATCAGTAGGTAGAATCCAATTTAAGAAGCATTTAACCACTTTGGGAACTCAATACTTGTTCTCAGTATACCAATGACATGTTCTTCTCTGGGGGAAAATGTCCCACTTCTGGGTAAATAAAGCAAGTGCAGGGACACTAAAATTCTTAATAGAAATCCTGGGAAACTCCAGATGCCTGGAGAGCACACAGAGAAAGGGAAGCTACCCTGCTTTACTTCCCTCTTTGCCTGCTATGCACCTGACATTCTTACCTCAAAGTCTTTGATCATTGCAGTTCTTTGGCTTCAAATGTCCTCTCTATCTCCCTCCCCTCCATTTCTGCCTATCTAAATTGTACTCAAATTTCTAGGTCCATCGCAAATACTACTTTGACCAAGAAGTGTCTGATCCCCCAGCAGAATCAAACTTCCCCTTCCCTGTATTCCCATAGCACCTTCTTTTAGCCCTTACTATGACATTCAGTTCATTGTTTTCTGTCTTGTGTTACTTGTGTCCACGGCTGTTTCTCTTTCTAAATGCAGAAGTCAGGGATGTGTCTGGTTCATCTATGGGATCTCCACTCCCGGCCCAAGGCTTGGCACACAATAGACATTTAGAAAGTAATTATCGATTTCAACTGTTTTGACCATTTTCTTGTTGACCCTTTTGTTCTTATGGTAGACAGAAGCCATGGTCTTTGCCCTCTCCCACCACGTTCTCAGAGCCCTCAGGTTTGGTTGGAGACAAGGTGCCCCTTTCATATAGGTTTTTTTCCCCCCTGAAGGACTTGCCTCCTGCCTTCCCTTCTCTTTGTTTAGTGCCCATCATAATAGAAGCACACACTTCAACACACTTTCCTAAGAACCCTCATCTGCCTACACATCATTTTATGGCCAAAATTGAAATGGCAAGTTGCTTTAATAAAGGGAGTCTCTCAGTAAGAGTTTAATATTGGCACATTCTTTCTGGGTGTTTACTTTTTCATTTATTTTGTATTTGGCAGGTGTGGGGGGCTTACATTTCAATCTCTGTTGGCTTGACTACTATTCAGTATCAATATATTTTCTTCCCAAAAGGTAAAGAAAGACTGATTCAACTACTTTAAAATAAAAGCACTATTCCGTTTCCTGAAAGAGTTAAATTCCCCAGCCTACTCAAGATTGACGAGGTCAGGCAGCCTTTGTTTTTGTGGCAAGGTATGATTATTTAGTGATCGTTTAACAATTGCACCGTGTCATATTACAGAAGGTAGAATAAAGAATGCTGGGGCTGCAGATCCCACATTCTGAGTCTTAAATCTCAGTTCTAGACACTGTAGGAGATTTGCAACAAAATTACTAAACAATTCTACAGTTCAAGAGTCTATTTAAGCAGACATGGTTTTATGATAATTATTTATTGTATTAAAATAGCCACCCCAGTAGGTGCCTGCTTTGCTGGTTTCTTTACCCCCAAACAATGTCACCACAGAGAACAGTAGCACATCTGTCAAAGCTGCATGGTAGTGGGTGTTTAATGTTTGACTCCAGTTTTCTAAGCAATTGCTGTGACCAGGACGGAGTTGGAGCCTGGCAGCCTAGTGGTTAAGAGCTTGGCTGCTAACCAAAAGGCTGGCAGTTTGAATTCACCAGCCACTCTTTGGAAATCTTATTGGGCAGTTCCTCTCAGTCACACAGGGTCGCTGTGAGTCGGAATTGACTCATGGCAACTGGTTTTTCAGGACAGAGTTGTCTGAGAAATGTGAGACACTCTTCAGAGGGGCCCCATAGACTGGAGGTTAGGGAAGAATTCATGACACATGCTCAGTATGGAAAGCACTCTGTAGAATAAACGGAACTTGGCTAAGGTAGTGCCCTATGGGTATTCTTATCCACCACCTTCTCTTGTCGACAATACGAGTAATAAAGAACCCCACGCCTGAATTTCTGGTAAACCCCCACAACAGGCTCTAGAGGATGCTCTTCCCTTTGGGAAAATTCTACACGCGCTAGAAAAAGATTCGTTTGCGGTCTTCCATCCCCTCCCCCACCCCACACTTTCTCTTGAAAGGTCAGACTCCAGCTTATAGGAATTCGGTTTCCAGGAAGTCTCAGCACATTTTTACAGCATCTGTTGGTTTTCTACCCAAGCCTACAAAAAAAAAAAAAAAAAAATCACCTAGCCATCTCTCTACAAGCTGATCCAGGGCCTCAGTCAAACAGGCATCCTGATTCTTAAAGAGTGAGGGGGAGGGACTGCGGAGACACCTCCACTTCTAGTAGCTAGTCTATTTTGAGCTTTTCAAGCTGGTCCTGGGCCCAGCTCACCTGCAGCGCTTGGTGATCAAAGCACGAAGTCTCTTCGGGCATTTAGCCGGCCCTCGGGGGAACTGAGGCCCCCCAGGCTTCCAGGGTCCAGGGCGCTCCGCTTCCCGCTAGGTTGCCGGGGGAACACATGAGCCCCCTTTTTCTTCAGGGGCAGCAGTCTGAAGAGTTTTCTCTACTGAGCCCCCCGTAATCACAAAGCGTCCGCTCCCTCCCGCAGCAATGCCACTCCCCAGCGAATCTCTCCGTGTCTCCCTGGGGACAGGTGTTTTGCCTCCAGCGACATCTGAGAGCAGATGCCGCGCAAAGAGTCGCGGTTTCCCTGTCTGGGATGGTAGGAGATACAATGGCCACATGGGAGGTGCCTCTCCTCCGCCATTTCTCCTTGGGCGGACCAAGAATGTCACCCTTTCTCCCAGCTCAGGAAAAGTTTCTTGCCTCCAAATTTTAGGGTCCCGGGGCCACCCGAGCAGCAAGTCAGGCCTTCGCGCCGCAGCAGTCTAGACAGCGAACGCGCAAAGGAGAGGTTTGTGGGCCGTTCCCCGGTTGGATGCACACTGAGGGCCCTTGCCAAGGGCGTCGTAAAATCTCTGCAATAAATTCGCTTAATCGTCCACGCGCCACTTGGCTGAGCCCCACCCCTCGCCCCATCCCTTGCCCCATTTCTCTCATTCCTAACGCCTCTCTCCGCTTTTGGGCGCTCCCACACTTCAACTTGGACACCTTAAGGAGAGGATGGTGTGGAGGGGCCCTGGAGGCTGGTGGCCTGACCCTCTGGGGTAGATCTCGGCCCCTTTGCTCTCTTCACCGGGTCTCGCATCTCTCCCCACCGGAGAAGGGCCCTTGGCAGTCTCAAAGGTTGATCCTCCGCGCTTCCATCCTTCTCCCACCTACCCTTGACCAAGGGGCCCCCCCAGCCTGCCCTTATCCGCCATACTCTTTGCCTGCGGGGGAAGCCACCTTGGCTGGGACCGCGCGCCCTCAACCTCCGCCGAGTCAGTAGGAGGAGCTGCTGGGCAGCAGGTCGCAGCGCCCCCCGCTGTAGACCACCACGCCAGGCGGGTAGTAGAGCAGGTCGGGCTCCGGGACTGCCTGCAGCGGCGCCAGGGCCCGCAGCCCCTGATCTTGGGGCTCCGGCTTGGTGGTGGCTGTGAAGGGGCGCATACTGGTGAGTGAGGGCGACGCAATGCGCCACAGCAGGCTCTTGAGCGCCTTGCGGAACTCGCGGCGCACCAGGCAGTAGAGAATTGGGTTGAGGCAGCTGTTGCAGTGAGCCAGGCACACGCTCAGGGGGTGCGCGTACTGATGGAAGAGGAAGTACTCGTTGCTGAAGGGCACCACGTCGAGCTTGATGAGGATGCCCCAGGCGGTGACCATCTGGTTGGGCAGCCAACACAGGAAGAAAGACAGGACCACGATGGTCACCGATTTGGTGACCTTGGACCGTCTCCGGGCGCTGGCTTCAGCAAGGCCTCCTCCGGACGCCACGGCCCCGCCATGGGCTCCTGCCACGCGGTGGTGGGAGATGACGCGCACCAGTAGCAGGTAGCACAGGCTAATGATGCCCAGAGGCAGCACAAAGCCCAGCAGCACCTTCTGCGTGTGGTAGAGGCCCAGCCAGAGCTGCCTGTCCCCCGGCCGCAGCTGGTCGTGGAAGCGCACCAGGCACAGCTCTTCGCCCAGCACTTTGGTCGTGGAGGCGAAGATGGCATTGGGCAACGAGGCCAACGTGGCTGAGGCCCAGATCAACACGCACAGTACCTTGGTCGAGAAACAGCAGCTGTCCTCCAAGCTCAGGCAGCAGCAGCCGCCAGGGCCATGCCCTCGAGTCCGGTGGCTCTTGAGAGCCGAGGCCACCGAGTAGTAGCGCGTCACGCTCATGGCGGTGAGGAAGAAGACGCTGGCGTACATGTTTAGGGACGACATGATGGACACAATCTTACACATGGCCTTGCCGAAGGGCCATTTGAAGTCAAGCGCGCTCTCCACCGCCCAGATTGGCAGGGTGAGCACGAACAGGAAGTCAGTCAACGCCAGATTGGTGACGAAGAGGTTGATGGAGGACTTGCGCCAGCCCTGCTTGCTCTGCATCAGGTAGAGCACCAGTAGGTTGCCTGCCAACCCCACCGCGCAAACCACTGAGTAGACCACAACGATGAGGAGCCGCAGACCACCGCCGCTGCCCGCACGGTCGGGCAACTCCAGTCCCAGCTCCCACCACCAGTCCTTGAGCTGCAGCGACGCGTTGCCACTCGCATTGCCCGCCTCTAGAAGGTCCGGGATCAGAGTGAGGAAATCTGCGAGCTCGCCCCCGCCAGTCCCCTCATTCATGGTGGCCACCGTGGCTGGTGCGCAGCAGCCTGTAGCTAATTTTCCAGGGGACGAGACGTAAGGAAGTCCGGCTCGCCCGGGGTGCCGCCCCCGGGGCGAGGGCGCAGGGCGCGGGAGCTGAAAGCAGCTGCTGAAGATAGCTCCCAGGAATTGGGTGCCAAGGGCGACCTGAACGCGGGCGCGCAGAGCGCTGCGTTGCTTGCAGGAGTTGCGCTCGCAGAGTCTGCTAGAAGAGGAGGGCAGCTTGTAGGGCGAGCTGTCTGCAGGTCCAGGAGCTCTCAGGCCGGGTCCCTTTTGTACGCCTCAGAATCTCCTCCGTTTCCCGCTGTCACTTGGGCGCTAGAGAGTAACCCACCCGGCTGCTCAGGAGCGCGATTCCGGCTGGCTCCTTCTGGTTTCAGATACCTTTGCCGGTTTCCTCAGCTACTGCTTGGGTGAGGTTTCTGCTCTTTAAGAGAGAGAGGTCAGTGCATTCCGTCCACATCGCTCTGACTGCCTGGAGGTCTGTCGGTGTCGCCCTCACTCTCCTGTGTCTCTGTCTCTCCTCGTTGTCAACTCCTAGTGAGTTGCGAGCGTCACTTACCGGAGTTATAGTCACACCCCCCTAAAGCCGCGCGATGGGCTCCTAACGAGCATGCGTGTACACCAAGCGGAGAGAGGGGGCGCTTTCCGAGGTGCTGAACCCCTCCACGCCCGCCGCCAGGAAGAGAGAGCTGGACAGCAGGCAGAGCCCACCAGCCAATTTCTCTTTCTTTCTTCAGTGTTCAAGAAGTAAATGGTCGTGACTGTTTATTTGCTAGAGAAAATCTGCTTTGATTTCCGTTCCCTCTTCTTTTGTTATTCCCAAAATTACGATTAGAATGTTTTTTTCTTCCTCACTCCCAATTTTTCTTTGAAAGCTGTTCCATTTGATGAAAGATGGTTCTAAAAATATGGTATCCCCTTCCCGTTTTTCTTGTTAAAAGCAATGATAGTGGCCTCTTTTCAGTGCCCAGATCCTAAATCAGATGATGGACTCTTATTGAATATAAAACACAAGCACTTCGTTAACCAGCTGAACACTTTATCTGGTGTCTGTCAGGTTTTCAAGGGTCTCCACATAGCAGAACTCTGCGTTTAATTGTTGCCCTCTTTTTTGGTGTATTCTGAGAAGCGAAGCTAAACAGAGCATGTCACTGGTAGGCGGACTTCACAGGCATTAAATACCACGTGTCTAGCCCAAGCTTGTCAATAAGCTGTTTACTCACATACACCCCACACTCTCTTTACCTTGATGCCGATGGATGTTTCTGGACTTCCCCCACACTATTATCATCAGAGCTCGTACCAGGTGTCTGCAGATCAGTGGGAGTCAATTCTAAGCAATTATCTAAGTTCCTTCCGGGTAACAGAACCAGGGGAAACTACTCAATGTGGGTTACTTACATGTCAGATAAACTTCTCTGGTATACATTACACTTTGTAGGATGGACTTAAGAAATTTGGAATGTTTTCCTCATGGTCTATGACCAGAAGTATCTTAAGCATATTTGTCCTCACTCATGGTAATGCAGTTCTCACAGTTTTACTTACCGAGATAAAAAGGCTGTGACTTTAAAGCAGAGGAAATACAAACACTTAGCAAAAAAGAAATATGGTATCCAAAACATATAACGGGGAACAGAAGCAATCTTTTATTCTAAAGAGAAACCACTTCACTATAGATGCTGGGCTGCTCAATTTTCCCACTAGAGGGCACTAGGGCTTTAGTAAAACCAAAACCAAACACCCTCCTTAAACCAGTTATCTGGAGAAGCTCAGCCCTGCGCTGATAATTCCACCTAACACCACAGGTTTGCTTCTATGGACACTTCTTCTACTTTAT